>NC_041391.1:292076574-292110169 GCF_002162155.2 Triticum dicoccoides
ATCCAAAGGCAGCATCGATCGACTTTGGTTAGCAGCAGTAGCGAAGGAATCGCTCAATCAGGTTCAGTTAACAGCAATCGATCGATTGCTCAGGTTTAGTAACGCGTAGTGTCGGTGTCAAAATCGGCGGATCTCAGGTAGGGGGTCCCGAACTGTGCGTGTAGGCGGATGGTAACATGAGACGAGGGACACGATGTTTTACCCAGGTTCGGGCCCTCTTGATGGAGGTAAAACCCTACGTCCTGCTTGATTAATATTGATGATGTGTGTTACAAGAGTAGATCTACCACGAGATCAAGGAGGCTAAACCCTAGAAGCTAGCCTATGGTATGATTGTTGTTCGTCCTATGGACTAAAGCCATCCGGTTTATATAGACACCGGAGAGGGCTAGGGTTACACAGAGTCGGTTACAATGGTAGGAGATCTACATATCCGTATCGCCAAGCTTGCCTTCCACGCCAAGGAAAGTCCCATCCGGACACGGGACGAGGTCTTCAATCTTGTATCTTCATAGTCTTGGAGTCCGGCCGATGATGATAGTTCGGCTATCCGGACACCCCCAAATCCAGGACTCCTTCAGTAGCCCCTGAACCAGGCTTCAATGACGACGAGTCCGGCGCACATATTGTCTTCGGCATTGCAAGGCGGGTTCTTCCTCCGAATAATTTATAGAAGATTGTGAACACCAGGATAATGTCCGGCTCTGCAAAATAAATTCCACATACCACCGAAGAGAGAATAATATTTACACAAGTTCAATCTGCTGACGTATTTCATGGCGTGACGCCACACCACAACCAAGCCTTTACTTGAATCGTTTTTATTGTACCACCTCAACGCGTTTAGCGAAGTAGTTTCCTTGGCACGTCTTGTCGAAGCAGAGATCATGTTCCCCTTATTCTGGGATTCCCATCAATATGGATGTGGGTATCCCAACCGCGCCATTAATCGTGCCGCTTGGGGGATAAGCGAGTTTTACCAGGCCGGTGGGGACACATGTTTTTGTCCGCCCATATAAGGGGATAAAGATCCAACCCTTTTACTTGCGCCTTCTTCCTCCTTGGCTTATCCATCCCCGTGAACTTCGAGCTCCAGTGCCCAAGTCCGCACATCTCACCTAGACCTTCTCCAACTATGTCCGGAGCGGGAAGCAAGTGGATGGCCTCCTCCGTTATGGAGGAGCACATCCAGAAGCTGCGCAGCGCCGGGTATCTATCCAGCAATATCGCGCATCGGCTCCCCGACGAGGAAGAGCTCATCCCCACCCCCAGGACCCATGAGAGGGTAGTATTTCTTCCCCATTTCCTCCGCGGACTAGGCTTCCCGCTCCATCCCTTTGTCCGGGGACTCATGTTCTACTACGGCCTGGATTTCCATGATCTGGCCCCGAATTTCATCCTCAACATCTCGGCGTTTATTGTCGTGTGTGAGGCCCTCCTCTGCATCCAGCCCCACTTCGGCTTGTGGCTCAAGACCTTCAGTGTCAAGGCGAAGGTTGTGAAGGGCAGCCAAGCGGAGTGCGGAGGCGCCATGGTGGGCAGGATGTCCCACGTTACTTGGCTTGAGGGCACTTTCATGGAAACCATTAAGGGGTGGCAATCGGGGTGGTTCTACATCACCGAGCCGCGTGACCCTGAATGGGCGGCGACCCCCGAATTCAGATTTGGCATCCCCACACGGCTCACCTCCTGGAAAGAGAGCGACCGGATCTGGGTGATTCGGAGGAGCTGACCGGACTACAAGCCTGCATCCAGAAGCTGGTGGACAAGAAGCTCAAGCTTGTCAACATGGTCCAGGTCATGCTCATCTGCCGGATTCTCCCGTGCCAACGATGGGGCTTCAACATGTGGGAGTTTGATCCGGCGCAGCACCAGACTTTGAGCGGGCTCTTCGACACTACGTACGAAGATGTCCGGAAGGTGCTATCCAAGGGCGCCGAGGCTCCTGTATCCGCTACCGAAGATCACGGATTCAGTTTACAGCGTCCGGCTAACGAGGTAAGTGATTTTGTCCTTTACGGAACGCTTGTTTTCCATAGTTTGACTCTGTGCGCGATCTAAACTCCCTCTCCTTTGACAGGACTGGCTGGAGAAGGCTAAACAGACTATCTGTCCGGCCCCATTACCAGAGGACCCAGCGGACGCCCACTTAACAGGGCTGCTGGCTCCGGCACCCCATGTGGTGCCGGAGAAGAAGGCCAAGAAGAAGGCCACGGGTACTCGAAAGAGTTCCCGTTTTCAGGTGTTATCGGATGATGACTCCGATGCAGGCTCCTCCCACCACGGCGAGGAGGAGAAGAAGAAAGCCTCTCCCCAAGCGGGGGGGAGGGAAGAAAAGGAAGGCTTCCCCTACAGGGGAGGCCGAAGGGTCCAAGAAGGGAAGGACTCCTCCCTCGGACTGCTCTGCCAACGCTGGCAACGACAACAAGGATTGGCCTGCAAGGGCCAAGCCCCTGGCGAGATCGTAAGTATCTGGACTCCCGAATAACTTCATGATTTTTCTTTTTGCCACGAGTGTCTTTCTAATGCCGCATACAACCCTGCAGACCGCCCAAGGATGATCTTCCCGCTTTGTCGAGCGGGTCCTTAGGTGCGTCGGATATGGATTCTCTTCCGACCGCCTCCACCCCCTGTGATGCGGACTACGCCGAGGTGGGATCCCGGGAAGGGACCCACCGGGAGGAGGAGGACCTGGAGGTGTCGAAGGACAACCTCTCGGACTTTGCACCAGACTCGGCCCCGGATCCCGTAGTCGCTCCGGAGTCCGGCGGGCGGCCCCTTCATAAGAAGGGCAAGACCGAGACGTCGGCAGCCTCCGTCCAACCAGAGGCGCCGGATAGCTTGCTGGAGGCGCTCAACGGCGCCTCCATCAAAGAGGAACACCGCACTGTTATGAGTGCGGTGATTCAGAAGGTTCAGGTCGCCAAGAGCGGGCTGACCGAAGCCTGCAGCAGCCTTCTAACAGGCTTTGAGGTAAGAATTTTGATATATATAAAGTAGTACCGCATAGACAGTAGCCCCTGATGCTCGGTTCGGTGTTCAGAAAGAAAAGCCGGACTGAGGATCTAAAAAGATATAAGCAGGAGTCATAAAAAATATGTCAATATGGGATTGCAGGCTGTGTTGCTGACCTCTGTTGCACTAACTGCGAAGGTCAATACTTTGAAGGAAAGCCTCGAGCGGTCCGAGAACGAGCTCGGCCGTGCCAAGAAGCAGCTCGAGGACAAGGAAGGTGAGTAACACCTTATTAAAATCGTACCTTACAGAAAAGGATTTGGTTGCAAGAAAAAATTACAAGGATAACGTGGATATAGCAGGGGCCACAAATGAGGTGGCGGCCCTGAAGGAGGCGGTGTCCGCGGCCGAACGCAATGCGGCCGCTGAGCACGCCGAGCGGGAGAAGAAGGAGGCGCGAGTGGCGGGGGTACAGCAAGAGCTCCAGGCTCTCATGGAAAACCATGAGAGTTTGGAGCGTGACTCGAAGACCCGAGAGTCCGAGCTTGCGACGGCTCTTGAGAGTGCCAAAGCCGCTAAGGCCGAAGCCTATAAGGCCCTCCAAGAAATTGAGGCGTTGAAGAAAATAGCTGCGGGTAAGGCATTTTTCATGCAAAGTAAGCATGTGAGTGTGAATTACCTATCACTTACCCGAATTCGGAGCTCTCTAGGAGCGTTCGCAGATCTGCCCCACAGCGTGTCCGATGCTGCCGTGTTCTACAGGGCCGAGGAGGGGAGCTCGACGGAGAAGGTCTTCTGGTCTCAGTATGCTGAGGCCGGACATCCGGTGCCCCTTAGCGACCAGCTGAAGCAGCTGGTCGAGCTCCACAGGGTGGCCGAACAGGCCATGAAGGGCCTCATAGTTTGGCTGTGGCCTAAGGAGGTCATGCCTGGGAGCTACTTCGGCCTGGTGCGGCGGCTGGTGGATGCGTGTCCATGGGTGGAAGTCATCAAGCACTCCGCCAGTATTGAAGGTGCCCGTCGGGCCCTTGCCCGCGCAAAGGTGCACTAGGGCAAGATGGATGCCCAGAAGCTTGTGACGGACGCGCCACTGCAGGGCAAGGAGCATCGTACGCCCGAAATGCATTATAAAACTGTCCTGAAGGGTGCCCGCATTATTGCGGGTGAGTGCTCCAAAGATGTAATTTTTGAGTAGACTCGCATTTTGTTATCCTGTGCGCTGAAAACTTAGTTCATATGCGCTAAGCAACGCTTGTTAATTTAAAATATTACCTTCTGTGCGGCTGTTTATCAAATCTGAGAGATGGCAAGTTGTCGGCTTCAGCCCCCATGCCACGAGTGCTGGGGTGTTCGGGATAAACTTAAGCACTCTTGTTCCCATTTTTGGGTCCATCTAGGGGGGTGCTCAAGACAACGATCAAGGCAACCGGACTTATAATGCTTGAACACTCTCACTTAGCCATAGAATTCTATAATTTTAAATTTCGGCGAAGCCCCTAGTGTTCGGAAGGCCGAATTCAGGGCGCTATCCACGCCTTGGGCCGGACAAAGCCGACACCTCGCTCTAAGCGGCATAAGTCTTTAGGGACTCGCAAAAAACCTCTCGAACAGCGACCGGCTCTCGCCTCATCATGATGGTCAGTTTTAGCTTTCTCCACTGAGGCGTTAACCCAGCTCAACTGGGGTGCAATCGCAATGGTTCTCCCAGTGCTACCTTAGCCGATACAATGGAACATAAGGTACCAAAACATGGGAGCCGGGCAAACCCAACTATGACCCAAGAACATGATTCGGAGCCGATGCATATAATGCTATAAGTTCGGGGTGCCGCACTTGTGAAAGTGTTCGGACTTATCACCCCATGATGCGGGAAACATAAGCCCCTGGTGTATTTAGCCGTACCAAAGTGTACGGATGCAACATGTCATAAATGAACATATGTATAAGAAAGAAATGCAAGTGAAGGTAAAAAGGGGTTGCATTGTTTATTCAAGAAAGACTGCTGTGAATGCAGAACGACACAAATGGTGTGATAAGCAAGGGATGGGACTATTAAACATGTCCCCCTCCAAGGGTAGGCTGCGGGATGTGGTATAAAACAGTTTTAGTTCTTGTAATGGAGACCACCTGAGTATTCGTAGTAGCCTTTCTCCTTCCCTGGCTGTTGCATCATGAGTTCAGCAGGTCTGCTGCCGGACAGGGCCTCTGATGAACGGAATCCTGTGTAAAAAGAAAAAGAAAAAAGAACGACACACTTGGGAGCCCCTGGTGTGGTTAAGCCGCATTCTGGGCCTGTCGTGGTCGTGCCCCTTCCCCGTGCCCATGGTATCTCCAGAGCATAATGGTGTATGCGAAGGACCTGTCTTGAAATTTTGCAGGGGCTGAGGTTGGGGCCGCACTGCTACGCGTGCTCGTTACGTGCCAGGTGGTCTTGTTGTAGGTTGCTCCGGGCTCGTTTAGCCGTGTCTGCTCGCTTAACGGCCGGACTCGAGAATTGCCTTAAGAGGCTGCACTGTACTTCTACCGTGAGAGCCGCTGTATGTTCCTCCGTTCGGAGAGAGCATTTAGTGTTTCTGTTGACCGTGATGACTCCTCGAGGGCCTGGCATCTTGAGCTTTAGGTAGGCGTAGTGTGGCACAGTGTTGAATTTTGCAAACGCGGTGCGTCCAAGCAGAGCATGATAGCCGCTGCGAAACGGAACTATGTCGAAGATTAACTCCTCGCTTTGGAAGTTATCCGGGGATCCGAAGACCACTTCCAGTGTAACTGAGCCTGTACAATTGGCTTCTACACCTGGTATGACGCCTTTAAAGGTCGTCTTGGTAGGTTTGATCCTTGAAGGATCTATGCCCATTTTGCACAGTGTATCCTGATAAAGCAGGTTCAGGCTGCTGCCGTCGTCCATTAGGACTCTGGTGAGGTGGAATCCATCAATGATTGGGTCTAAAACCAATGCGGCGAATCCGCCGTGGCGGATGCTGGTGGGGTGGTCCCTTCGGTCAAAGGTGATCGGGCAGGAGGACCATGGATTAAACTTCGGGGCAACTGGCTCCATCGCGTATACATCCCTGAGAGCACGCTTCCGCTCCCTTTTGGGTATGTGCGTTGCGTATATCATGTTCACCGTTCGCACCTGTGGGGGGAAACCCTTCTGTCCTCTATTGTTCGGCGGTCGGGTCTCTTCCTCGTCATCGCTATGCAGCACCTTGTCATTGTTTTCCGCAATTAACTTGCCTGCCTGCTTAAATACCCAACAGCCCCTGTTTGTGTGGTTGGCTGTCTTTTCGGGGGTGTCGTGTATCTGGCACAAGCGGTCGAGTATTCGGTCCAAATTGGATGGACCCGGAGTAGTTCTTTTGAATGCCTTTTTCCGCTGACCGGGTTTGGAGCCTCGGAATCCGGCATTGACTGCCATATCCTCACTATTATTGCCGTTAATGCGGCGTTTGTTTTTGTTGCGACGCGACCTGCCATTGCGGTCCTTGATATCCGGACTGCCACAATTTTTGCTGAGGTTGTTGCTGCGTGCTAGCCAGCTGTCCTCACCCACGCAAAAACTGGTCATGAGTGATGTGAGGGCCGTCATAGATTTCGGCTTTTCCTGTCCCAGGTGCCGGGCAAGCCACTCGTCGCGGATGTTATGTTCGAAGGACGCGAGGGCCTCTGCATCCGGACAGTCGAGGATTTGGTTTTTCTTGGTTAAGAACCGTGTCCAGAATTGTCTGGCCGATTCGTCTGGCTGCTGAATTATATGGCTTAGGTCGTCAGCGTCTGGTGGTCGCACATATGTGCCTTGGAAGTTATCGAGGAATGCGGCTTCCATGTCTTCCCAACTCCCAATTGACTCTGCTGGCAAGCTGTTAAGCCAATGCCGGGCTGGTCCTTTAAGCTTGAGTGGGAGATATTTGATGCCGTGAAGATTATCACCGCGGGCCATGTGGATGTGAACGAGATAGTCTTCGATCCAGACCGCGGGGTCTGTTGTGCCGTCGTAAGATTCAATATTCACAGGTTTAAACCCTTTGGGGATTTGATGATCCATTACTTTGTCTGTGAAGCATAGTGGGTGTGCGGCGCCTCTGTACTGGGCGATATCACGACGGAGCTCAAGAGAGCTTTGCCTATGTTCGGCCCGGCCGGACTACTGTGTCGACGTGACGGCTGTCATCACGTGTCATGGGGCGCCCACGTGATCCGTAAATCGATCTTGATTGTCTTGCCTTGTCCTCCAATATATCCCGCAAGTCCAGAGCGTTCCCCTGTGGCATTGTGCTTTTCGAGCGATGCCGGGGTACGGTTCTGGTGAAGGGCCTAGAGGCCTCTCTGTCGCGACCATGGGGTGGTCGGTCAGCCGTATTGTCTGCTGGTGATGCAGGTTCATATGCCTCCTCCTCTAATCGGGGGAGCAGCTTGCATTTAGGGTAGCCTTTGGAGGGGCGTTCGAGCTCATGCTCTTCGGCCACGAGGACTTCAGTCCATCTATCGGCTAGCAGATCTTGATCAGCTCTAAGCTGTTGCTGCTTTTTCTTGAGGCTGTTTGTCGTGGCCATAAGCCTGCGTTTAAAACGCTCTTGTTCGACGGGGTCCTCAGGTATGACGAATTCATCGTCATCGAGGCTAGCCTCGTCTCCGGAGGGAGGCATATAATCCTCTACCTCTTCTTCTGCCGCTCTCTCATGAGGGCTGGCGTCTCCGTCCTCCTGTGCTGCATTTTGCTGGAGTGGGTTGTCTTCGGCACTGTCTGGGGTGTTATTGTCTCCGGTGCCGGAATCTTCATTCTTGCTGTGGCGGGTTTTAGAGCGGCGCTGCTGGCGCGTGCGCTTGGGCTGTTTCTTGGAGGGGTCATCCTCAGCTATTCCCTCGCCATTCCCATCCTTTGGGATATCCACCATGTATATGTCATACGATGAGGTGGCTTTCCAGTGCCCGGTAGGCGCTGGTTCTTGGTCGTCTCCGGCATCGTCATCCATACCGTCGATGTCTTTGGAGTCGTAGTCTAGCATGTCGGTTAGATCGTCGACAGTGGCTACCAAGTGGGTGGTGGGTGGGCTTTGAATTTCTTCGTCGTCCGCATCCCAACCGTCCTGACCACAGTCCGGCCAGGGCTCTCCTGACAATGAGAGATACTTTAGCGAACTCAAGATGTCGCCAAAAGGTGAGTGTTGAAAGATGTCCGCCGCGGTGAACTCCATGATCGGCGCCCAATCGGATTCGATCGGAGGGGGCGCGGGAGGTGCGGAGTCCGGCGAGGAGTCCGGCACCTCGGAGTCACGAGCTTCATGAGGGATAAAATCAGTGTTCGAATCTATCGTCGTAGAGGTTGCAGCCCCCAAGGCGGTGTCCAGCCACCCGTCCTCGATCTGCGCAGCCGGCTCTGAAATTGAAGATCGGAGCGGGCTCGGGTGCGGCCTCCAGGATACTGTCCGGCTGCAGAGCTAAATCATGCTCATCGTGACAATGCGGCATGCTCGGCTGTGGCTCGAATCCATCGAGGATCAAGTCCCCGCGGATGTCAGCCATGAAGTTCAAACTTCCAAATCTGACCTGATGGCCAGGGGCGTAGCTTTCAATCTGCTCCAGCTGGCCAAGCGAATTGGCCCGCAGTGCGAAGCCGCCGAATACGAAGATCTGTCCGGGGAGGAAGGTCTCACCCTGGACTGCGTCGTTGTTGATGATCGAAGGATCCATCGAGCCAATCGGTGACGACACAGAGGAACTCTCAACGAAAGCACCAATGTCGGTGTCAAAACCGGCGGATCTCGGGTAGGGGGTCCCGAACTGTGCGTCTAGGCGGATGGTAACAGGAGACGAGGGACACGATGTTTTACCCAGGTTCGGGCCCTCTTGATTGAGGTAAAACCCTACATCCTGCTTGATTAATATTGATGATGTGTGTTATAAGAGTAGATCTACCACGAGATCAAGGAGGCTAAACCCTAGAAGCTAGCCTATGGTATGATTGTTGTTCGTCCTATGGACTAAAGCCGTCCGGTTTATATAGACACCGGAGAGGGCTAGGGTTACACAAAGTTGGTTACAATGGTAGGAGATCTACATATCTGTATCGCCAAGCTTGCCTTCCACGCCAAGGAAAGTCCCATCCAGACACGGGACGAGGTCTTCAATCTTGTATCTTCATAGTCTTGGAGTCCGGCCGATAATGATAGTTCGGCTATCCGGACACCCCCTAATCTAGGACTCCCTCACATAGCTTGCAGTGCAATCGCTCGTGTTCAGTTAGGCGAACACCTCGCTCGGGTTCAGTTAGAGCCCAACTCCACGCACCCATGCGCGTACATGTACGAGAGAAACACGCATCGCTTGGCCCCCGACCACCTACCGTAACCGGGAACTCCCCGAAATTTTCCCCACCATCGCTTCTACCATTGTTTTTTCCGTCATGGACAACCGAAAGAATGTCATGTAGCTGCGTCTCCGGCCCGCCTAGGATGAAAAGCCCATTTTCTGTCATGATTTTTTGTCATAGAAGTTGGAGCCCACCACATCTATGATGATACTGGGTTTTGTCGCAATTATCTTCATAGAAGTGTCATAAGCATGAAAGAAAAAATTCGTTCATCCCAAAATGTCATGGACGTGTCTTTTTTTGTAGTGAGAAGGGCAACAAATCTTGCGGGAGATTCACTTGGGAACCTATGGTCACCATGCTTCCTCTCGGATGCTAGTCGCCAAGGTATTCTAGCAGGCTTCTATTGGTCCCGCACTAACGATGTTGCCCGAGACATGTTGGACCAATGCGTTGGGTGCCTGTTCCACGCGAACCAGTAGCACAAGCTAGCGTCGTTGCTGAAGACGATCCCCTCACCTGGAAGTTTTCCATGTGGGGACTCGACATGATCGGCCACCTCTAGACCAGAGCGAGTGGATTCACTCATCTGTTGGTGGCAATGGATAAGTTTACCAAGTGGGTTGAAGCGAAGGCCATAAAGAAGGTAGACTCACCAACTGCCATCAAGTTCATCAAAGAGATAATCTTCAGATTCGGAGTTCCCCACAATATCATCACAGTAAATGGATCAAACTTTTACTACTCTCAAGACACTCGAGTTGATTACACCACCGTGGCTCACCCGTAGTCGAAAGGAAAGTAAAGCGGGCGAATGGGTTGATACTCCAAGGATTGAAGCAACACCTTACACGCGACCTGACACACGCTACAAGGGCCTAGGTTACTGAGCTACCATCGGTCCTCTTGGGCTTGCGGATGACCACGAATCGATCCATAAATTGCACTCCATTCTTCATGGTGTATGGGTCGGTGGGTTGGCAGCGGTCTTGCTGAGTGATTTACTTCACAATCCCCCTCCTAAGTAGATCTATACTTGGATGCTGAAGCCAAAGAAGCACGACATGATGGTCTCGACCTCCTAGAAGAAGAGTGTGACTTAGCACTCATCAGGTCGACTGCGCACAAATAGGATCTGCATCACAATCACGACAGACACGTCAGAGGTCGTGCCATTTAGGAAGGTGATCTGGTCCTCCAAATGGATCAACAGAAGCCTCACAAGCTAGCGCCCCCATGGCAGGGGCCGTTTCTGTATCAAAGGTCCTGAACAATGGAGCCTACCGACTCTACAACCTCAGCAAGGATATAGAAGAGCCTAGAGCTTAGAACACGTACCTACTCCGCAAGTTTTACAGTACTTAGAATAAAACCCTCATTGTTAATAGCTTTCCGAATGAAAATAAATGAATAAAAGTCTTACTTTTCCTGTATATCGTCCAGTTTGGCCTAGTGCCATGTTTTCAGTTCGGTGACTAACAACGTTCGGAAACTAACACACCCTCGATGGGTGAATGGGCTTAGCTGGGAACCAATTTTCACCTAAGTTAGAAAACATTCCGAGTGCGGACATGCTCCACACTCGAGGGCTTAGCTATGAACCAGTTTTTGCCTAAGTTGAAAACTTTCCGAGTGCGGACATGCTCCACACTCGGGGGCCTAGTTGTGAACCAGTTTTTCGCCTAATTTAAAAAACATTCTGAGTGCGGACATGTTCCACACTCGAGGACTTAGTTGGGAGCTTGTTTTTGCCTAAGTTAAAAAATTCGATTGCGGACATGCTCCACACTCGAGGGCTTAGCTGCGAACCAGTTTGTGCCTAACTTAAAAAAACATTCTAAATGCAGACATGCTCCACACTCGGGGGCTTAGCTGCGAACCAACTTTCGACTAAGTTAAAAAACATTCCGGGTGGGGACATGCTCCACACTCATGGGCTTAGCTGCGAACCATCTTTTGCCTTAGTTCAAAAAATTCCAAGTGCAGACATGCTCCACACCCGGGGGTTAGTTGTGTTCCTACTTCGCCTATGTTAAAAAACATTCGAAGAGCGGACACACTCCACACCTGGGGGCTTAGCTACAAACCTTCTTCGCTTAAGTCAAAAAACATTCCGAGTGCGGACATGCTCCACACTCAGGGGTTTAGCAACGAACTAGCTTCACCTAAGCATCAGCAAATAAAGATAAAGTCTCTCGATTGAAAACTTTGATCCGCTTGAGTGTTCAGAAGCAAAAGAAAAGTAAACGAGCCCGAGGCTCATCAAAGTTGACGGTTACAGCAACCACCTGGCATTCTGGAGCAAATTCGTGGGGGCTGGCCGGCTCAATTATGGTCTCCAGATCAATGCCATCGGCAATCTGCATTGTGGCCTCAACGAACATCTCCATGAAGTCCTCGAACTTGAGCTTCTTCTTATTGACCACTCGGAGAGTCTTCAGCTTCTCTTTGTCCACGTCCTTGAAGTGGAGAGGTACAAGTGATAAGGAAACATTGGCACCACTGCGGGCTGCCGACTTCCTTCACGCTTGCACTCGGGAAGGGATCTCGTTCAACTGCGTCATCATGGACTCCAGATCCATCTAGGCTGACT
The DNA here is from genome assembly GCF_002162155.2 of Triticum dicoccoides. Taxonomy (NCBI): domain Eukaryota; kingdom Viridiplantae; phylum Streptophyta; class Magnoliopsida; order Poales; family Poaceae; genus Triticum; species Triticum dicoccoides. The sequence goes on from NC_041391.1 coordinate 292,088,430, forward strand.
CTTCAGGCTATAGCTCCTTATCAATTCTTCCCATGGAACCCCTTAGCCGAGTGATATAGCCCAAGGCATTGTCGAGACGATCATCCAGTCGCAGGATGGCGAGGGCGGCCTTGTCGCTAACGAGCTAGGGTTTAGGTCCCGCTCGATCCTCTCAGTCTCTAGCTCCTTCTTGGGACAATACTTTGTCGGGGAGAAAACAAGACAAAAATCAACAATCGAACGAACCCGAGAGCATATAAGACTTACCGGCAAGCTTCTCATTCATCTCCGAGCAGAAGTCCTCGATGTACTGCTCGAGTGTGATTTTCTTCCCGAGGAGTTGAACAACCTTCACTTCCAAGGTCTTCTTCTCCTGCTCGAAAACACTAGTCTGGTCCTTACACTTCTTCTCCCACTTGGACGCTTCACCTTCTTCCGCCACAACAATGGCCTTCAGGGTCTTGATCTCCTCCTCCAATTTGCCGACTGACGCCAGCTTCTCCTCAGCGGTTTTGATTTTGGTCCTGGCCTCCTTCTGCGCTAGTGCCATCTGCTTGTCCTTGTCCTCCAAGGCCAGCTTAATAGTTTCTAAAGAAATAGAAGTCAAGAGCCTCTTTACGAGGAGGTAAGTATCGCTATGAACATCTGTCGAAGCGACTTGACTTGGATCAAGGGAGAAAATGAGATACAGTGAATAGTCAGAGGAAACAACTAACCTCCCAAGGATTTCTTCTCCTTCTCCAGACGGTTGCTCTTGTGCTTCTCGACATCTAGATCCACTCGGAGTGATAGCACCTCCTTCTCCAAGGCGGCATAGCATACCCTATGATACAATAAAAGAAGACAACCAGTCGAAAGGAACCAACTAGACCAACATCAAACCCTCAGATACCAGCTTGCCACCGAGTCGGCAATGAAGAAGATCGAGGACAACAACACACTTGTCTTTGATTACTAGCTTGATACCGAGTTGGTGATAACCCACAAGTATAGGGGGTCATTTGTAGTCTTTTTGGATAAATAAGAGTGTTGAACCCAACGAGGAGCTAAAGGTAGAACAAATATTCCCTCAAGTTCTATCGACCACAGATACAACTCTATGCACACTTAACCTTTGCTTTACCTAGAGCAAGAATAAAACTAGTACTTTTCTAGAATAAAACTATGAATAAATTGCAAGATAATAAAATTCAGTAGAAAGCTTTTGTCACACAAGAAAGTTATTTGTCCCTAGGCAATTGATAACTAAATAGCTAATCATAATTGCAATTTTATAGGTGGGAGAGCAATGAGCTAACATAATTTCCATAATTGGATCATATGCACTTATGATTGGAACTCTAGCCAGCATCTGCAACTACCAAATATCACTAAGGTAACACCCAACCATAGCATTAATTATCAAGTCCTCTTTATCCCATAGGCAACAACCCCCCTTACTCGGGCGTAAGCTTCTGTAACTCTAGCCACCCATCATAAGCGAATCATGAACGTATTGTGATACCCTACAACGGGGATCCCTCACGTTTGCGCGGCATGGAGGGAACCATACGATAGCAATAAAATAAAATATATAACTCAAACCAATCATGATCATCAATCAACCCATAGGAAAAAATAGATCTACTCAAACATCATAGGATAACCACATATCATTGGATAATAATATATAGTATTGAGCACCATGATTATGTAGAGACTTGCAGCGGGAATAGAGAGGTTACACTGCTGCAAAGAGGGGGAGAAAGTTGGTGTTGACAATAGCAAGATCGTTGATGTAGATCACCGTCACAATCCTTGCCCCGGCGGCACTCCGATGCTACCAGGAGAGAGGGGGAGAGAACCCCCTCCTTCTTCCTCTTCCTTGGCCTCCCCCCTAGATGGGAGGGGTTACCCCTCTGGTCCATGGCCTCCATTGTGGCGGAGGGACGAGATCCCCTCCTAGATTGGATCTATCTCTTTGTTCTCTTCTGTTTCGCGTTCTTTTTTTCTGGCCCTTTGCCGTTTCTTAAATTCCCGGAGATCCGTAACTCCGACTACGATGAAATTTTAACACGATTTTTTCTAGGATATAAGCTTCCTTGAACCCGAAGATGAGCCCCAACCGACTTACGGGGTGCCCACTAGGCACCACCGCATGCGTGGGGGGCAGGCACGCCCTTGTGGTTAGGGGCGGTCGTGGGCCTCTGTTTGGGTTGATTCCACCTACCCAAAATCACATATATTCCAAAATAATTCTCTGTAAATTTTTATCGCGTTTGGACTTTGTTTGATATGGATATTCTATGAAACAATAATCATGCAACAAACAGAAACTTGCACTGGGCACTGGATCAATATGTTAGTCCCAAAAACAATATAAAATGTTGCCAAAAGTATATAAAAGGTGTATAATATTGGCAAGGAACAATCAAAAATTATAGATACGACGGAGACGTGTTAACATCCCAAGCTTAATTTTTGCTCGTCCTCGAGTAGGTAAATGATAAAAAAGATAATTTTTGATTTTGAATGCTGCCTAGCATAATCTTGATCATATATCTAATCATGGCATGAATATTAAGACACAAGTGATTCAAAGCAATAGTCTATAATTTGACATAATGACATCAATACTCAGGCATCCCAACAAACAATCATGTCTTTCAAAATATAAATGCCAAAGAATGCTATCCTTACAAAATCATATAGTCTTGTCATGCTCCATCTTCTTAACATAAAGTATTTATCGTGCACAACCCCGATAACAAGCCGATCAATTGGTTCATACTTCTTAACGCGGTTCAACTTTTTCAGCCCCCACCAATACATGAGCGCAAGACATGGACATAGCACTATGGGTGGAATATAGTATGATGATAGGGGTAAACATAGAAAAGACAAAAAAGTAAGAAAGTCTCACATCGACGCAGCCAGCCAACAGGCTATGGAGATGCCTATCAATTGATATCAATGCGAGGAGTAGGGATTTCGATGCAATAGATGCACTAAGGGTTGTAAGTGTATGAAAGCTCAAATTGAACACTAAATGGGTGCCCATCTAACTCTATAATGAAAAAAATCCCACTAGTATATGAAAGTGACAACATAGGAGAGACTCTCTATATGAAGAACATGCTGCTACTTTGAAGCACAAGTGTGGAATTAGCATGCCCCTTCTCTCTTTTTCTCTCATTCATCTTTTTTCTCTTTTTCTCTTTTTCCTTTTTTTCCTTGGGCTCTTTTTGGCCTCACTTTTTTTTCTTCTTTTTTCTTTTTGTCCGGAGCTTCATCCCGACTTGTGGGGGAATCATAGTCTCCATCATCCTTTCCTCACTTGGACATGCTCTAATAATGAATAATGACGATCATCACACTTCTATTTACTTATAACTCAAAAGAAATAAAAAATACAACTCGATACCTAGAACAGTATGACTCTATATGGATGCCTCTGGGAGTGTACCAGGATGTGCAATAATCTAGTGTAGCAAGGATATCAAAAGACGGGCAAGCCATGGAAATATCTTGCTAGCTATCTTACGATCATGCAAAGCAATATGACAATGAATGCTCAAGTCATAAAAATGGAATGGTGGAAGTTGCATGGCAATATATCTCGGAATGGCTATGGAAATGCCATAATAGGTAGGTATGGTTGCTGTTTTAAGGAAGATATAATGAGGCTTATGTGTGATAGAATGTATCATATCACAGGGTTTGGATGCACCGGCGAAGTTTCACCGACTCTCGAGGTGAGAAAGGGCAATGCATGGTACCGAAGAGGCTAGCAAATTGTGGAAAGGTAAGAGTGCGTATAAACCATGGAATCACATTAGTCATAAAGAACTCACATACTTACTACAAAATTTTATTAGACCTCGAAGCAAAGTACTACTATGCATTCACCTAGGCCCAACAACGTCTACAAGAAGAAGGTTATGTAGTAGACATCAAGCTCTTTTCTGGCGCCGTTGCCGGGGAGGTTAGTTCTTGAAGGTATATCTTTAGATCTTGCAATTGAATCATTTAGTTTCTTGTTTTATCACTAGTTAAGTTTATACAAGAAAACTATAAAAAAATGGAATTTAGGTTGTCTCATATGCTTCATCTTTTTAATATCTTTCGTGAAAATGATGGAAAGGAAAATTGTGCTCAAGTGTTAGAAGAAAAGGTTTAAAAAATGTTTGGCATAAAATCTTTGTATGATGAGCATGATTCCAATGTTGTTAGTATGAATTCCATGAATATCCATGACACTAATGATATGCAAAGCCACAAGCTTGGGGATGCTATGTTTGATGAATATGATATTTTTAGTCCCCCAAGTTTTGATGAACAAATTTATTATGATGAAAGCATGCCTTCTATTTATGATGATTATATTGATGAAAGTGGGTTCTGAAGAGTGTCAACTTTAGGAAGTAATGATACCACTATTTTGGTGGTTGTTGAATCTTATTGTGATAATTATTGAAGTTGATTTGGAGAGTTCATGACTTCATTTAGTGATGAATCCACTATTTCGGAAGAGGTTCCAATTAATTATGAGAACAAAGTTGCTATCTATGATGATTATTGTGATGACATGTATGCTATAAAGAATAATGATAACCATGAAACTTGTCATCTTGATTTTAATTTTCAATTGGATTATGCCTCACATGATAGTTATTTTGTTGAGTTTGCTCCCACTATTCCGAATGAGAAGGATTTTGTTTATGTGGAGAGTAGTAAATTTTCTATGCTTGGGGATAATGAAAATAATGTTGTATGTGATGGTTATATTGTTTAATTAATTCATGATGCTACTAAAAATTATTATGAGGGAGGATTATATGCTTGTAGGAATTTCAATAATATCAAGTTTCCTCTCTATGTGTTGAAAATCTTGAAGTTATGCTTGTTTTGTCTTCCTATGCTAGTTGATCCTTGTTCCCATAAGTTGTTTGCCCACAAAATCCCTAGGTATAGGAAGTGGGTTAGACTTAAATGTGCTAGTCATATTCTTCATGATGCTCCCATTATGTTTTAATTCTTATCTTTTATGTGAGCAGAATTGAAATCATCATGCCTAGCTAAAAAGACATTAAAGAAAGGCGCTTGTTGGGAGACAACCCAATATTTACCCTTACTGTTTTTGTTTGTTCACATGATTAAGCTACAGTAATAATCATGTTTTATAGCTTTTGTTTCAATAAAGTGCCAAGTAAGACCTTTGGGATAGCTTAAGGTGATAGTTGTGTTCATCCTGCTGAAAATCAGAAACTTTTGCACTCAGTAAATTAGTTTTGATAATTCACAGAAACATGATTTTGATCTGATTCTTTTTTCTCTGGATTGGAAAACTAATTTCTCAGGGTTTCCTAATTTAGCTCGATTTTTGGTGAAACCAAAGTATTCGAGAGTTACATATTACTACAGATTGTTCTGTTTTTGACAGTTTCTGTTTTCTATGTGTTGTTTGCTTATTTTGGTGAATCTATGAGTAGTATCGGAGGGTATGAACCATAGAGAAGTTGGAATACAGTAGATATTACAGCAATATGAATTTAGAATGAGTTCACAACAGTACCAAAAGTGGTGATTTATTTTCTTATACTAACAGAGCTTACGAGTTTTCTGTTGAGTTTTCTGTTGTGAAGTTTTCATGTTTTGGGTAAAGATTCAATGGACTATGGAATAAGGAGTGGCAAGAGACTAAATTTGGGGATGCCCAAGGCACCCCAAGCTAATATTCATGGACAACCAAGAGCCTAAGCTTGGGGATGCCTCGGATGGCAACCCTTTTTTCGTCTTCGTTCATCGGTAACCTTACTTGGATCTATATTTTTATTCACCACATGATATGTGTTTTGCTTGGAGCGTCATTTTATTTTATTTTGTTTTTCTTGTTGTTTGAATAATATCCCAAGATCGGAAATTCTTAAATGTTAGAGATTCTTCACATAGTTGGAGTAGTATGTCATTTGCTCTGGTGCTTCACTTATATCTTTTTAGAGCACGGCGGTAGTTTTATTTTGAAGAAATAGATGAACACTCATGCTTCACTTATATTATTTTGAGAGTGAACAACATGCTAATTTGCTCTGGTTATGAATTTATTCCTAATATGATAGGCGTCCAAGAGAGATATAACAAAAACTTTCATAAAGTGCATTGAATACTAAGAGAAGTTTGATTCCTTATGATTATTTTGAGATATGAGGATGGTGATATTAGAGTCATGCTAGTGGAGTAATTGTGAATTTGAGAAATATTTGTGTCGAGGTTTGTGATTCCCATAGCATGCACGTATAATGAACTGTTATGGAACGAAGTTGGAGCATGAAGTATTTCTTTCATTGTCATCCTTTGTGTGGAGGTCGGGATTGCGCCATGGTTAACTCCTACCAACCCTTCCCCTAGGAGCATGCGCATAGTGCTTGTTTAGATGACTTATAATTTTTTGCAATAAGTATGTGAGTTCTTTATGACTAATGTTGAGTCCATGGATTATACGCACTCTCACCCTTCCACCATTGCTAGCCTCTCGTGTGCGGTGCAACTTTCACCGGTACCATACACCCGCCATATACCTTCCTCAAAACAGCCACCAAACCTACCTATTATGGCATTTCCATAGCCATTCCGGGATATATTTCCATGCAACTTTCCACCGTTCCGTTTATTATTACACGCTTCATCATTGCCATATTGCTTTGCATCATCATGTAGTTGACATCGTATTTGTGGCAAAGCCACCATTCATAATTCTTTCATACATGTCACTCTTGATTCATTGCACATCCCGGTACACCGTCAGAGGCATTCATATAGAGTCATATTTTGTTCTAAGTATCGAGTTGTAATTCTTGAGTTGTAAGTAAATAAAAGTGTGATGATCTTCAGTATTAGAGCATTGTCCTAGTGAGGGAAGGATGATGGAGACTATGATTTCCCCCACAAGTCGGGATGAGACGCTGGACTAAAAAAAGGGGAGGCTAAAAAAAAGGAGAAGGCCCAAAAAATGAGAGAAAAAGAGAGAAGGGGCAATGTTACTATCCTTTTTCCACACTAGTGCTTCAAAGTAGCACCATGATCTTCATGATAGAGAGTCTCTTATTTTGTCACTTTCATATACTAGTGGGAATTTTTCATTATAGAACTTGGCTTGTATATTCCAACGATGGGCTTCCTAAAATGCCCTAGGTCTTCATGAGAAAGCAAGTTGGGTGCACACCCACTTAGTTTCTTTTTGAGCTTTCATACACTTATAGCTCTAGTGCATCTGTTGCATGGCAATCCCTACTTACTCACATTGATATCTATTGATGGGCATCTTCATAGCCCGTTGATATGCCTAGTTGATGTGAAACTATCTCCCACTTTTTATCTTCTCCACAACCACCATTCTATTCCACCTATAGTGTTATGTCCATGGCTCACGCTCATGTATTGCATGAAAGTTGAAAAGTTTGAGAATACTAAAGTATGAAACAATTGCTTTGCTGAAACCGGGGTTGTGCATGATTTGAATATTTTGTGTGATGAAGATGGAGCATAGACAGACTATATGATTTTGTAGGGATAAGATATCCTTAGCCATGTTATTTTGAGAAGACATAATTTCCTTGGTAGTATGCTTGAAGTATTATTGTTTTTATGTCAATATTAAACTTTTGTTTTCAATCTTATGGATCTGAATATTCTTGCCACAATAGAGAAGATTACATTGATAAATATGTTAGGTAGCATTCCACATCAAAAATTCTGTTTTTATCATTTACCTACTCGAGGACGAGCATGAATTAAGCTTGGGGATGCTTGATACGTCTCCAATGTATCTATAATTTTTTATTCTTCCAAGCTATTATATTATTCATCTATGATATTTTATATGCATTTATATGCTATTTTATATGATTTTTGGGACTAACCTATTAACCTAGAGCCCAGTGCCATTTTCTGTTTTCCTTGTTTTTGAGTTTTACAAAAAAGGAATATCTATCAGGGTCCAAACGAGCTGAAAATTCCCGATGATTTTTTATGGACCATAAGAAGCCCCCGAAGCAAAAGAGTTGGGCCAAAAGAGTCCCAAGTCATCTACAAGGGTGGAGGGCACGCCCTACCCCCTGGGCGCGCCCCCCTACCTCATGGCTGGCCCGGAGATCCCCCTGACGTGAAACCGATGCCAAAAATTCCTATAAATACAGAAACCCCCGAAAAGAAACCTAGATCGGGAGGTCCGCCACCGCAAACCTCTATAGCCATGAAAAACCAATCGGGACCCTGTTCTAGCACCCTGTCAGAGGGGGGATCCATCACCAGTGGCCATCTTGATCATCCTGACGCTCTCCATGACGAGGAGGGAGTAGTTCACCCTCGGGGCTGAGGTATGTACCAGTAGCTATGTGTTTGATCTCTCTCTCTCTCTCTTGTTTTCTTGATTTGGCACGATCTTGATGTATCGCGAGCTTTGCTATTATAGTTGGATCATATAATGTTTCTCCCCCTCTACCTTCTTGTAATGGGTTGAGTTTTCCCTTTGAAGTTATCTTATCGGATTGAGTGTTTAAGGATTTGAGAACACTTGATGTATGTCTTGCATGGGCTTATCTGTGGTGACAATGGGATATTCACGTGATCTACTTGATGTATGTTTTGGTGATCAACTTGTGGTTTCAGTGACCTTGTGAACTTATGCATAGGGGTTGGCACATGTTTTCGTCTTGACTCTCCGGTAGAACCTTTGGGGCACTCTTTGAGGTTCTTTGTGTTGGTTGAATAGATGAATCTGAGATTGTGTGATGCATATTGTATAATCATACTCGTGGATACTTGAGGTGACATTGGAGTATCTAGGTGACATTAGGGTTTTGGTTGATGTGTGTCTTAAGATGTTATTTTACTACGAAATCTAGGGCTGTTTGTGACACTTATAGGAATAGCGCAATGGATTGATCGGAAAGAATAACTTTGAGGTGGTTTTGCACCCTACAATAATCTCTTCATTTGTTCTCGCTATTACTGACATTGGAGTGACTCTTTGTTGCACGTTGAGGGATTGTTATATGATCTAATTATGATATCATTGTTGAGAGAACTTGCACTAGTGAAAGTATGAACCCTAGGCCTTATTTCTAAGCATTGCAATACCATTTTTGCTCACTTTTGTTACTAGTTACCATGCTGTTTTTATATTTTCAGATTACAAAAACCTATATCTACCATCCATATTGCACTTGTATCACCATCTATTTGCCGAACTAGTGCACCTATACAATTTACCATTGTATTGGGTGTGTTGTGAACACAAGACACTCTTTGTTATTTGGTTGCAGGGTTGTTTGAGAGAGACCATCTTCAAACTATGCCTCCCACGGATTGATAAACCTTAGGTCATCCACTTGAGGGAAATTTGCTACTGTCCTACAAACCTCACTTGGAGGCCCAACAACGTCTACAAGAAGAAGGTTGTGTAGTAGACATCATTATCGTGCTTGGCTTATGCAATTATTTATACCTGCTTTTCCCTCATTTCTCGTTTTTGTGCTCCAGGTGGTAGCAGTGCAAGGTATCAGGCCTGTCTCAAGAATCCAGAGCGTCCAGGGGTTCCAAGCGCTATCACACTTCTAAAGATGTCTGTGCTCCTTCCCGTGTTCAGCCAGCTCAGCCAATGCAGAGTTCCAAACAGGTTGCAAGCAAGCCCAAGCCAAAAATCAAGCCAGTGTCTGATATTAATAGCTAGGAGTTCTGTATCTTTCGCCGTATCAATCCATATCACAATGACCAAGATCCAACTCTTCTCAATCGTCGCTTTTGGACCAAGAAGCAACGCTCTATCTATCTAGATGTGCTCAAAGCAAAGAAGAACCTGTTTGTGGAGACCAGGACCATTGACATTCCTTATATGAAGACGAATCTGAAGTACTTTGGAGAAGGCCTTGAGTTGTGTGGGAAACGGGACATTTTTAGGATGATGCGGTTCAACAAGGACTTTGATGCAGGGGTCGTGGATGCCACTGTTCACCTTGGCAATGATGTGGAGAGGACCTTGATGTGGATGACCAATGGAAAACTACACTCAGTCAAGTGGAAGGCATTCATGGACCTTTTGGGATATGAGGATCTAGGGCTTGATAATCCTATCGGGATGCGCCCTCACAAGGAGTTCACTGCTACTCACAAGTATGCTCTTTGGCCCTATAACACCTTGAAGATTTCACCAACCACCAAGAAGAAGTCGTATGAGTTGTACCCTTTTGTCAGGACCCCGATCCTAAGTCACACCGATCTAGCATGTAACACATCTATCACTTTGGGCCTCACGCACGGTATTCCCACGGGTGCCACCTTACCTGGCCCAGGACCGTTTGCGCCTTTTGCCTCACGTATATGATAGTGCCGCTAGCATCCATATGACAAAGAACCCGGGTTGACATGGCTAGTCGTGAACCCAAAGTGGCACTAACTTACAGGGACAGGCATACATGACCCAACAACGAACGTGTCGGTCATCAGCGAGTGAATCCAGGCTGTAGCACTAGGCTAGCAGGACTCCAGTGAACCGGGCTGTAGCGGGCTAACAGGACTCCGGAATTCATCGCGTGACATTTCCCCGAGGGGACAGACATAGGAACAAAGAAGGACACATGCCGGCCAGCCTAAGTGTTCTGGAGCAGTAGCAAGCTACCATGGCTCAGTGGAAACACTAGGAGACATTTCCCGGTAAGAGAGGCTACTAAGGATAAACAACTGGATAGTCAGATCCCACACATACCAAGCATTTCAATAACATACACACAATATGCTCGATATGTGCAAATACATCATGGCATCACAACATGACTCTACAACTCAAGTATTGTATTCAATAGGCTCCGAGGAGCGAGATATTACAAACATGGGTCTCATGACCCAACAATCAGAGCATACAAATCAAAGCACATGCAGAAGCTTGACATGTCTGAGTACAGACATCTACAAATGAAAAAGGCTGAGAAGCCTGACTGACTACTAGATCCTGCCGAGGGCTCAAGATCGTAGCTGAGGTAACAAGCTAAACATCGAAGTCCACGCGGAACTACTAGCGAGACTGAAGTCTCTCTGCAAAAACATAAATTAAACAACGTGAGTACAAATGTACCCAACAAGACTTACATCAGATCTATCTACATATGCATCATTATCAACAAAGGGGTGGTGGGGTTTAACTGCAGCAAGCCAGCTTTGACTCGGTGGCTATCCTGAACTACGACTGCAAGTAACTCTTTTGAGGTGGTGCACACGAGTCCACATATTCACCATATCAATACAACACTATGGATCCACTCCCGTCTCCCTACGAGAACGCCATCCATAGCACTCACGCTTATCTTGCGTATTTTAGAGTGTCCACTTTCACTGGTCTATGAACTGTATAGGCAACCCAGAAGTCCTTTACCGCGGACACGGCTATTCGAATAGATAATGTTAACCCTGCAGGGGTGTACTTCTTCACACACGCTCTCACCACTTACCGCTGTTTACACGACATGTACTCGGCAACCTTCAAGCGGAAGCCCAGCGAGGGTGTCGGCCATGACCTGACTAACCACACAAGTCTCTCGTCCAGGTTTATCGCCTATTCGGGTTCCATCCGCAAGGAGATCCGGCCGGGGTGTCGCTCACGGACCCAAACGATGTGTGCAGGGTTCCCAAGTCCACCATCCGGGTGCCACTTGGTACACCGGGCCACTGTGCCTAGTCTGTCCCAAGCCCACCTATACCGGGTGCCATTTGGTAGACTACTAACACTACCTACAAACACCAGAAACTATTTGCAACTCCTGGACAGAGACCATGTTGATTAATAAGTCGTGAGGGGCTGAGTTACCGGAACCCAATGTGTGGTAGTAACTGTTCATGGATCACAAACACGAAACTCAGTTCCTGAGGACGGCTGCAATGAGACAACCCACCATGTACTCCTACATGGCCTCTCACCGCTACCTTTACCAAATCGTGTTCACACACGTAGCTCACACACAGTAGGACATGTTCACACACCTCTGATTCATCCCTGATGAATCAGACCTGACTCAACTCTAAGCAGTAGCAGGCATGACAAACAATCATGAATGAGTAGGCACATCAGGGCTCAAACAACTCCTACTCATGCTAGTGGGTTTCATCTATTTATTGTGGCAATGACAGGTCATGCAGAGGATAAAGGGGGTTCAGCTACCGCAGCAAGTAACAAATATGTCGTTGTTGTCCTAATGCAGTAAAAGAGAGCAAGAGCGAGAGAGTGGGATTTTATCGGAATTAACAAGGGGGTTTTGCTTGCCTGGCACTTCTGAAGATAATATAGTTCTTCATCGGTGTCATCGAACTCATCGTCGGAACGTCGTCTACTGAGAGGGGACAAATACCAGCAAACAAGGGAGAACAGAATCAATGCAATGCAACAATATGATACATGAATGTGACATGGCAATATGATGTGGTTTGAGCTAATGCAACTAGCAACAAGTTAAATGAAGTTGGTTTGAATCAACGATTCAAATTCAAACTCCATATGTGATGTTTTAAATGCCATTTGATTGAATTGTCCTAAACAGTAGTCATAAGTTGTTCTAACATGCATGAAAATGGTACAGATGGATAGATTGGCTTTTTTTGATCATTTTTCATATATAAATTATTTCATTTGGAGTTACGGTTGAATTTCTATGAATTTTGGAAGTTTAAGCTATTTCCTGGAATTTCGTGGATTATTTTTATTCCAGAAAATGATTCATTGCATCAGCATTGCGTCATGCTGACCTCAGCAGGTCAATAGACTCGGTCAAGGTCAAACCTGACAGTGGGCCCCGCATGTCAGTGAAACAGTGGCTAGTTAAGTTAGAAATTAAACTAAACTAGTTTAACAGGGGCTGGCCCCACCTGTCATTGACTTAGGGGAGGTCAAACCCCTGGTCAGCTGGGGCTAATATGCCGGCGGCTCGTCGCCGGCGACAGCAGGCGCGGCGGAGGGCTTGGGTTTGGCCCTCCAACGACCAAACTGACGGCCAAGGCCACCTACGAGACGAGGAGGCCCGTCCGCATCGACTAGTGCACGTGGTTTTGCCGGAGGGGGCCTAGAGCGATGATGGCGATGGCAAGTGCGGCGGCCGGCATTCGGGCGTCGATCGAATCGATGCTGCAGGGCACATCATGAGGCGCGGGTGGGCGCGTTGGACTCATGGGGGTAGAGTGAGCTCAGTGGTAAGCTCGGACGCGTGCTTGCACGGCCGTAGCCGCGGTAGCGACATGTCCGGCGGCGAGGAGCAATCGGCTCCGATGGCGACGATGGTTAGAGGATGGGGACGAGCACGGGGATATAGGGGAAAAGGGCAGGGGCTCACAAGGGGTCGGGAGAGAAGCTCGGCAGGCTCGGGGAAGCTTCTGCGATGGCGAATTGACGGCTGCGATCTTCGGGCACCGGAGATGAAGATGATGATTCTCCGGTCGACTGTGGCCTCCTCTGGTCGCGTGCGTTGGGTGTGTATCTCCACGGGGTCAGGCCGGAGCCCAGGGATGCAGAGAGGGAGCGAGGGGGTGGCTGTGGCCATGGTGTAGCTCATCGGCGGCGGCGGCGCGGTTCGGGTGAGCTCAGGGGAGAGAGCCAGGGGAGGGGATGAGGGCGAGGAGAGAGCAGAGAGGGCCTGGGGGTGCGTGGCCATCTCCGTGGCGCTGGAAGGGCCTCGAGGGCGTGAGGCAGGCAGGGAGGAGGCCACGGCATCACCAGCGCTCGCCACCGAGCTGCTTCGGGGCGAGGGGAGCAACACGACAGGAGGAGGTGGGCTGGGCCAGGTGGCTGGGCTGGCCAACTGGGCCACCAGGTGGCTTGGCCAGGTGGGCTACACAGCAGGTAAAATCTCTCTCTCTCTTATTTATTGATTCTGTTTTCTATTATTCTGTAGTCTTTAGGGCTTTATATAAAATACTTAAACAGATCCAAAAATCATGAAACTAATCATGGCTACTGTTTAGAATATATCCAACAGTAAACATTTTAGTTTATGATTATTTGAGGATTTAAAATATTATTTAGCAATTAAATGCCCAAATGCAAATACCATATGATTTAATTCAAAAATCCAAAATGGCCTAGAAAAATGTGCACCATTTTTGGGAGAGGTTCTAGACCAATCAAAAAATAATGAACTTTTGTGAAGAGCATTTTGGGTTCATTGAGAATATTTTTAAGTTGAACCTGGTATGTTCGGGGGGGGTGCTAGGGGTTGTTGATCCCCATTTCAGGTTTAAGAGAAATTTAAACATGATGCAACAACCAACTAATCCAAGTGCATAGCAAGGCTTGGAACGTGACAACTCACCTCCACTAAACAAGAATCTCGGGCCGAGATTCAAGACGTGAGGTAAGAAGACAGAAGGGACACAAACTATCACAATCTTCTCGATCCAGGTTGCACTTCATAAGGGCGTTGATTCGATCACCATCTTTGTCTTGTCGTCTTGCTCTGAGATCTCCATCTAACATGACAACGAGAGGAAAGGGACAACTCCAGAAGAATCGATCTTCTCGAAGATCAATCAACTTAGGATCAACTCACAGAGTGAGTCACAGCAACATCTCTCGAGCTGAGGCACGAAGCATACATCTAGAGGGATGGAGTGGAATGAATGACGAGGGTTCACTAAGTAGACAACAATTCCACGCTTAAAAGGGTGGTGAACGGTTGTCAACGTAGCGAGGAGTTGAGTTGTCATGATACCACAACGAGACACCTTAGGGATGGTGACTCGTAGAAATATCCCCTTAAGTGGCAAAAAGAATTACCTTTGATATAGAGATCATTGAGACTCTCTATACCAGCCTAGGGCAAATCTCGAGCGATCGTTTGGAGGGGTTCGGTAGAATGGCATACCCGGATTAAAATGGATGATGTGGATTACCTTGTTGAAGACAACGCAATGAATGATTTTTGCTTATCATCTGGAATGGATGGGACTCATGGTAAGTCCACTTTTGAAGATTATCCTGGACAACAACTACTGAGAAGGCAGCCCATGGAAAATTGGCACGATGGGGTGCAAGCTGGGAACAGAATGCAAATGTTGGGAATGTTCCAACCATCATATCTGCCTGAGATTCAGATCTGGTTGGTGTCAGGATATTCCAGACTCACTGAGTCTAGAAAGAAAAATGAATGTTTGCAACACAAATCGACAAGATGATGTTGCGAGATTCTCGGGGAATGAACTACAATAGCAAGCTCCAAAACATGAGCTGGTTCTGCTACAACATGTGGACACGTTGTCCGAGACAAGCATGACCACATGGTAGTCTTACAATAAAACACTACCTAGTTCAGGTTGGGAACCATCATTGCGGAGAGCGAAGTCCTGCGCATGTACCTTTGGGTCCTTAAGGATTAGCACTTAAGAACTTGTTTTCCTTGAACAACTCAATCAGTGGCTTGGTGTGCTAGGGAATACATATGGAATGAAGATGATCAGTCTATCAGACCATAGAATACTTCGCACGTGCATGACTGACTTGGGATGATTCCAGAGGAGCAAAAACAAACTTTCCCGAATTCACGGCAGCAACTTACATCAAATGCACATGAATCAAAGGAAGTCACTTCTTTCATCCAATCATATACTTCATGAACGGGGCATGAAGAAAATGCTTACACAAGTTTCCAACACTAGCTTAATGTTCAACAAAATCATGGAGGAGATAAGGATGTTGTCGATGGGCTCAATAACAATTCATCCAGGTTTCCATATAAAAGGAATTCCATAGTTAAGTGAACACGGTGATAGCATTGGTCAGACCAAAAGATGTAATGGTGTATGCTCGAGGGTTCAACCACGAATAAGACAACATTACGAACATCGTTGGTTCTGATTTGATTTGAGAATAGCCCACACTCAAATCAAAGATTGGATAAGATGATAGGTCCATTAACTGAGCACAGGGACCAATCGGTGAAGATATCATCTTTCTTCAACACACACACACAAAAAGATATCCCTTAACATGAACTAAGTCAGACAAGCTTTTATCTTCCAACTCTCCAAGTTGTTGTTTGGCTTAACCAACTAGCTCAGGGGTATCCCACACAGATTCTTGGAGAATGGGTGGTTTGGAGGAAAACCAACATGATCACAAACTCAATATAGCGGTCAGGTGACGACCTGGTGATACTTCCAAGAAGATATACAGAAAATCACAAACCACCGATATGTTACTAAGCTCGAGAACAATCTTGCTTTTCAGGGCAAGACGATATGATCAAAGAGAGAGGGATTTGGAATAATCCTAACTCATTGATCGAAGGGTGCGCCGAAAATAAGGACTAGGTAGCACGATCAGTCTTAGAATGATGATTCAAGAACCAACACGCTAAGAATGAAATTATTGTCCTTTAACTACCAAGCAACAAGGTTGCTAGGAGTATTGATTTCACACATCACGATTCACTTGTCGACATTTCGGTTGCAACAACATGGAAACCGAGAAATGAATAATGAGGGCGAGAAGTATCACTGTATCAAGAGTTCATAAGATGATGTATAATTCCTATGGCTTTCTTGACAATAAGAGGGTAATACTTCAGGGTAGAACAGAAGAAAAACTAGATTAGTATTTTGGTCTGCGGAGTATGACTACTTTGACCCAATCCTAGATATGGATGAGGTACTGGAGTTCATTTCTCCTAGTCATTCTGGGATAGAATGGCTTGACAGAACACAAGAATAATAGGCATCGATGAATGAAGACAAACATACTCTTGACTATCAATTGATAGACGAGGCCTAGAAAACAACTAAAGAGAGACAACTCAAGGAACATGTAACTTTCTGAGCTGTGGATGCATAGATTAGTATGTCGAACCAAGTTCAACAGGTTTCTTCCGGATAACCCATGCGGAGAAGGTAGATCTGGCAGAGTCGCAATATAGAATGGAGAACTCATCGAGGGCACTCCTGTTGTGATCTTTTGATCCAACAAACTTCTGCCATAAAGTGGTTCATAGTATTTGGAAGAAGGAAATACCACGAACTTCAAGGACTATTGCAAAGGTTGCTAATAACCTAAAGGAACGAGCAAAAACTATCAACATGAAGCAAGTATGGTGAATCTCGGGTTCAAAACAAAACCCAGGAGTAGAATACCTACTACTAAGTGGCATCATGGTATGCTTTCAAGAATAAAGGCCAGAATCATCACACTGGGACACAAATTATGGCTAGATTACTAGATGATCCCCTAAGACACCTAGGGTCATAATAATAACTCCAACATATATGTCGAGGTAATAGAATACCTCAACTCAGCAATTAGTGTGCTTAACTTGGCCCAAAGGAACATCAAAACCAGAGGGAAAGGATTTGCAAGTGCATCAGATTGTTTAGAAACCTGGGATGACTCGGACAACATAACGGCTGTAAATGCTCAAAATGATTTGAGACATCCTACAAAATGGTGGCATAACCACTCGATCATCACAATATCAAGATTCCGAGGCCAACTATGAATACACGGGAGTAGTAGGAACCGAACTGAAGCTTAGAACCATCAATCCTACAAGTCTACGGATTAGTAACATGTGATCCTGATAGAAGGAAGAGAGAGCCTAGTTCCTTAACCCCGTAGGAAAGATAAGATGACTCGGATCAGAAGGGCATAAGGTATAAGGAGTAAAAAGAGACTTACGTTCCATCCCACAATCAATTCCCTTATATAACTAAAGAATTTCTAGAATCAACTTCGACCAGATTGGCTTGGTAATCCTATAGGCAGTCAAGCTCTGATACCAAAGTTGTCAGGACCCCGATCCTAAGTCACACCGATCTAGCATGTAACACATCATATTACTTTGCAGCCTCACGCACGGTATTCCCACGGGTGCCACCTTACCTGGCCCAGGACCGTTTGCGCCTTTTGGCTCATGTATATGATAGTGCCGCTAGCATCCATATGACAAAGAACCCGGGCTGACATGGCTAGTCGTGAACCCAAAGTGGCACTAACTTACAGGGACATGCATACATGACCCAACAACGAACGTGTCGGTCATCAGCGAGTGAATCCAGGCTGTAGCACTGGGCTAGCAGGACTCCGGTGAACCAGGCTGTAGCGGGCTAACAGGACTCCGGAATTCATCACATGACATTTCCCTGAGGGGACAGACACAGGAACGAAGAAGGACACATGCCGGCCAGCCTAAGTGTTCCGGAGCAGTAGCAAGCTACCATGGATTAGTGGAAACACTAGGAGACATTTCCCGGTAAGAGAGGCTACTAAGGATAAACAACTAGATAGTCAGATCCCACACATACCAAGCATTTCAACAACATACACACAATATGCTCGATATGTGCAAATACAACATGGCATCACAACATGACTCTACAACTCAAGTATTGTATTCAATAGGCTCCGAGGAGCGAGATATTACAAACATGGGTCTCATGACCCAACAATCAGAGCATACAAATCAAAGCACATGCGGAAGCTTAACATGTCTGAGTACAGACATCTACAAATGAAAAAGGCTGAGAAGCCTGACTGACTACTAGATCCTGCCGAGGGCTCAAGATCGTAGCTGAGGTAACAAGCTAAACGTCGAAGTCCACGCGGAACTACTAGCGAGACTGAAGTCTCTCTGCAAAAACATAAATTAAACAACGTGAGTACAAATGTACCCAACAAGACTTACATCAGATCTATCTACATATGCATCATTATCAACAAAGGGGTGGTGGGGTTTAACTGCAGCAAGCCAGCTTTGACTCGGTGGCTATCCTGAACTACGACTGCAAGTAACTCTTTTGAGGTGGCGCACACGAGTCCACATATTCACCATATCAATACACCACTATGGATCCGCTCCCGTCTCCCTACGAGAACGCCATCCATAGCACTCACGCTTATCTTGCGTATTTTAGAGTATCCACTTTCACTTGTCTATGAACTGTACAGGCAACCCAGAAGTCCTTTACCGCGGACACGGCTATTTGAATAGATAATGTTAACCCTGCAGGGGTGTACTTCTTCACACACACTCTCACCACTTACCGCCGTTTACACGACATGTACTCGACAACCTTCAAGCGGAAGCCCAGCGAGGGTGTCGGCCACGACCTGACTAACCACACAAGTCTCTCGTCCAGGTTTATCGCCTATTCGGATTCCATCCGCAAGGAGATCCGGCCGGGGTGTCGCCCACGGCCTCAAACGATGTGTGCAGGGTTCCCAAGTCCACCATCCGCGTGCCACTTGGTACACCGGGCCACTGTGCCTAGTCTGTCCCAAGCCCACCTATACCGGGTGCCACTTGGTAGACTACTAACACTACCTACAAACACCAGAAACTAGTTGCAACTCCTGGACAGAGATCATGTTGATTAATAAGTCGAGAGGGGCCGAGTTACCGGAACCCAATGTGTGGTAGTAACTGTTCATGGATCACAAACACGGAACTCAGTTCCTGAGGATGGATGCAATGAGACAACCCACCATGTACTCCTACATGGCCTCTCACCGCTACCTTTACCAAATCGTGTTCACGCACTTAGCTCACACACAGTAGGACATGTTCACACACCTCTGATTCATCCCCGATGAATCAGACCTGACTCAACTCTAAGCAGTAGCAGGCATGACAAACAAGCATGAATGAGTAGGCACATCAGGGCTCAAACAACTCCTACTCCTGCTAGTGGGTTTCATCTATTTACTGTGGCAATGACAGGTCATGGAGAGGATAAAGGGGGTTCAGCTACCGCAGCAAGTAACAAATATGTCGTTGTTGTCCTAATGCAGTAAAAGAGAGCAGGAGCGAGAAAGTGGGATTTTATCGGAATGAACAAGGGGGTTTTGCTTGCCTGGCACTTCTGAAGATAATATAGTTCTTCATCAGTGTCATCGAACTCATCGTCGGAACATCGTCTACTGAGAGGGAACAAATACCAGCAAACAAGGGAGAACACAATCAATGCAATGCAACAATATGATGCATGAATGTGACATGGCAATATGCCGTGGTTTGAGCTAATGCAACTAGCAACAAGTTAAATTAAGTTGGTTTGAATCAACGATTCAAATTCAAACTCCATATGTGATGTTTTAAATGCCATTTGATTGAATTGTCCTAAACAGTAGTCATAACTTGTTCTAACATGCATGAAAATGGTACAGATGGATAGATTGGATTTTTCTGATCATTTTTCATATATAAATTATTTCATTTGGAGTTACAGTTGAATTTCTATGAATTTTGGAAGTTTAAGCTATTTCCTGGATTATTTTTATTCCAGAAAATGATTAATTGCGTCAGCATTGCGTCATGCTGACCTCAGCAAGTCAACAGACTCGGTCAAGGTCAAACTGACAGTGTGCCGCGCATGTCAGTGACAGTGGCTAGTTAAGTTAGAAATTAAACTAAACTAGTTTAACAGGGGCTGGCCCCACTGTCATTGACTTAGGGGAGGTCCAACCCCTGGTCAGCCGGGGCTAATACGCCGGCGGCTCGTCGCCGGCGACAGCAGGCGCAGCGGAGGGCTCGGGTTTGGCCCTCGGACGACCAAACTGACGGCCAAGGCCACCTACGAGACGAGGAGGCCCGGCCGCATCGACTAGTGCACGTGGTTTTGCCGGAGGGGGCCTAGAGCGACGACGGCGATGGCAAGTGCGGCGGCCGGCGTTCGGGCATTGATCGAATCGAAGCTGCAGGGCACATCATGAGCCGCGGGTGGGCGCGTTTGACTCGTGGGGGTGTAGTGAGCTCAGTGGTAAGCTCGGACGCGTGCCTGCATGGCCGTAGCCGCGGTAGCGACATGGCCGACGGCGAGGAGCAATCGGCTCCAATGGCGACAGTGGTTAGAGGATGCGGACGAGCGCGGGGATATAGGGGAAAAGGGCAGGGGCTCACAAGGGATCGGGAGAGAAGCTCGGCAGGCTCGGGGAAGCTTCTGCGACAGCGAATTGATGGCTGCGATCTTCGGGCACCGGAGATGAAGACGACGACGCTCCGGTCGACTGCGGCCTCCTCTGGTCGTATGCTTCGGGTGTGTATCTCCACGGGGTCAGGCCGGAGCTCAGGGATGCAGAGAGGGAGCGAGGGGGTGGCTGTGGCCATGGTGTAGCTCATCGGCGGCGGCGACGCGGTTCGGGGGAGCTGAGGGGAGAGAGCCAGGGGAGGGGATGAGGGCGAGGGAGAGAGTAGAGAGGGCCTGGGGGGTGCGTGGCCATCTCCGTGGAGCTAGAAGGGCCTCGAGGGCGTGAGGCAGGCAGGGAGGAGGCCACGGCATCGCCAGCGCTCGCCACCGAGCTGTTTTGGGGCGAGGGGAGGAAGACGATAGGAGGAGGTGGGCTGGGCCAGGTGGCTGGGCTGGCCAACTGGGCCGCCAGGTGACCTGGCCAGGTGGGCTGCACAGCAGGTAAAATCTCTCTCTCTCTCTTATTTATTGATTCTATTTTCTATTATTCTGTAGTCTTTAGGGCTTTATATAAAATACTTAAACAGATTAAAAAATCATGAAACTAATCATGGCTACTGTTTAGAATATATCCAACAGTAAACATTTTAGTTTATGATTATTTGAGCATTTAAAATATTATTTAGCAATTAAATGCCCAAATGCAAATACCATATGATTTAATTCAAAAATCCAAAATGGCCTAGAAAAATGTGCACCATTTTTGGGAGAGGTTCTAGACCAATCCAAAAATAATGAACTTTTCTGAAGAGCATTTTGGGTTCTTTGAGAATATTTTTAAGTTGAACCTGGTATGT
>NC_041391.1:292110516-292172873 GCF_002162155.2 Triticum dicoccoides
ATCCCCATTTCAGGATTAAGAGAAATTTAACATGATGCAACAACCAACTAATCCAAGTGCATAGCAAGGCTAGAAACGTGACACCTTTCCTGGATACCATGCGTCACATCTTCCGGCACACACTCTTCCCCCGCATTGAACTTGGATCGTGTTCACTCTTATCTTGTCGACTTGCTGCTATTCTTTCAGAAGGAAAAGGAGGTGCCCATAGGGCAACCTTTGGATGTGTCGCATATCATGGGGTTGGAGCTTCTCTTGGCCATCACAGAGCGTAAGTGTCCCATTTATGGACCTTACTTGATGCTTCTCATTGAGAAGGCTTCGGCTATCAGTTATCCGGATGAGATGCTGGTGCTTGGTAATGATACGTCTCCATCGTACCTATAATTTTTGATTGTTCCATGCCAATATTATTCAACTTTCATATACTTTTAGCAACTTTTGATACTATTTTTGGGACGAACATATTGATCCAGTGCCGAGTGCCAGTCCCCGTTTGTTGCATGCTTTATGTTTCGCAGAAACCCAATATCAAACGGAGTCCAAACGGGATAAAAACGGACGGAGAATTATTTTGGAATATTTGTGATTTTTGGGAGGAAGAATCAACGCGAAACGGTGTCCGGGGTGGCCACGAGACAGGGGGGCACGCCCTCCCCCCTGGGCGTGCCCTGGACTCTCGTGGGCCACCCGTAAGGCGGTTGATGCTCTTCTTTTGCCGCAAGAAAGCTAATTTTACGAGAAAAATCTGGGCGAAAGATTCACCCCAATCGGAGTTACAGATCTTCGGATATTAAAGAAACGGTGAAGGGGTAGAATCTGAGAACGCAGAAACAGTGAGATAGATCCAATCTCGGAGGGGCTCTCGCCCCTCCCACGCCATGGGAGACAAGGACCAGAGGGGAAACCCTTCTCCCATCTAGGGAGAAGGTCAAGGAAGAAGAATAAGAAGGGGGGCTCTCTCCCCCTTGCTTCCGGTGGCGCCGGAACGCCGCCGGGGGCCATCATCATCACCGCGATCTTCACCAACACCTCCATCATCTTCACCAACGTCTCCATCACCTTCCCCCATCTATATCCAGTGGTCCAATCTCCCTTAACCCGCTGTACCCTCTACTTGAACATTGTGCTTTATGCTTCATATTATTTTCCAATGATGTGTTGCCATCCTATGATGTCTGAGTAGATTTTCGTTGTCCTATCGGTGATTGATGAATTGCTATGATTGGTTTGACTTGCGTGTTTTATTATTGGTGTTGTCCTATTGTGCCCTCCGTGTCGCGCAAGCGTGAGGGATTCCCTCTGTAGGGTTTGCAATATGTTTATGATTTGCTTATGGTGGGTTGCGTTAGTGACTGAAACACAGACCCGAGTAAGTAGGTTGTTTGCGTATGGGATAAAGGGGACTTGATACTTTAATGCTATGCTTGGGTTTTACCTTAATGAATCTTTAGTATTTGCGGATGCTTCCTAGAGTTCCGATCATAAGTGCATATGATCCAAGTAGAGAAAGTATGTTAACTTATGCCTCTCCCTCAAATAGAATTGCAATAGTGATTACCGGTCTAGTAACATAGTCAATTGCTTAGGGACACTTTCATAACTCCTACCACCACTTTTCCACACTCGCTATATTTACTTTATTGCATCTTTATCTAAACAGCCCCTACTTTTTGTTTACGTGTTCTTTATTATCTTGCAAACCTATCCTATCACACCTACAAAGTACCTCTAGTTTCATACTTGTTCTAGGTAAAGCGAACGTTAAGCGTGCGTAGAGTCGCATCAGTGGCCAATAGGACTTGAGAGAGTATTTGTTCTACCTTTAGCTCCTCGTTGGGTTCGACACTCTTACTTATCGAAAGAGGCTATAACTATCCCGTATACTTGCGCGTTATCAAGACCTTTTTCAGGCGCCGTTGCCGAGGAGTCATAGCGTGGGGTGAATATTTTCGTGTGTGCTTGTTTGCTTTATCACTAAGTAATTTTTATTTACTGTTCTTAGTTGTTCTCTATCTTTAGTTGATATGGAACACGAAATACCAAAAAAATTAGGTGTACTTGCTACTCATGAAGATGGGGTAACTCCTAAAACCCTCGATTCTCATTATGTGAAAGATATTGTATACGACTTTGATAATCCTGAGAAAACCCCATTCAACTTTATAATGGGAGACACATTGGATCAATGTGAATACTTTAGGGATTATCGCACGACACAAAAAGGGAAACTATTATGGGATCAATTTATTATGTTGCGTTGGTATGCCTGGGCTCTATGCTTGAGATATGATATTACTTGTTGCTCTAGGATGAAGGCTCCACACATTCCCTATTGATGCAAATTTAATGATAATGAAACCTTAGCTTCTTATGCTAATGGTATATATGATTACTATGATGTGGAACAAATAGAAGAATTTGTTGCTTTTAAGTCTGCTTATGAAATTGAATCTTTGTTTGAAAAGTTTGCTATATTGAAATATTTCTATTAAAATTATGAATACAATTACTACATTAATGCATTTATTGAGAAAGTCTCCACTGTTCAAGAAGAGACTAATATTTTGCAGGAATCTATGGAAGAAGAAATTGATGAAACTATGAGATCATTAGATGAAAAAGATGATGAGGAGAGCAAAAAACAAAAGGAGGAAGAGCAGATTAGCTACCCGTGCCCACCTTCTAATGAGAGTAACTCTTCAACTCATACATTGTTTAATTCCCCTTCGTGCTTAACGAAGGATGATTGCTATGATGATTGTTATGATCCTGTTGATTCTCTTGAAATATCCCTTTTTGATGATGCTTGATATGCTTGTGGCCAAGATTCCAATATGAATTATGCTTATGGATATGAACTTGCTATAGTCCCTTATGTTAAACATGAAATTGTTGCTATTGCACCCACGCATGATAGTCCTATTATCTTTTTGAATTCTCCCAACTACGCCATATCGGAGAAGTTTGTGCTTATTAAGGATTATATTGATGGGTTGCCTTTTACCATTGCACATGATGATTTTGATGAATATAATATGCATGTGCTTGCTGCTCCTACTTGCAATTATTATGAGAGAGGAACTACATCTTCGCCTCTTTATGTTTCCAACACGATAGAATTGCAAGAAATTGCTTATACTATGCATTGGCCTTTACTTGGTGTGCATGAATTGTTCTTTTATGACATGCCGATGCCTAGGAAGATAGTTAGACTTCGTTGTTAATTAAAATTGGCTTTGATATACCTTGGGATCCGGGTGGATTCATTACTTGAGCACTATATGCCTAGCTTAATGGCTTTAAAGAAAGCGCTGCTAGGGAGACAACCCAGAAGTTTTAGAGAGTCATTTATTTCTGTTGAGTGCTTTCATATAGTTTAAAAACAAAGATATAAAGAGGAGAATGTAAAACTTTTCAAAAAGGAAAGTGAAAGTGAGAGAGACAAGCATTGTTGAAGTGGGAGCAAGCCTCGAACTTTGTTCATGCTCACGAAAACTTTGTGAATCTTGATTATAGAAACTTTTCAACAAAAATAATTATCCCCTTGTATAATTCCATCGTATTATAAAAATAATGTGCTAAGGTTTGCCTTTAGGATGTTTACAATGCTTGTTGGTTTGTACGGTGCAGGACAGAAACTTTGTCTGTAGTGCAAGATTTTACATTTTGAGCTGGAACATCAATTGGTTCTGATTCTTTTTGCACTGTCTTGATACACAACTTTTTTGTTTTTCCTATTTTTGGTAGAATTTTTGGGGTATCAGAAGTATGGTGGTTGTTCAGATTTCTACAGACTGTTCTTTTTTTGACAGGTTCTGTTTTTGATGCATAGTTTGCTTGTTTTGATGAATCTATCAATTTATATCAGTGGATTAAGCCATGAAAAACTTATGTTACAGTAGACAAAATGCAAAAACAAAATATGAATTGGTTTGCAACAGTACTTAGAGTGGTGATTTTCTTTATTATACTAACGGATCTTACCGAGTTTTCTGTTGAAGTTTTGTGTGGATGAAGTGTCTAAACGAGGAGGTCTCGATATGAGGAAAAGGAAGAGAGGCAAGAGCTCAAGCTTGGGGATGCTCGAAGCACCCCAATTAAATATTCAAGGAGACTCAAGCGTCTAAGCTTGGGGATGCCCCGGAAGGCATCCCCTCTTTCTTGAACAAGTATCGGTATGTTTTCGTATTCGTTTCGTTTATGCATTATGTGCAAGTCTTGGAGCGTCTTTTGAATTTAGTTTTCATTTTTCCGTTTAAGCACCATGCAGGTATGAGATAGTCCTTGGTTGATTTATAGAATGCTCATTGCACTTCACTTAAATCTTTTGAGTATGGCTTTATAGAATGCTTCATGTGCTTCACTTAGATCATTTGAATTTTGGATTGCTTGTTTCTCTTCACATAGAAAACCGCCATTTGTAGAATGCTCTTTTGCTTCACTTATATTTGTTAGAGCGTGGGCATATCTTTTGCAGAAAGAATTAAACTCTCTTGCTTCACTTATATCAATTTAGAGAGATGACATGAATTGGTCAATCACAAGGTTAGTCATAAAATCATACATAAACTTGTAGATCACTGAATATGATAAGTTTGATTCCTTGCAATAGTTTCGCGATACAGTGATGATAATATGTTGGAGGTACTAGTAGATGGTTGTGTTTAGTAAGGATGTTAGTGGTTAAGGTTTGTGATTCCCGAAGCATGCACGTATGGTCTACTAACTATGTAACCAAATTGGCGCGCATTGTATTTTGATTGTTTATCTTTGCGTGAAGGTCGGGGGCGCGTGATGGTTAACTCCTACCAACCTCCCCCCTAGGAGCATGCGTGTAGTACTTTGTTTCCAGGGCTAATAAATTTTTGCAATAAGTATGTGAGTTCTTTATGACTAATGTTGAGTCCATGGATTATACGCACTTTTACCTTTCCATCATAGCTAGCCTCTTCGGTACCGTGCATTGCCCTTTCCCACCTCGAGAGTTGGTGCAAACTTCGCCGGTGCATCCAAACCCCGTGATATGATACGCTCTATCACACATAAGCCTCATTATATCTTCCTCAAAACAGCCACCATACCTACCTATTATGGCATTTCCATAGCCATTCCGAGATATATTGCCATGCAACTTCCATCATCATCATATTCATGACTTGAGCATACATTGTCATATTGTTTTGCATGATCGTAAGATAGCTAGCATGATGTTTTCATGGCTTGTCCGTTTTTTGATGTCATTGCTATGCTAGATCATTGCCCATCCCGGTACACCGCCGGAAGCATTCATATAGAGTCATATCTTTGTTCTAGTATCGAGTTGTAATATTGAGTTGTAAGTAAATATAAGTGTGATGATCATCATTATAGAGCATTGCCCCATGAAAAAAAAGAAAAAAAGGAAAGGCCAAAGAAGACTATATAAAAAAAGGGGGGGGGCAAAGAAGCCCACCTAAAAAGAAAAAAAAGAAATAAAAGGAAAAAAGGGCAACACTACTATCCTTTTTCCACACTTGTGCTTCAAAGTAGCACCATGTTCTTCATATAGATTGTCTCCTATATTGTCACTTTCATATACTAGTGGGAATTTTCATTATAGAACTTGGCTTGTATATTCCAACGATGGGCTTCCTCAAATGCCCTAGGTCTTCATGGGCAAGCAAGTTCGATGCACACCCACTTAGTTTCTTTTATTGAGCTTACATTTATAGCTCTTAGTGCATCCATTGCATGGCATTCCCTACTCCTCACATTAACATCAATTGATGGGCATCTCCATAGCCCGTTGATTAGCCGCGTTGATGTGAGACTTTCTCCCTTTTTGTCTTCTCCACATAACCTCCATCATCACATTCTATTCCACCCATAGTGCTATATCCATGGCTCACGCTCATGTATTGCGTGATGGTTGAAAAAGTTTGAGAATACTAAAGTATGAAACAATTACTTGGCTGACACCGGGATAGGCATGAGGGGTACCTTGTGTTAAGAAAAGGGAGCATACAAGAATATATGATTTTGTAGGGATAACTTTCTGAAGCATTGATGTTTTGAAAGACATGATTGTTTGTTGGGATGCCCTAAGTATTATTGTTTCTATGTCAAATGATAGACTATTGCTTTGAATCACTCATGTCTTAATATTCATGCCATGATTAGACATATGATCAAGATTATGCTAGGTAGCATTCAACATCAAAAATTATCTTTTTTATCATTTACCTACTCGAGGACGAGCTGGAATTAAGCTTGGGGATGCTGATACGTCTCCGTCGTATCTATAATTTTTGATTGTTCCATGCCAATATTATTCAACTTTCATATACTTTTGGCAGCTTTTTATACTATTTTTGGGACTAACATATTGATCCAGTGCCCAGTGCCAGTTCCTATTTGTTGCATGTTTTATGTTTCACAGAAACCCAATATCAAACGGAGTCCAAACGGGATAAAAACGGACGAAGAATTATTTTGGAATATTTGTGATTTTTGGGAGGAAGAATCAATGTGAAACGGTGTCCGGGGTGGCCACGAGACAGGGCCCCCCTGGGTGCACCCTGGACACTTGTGGGCCACCCATAAGGCGGTTGACGCTCTTCTTTTGCCGCAAGAAAGCTAATTTTACGAGAAAAATCTGGGCAAAAGATTCACCCCAATCGGAGTTACGGATCTCCGGATATTAACGAAACGGTGAAGGGGTAGAATCTGAGAACGTAGAAACAGAGAGATAGATCCAATCTCGGAGGGGCTCTCGCCCCTCCCACGCCATGGGAGCCAAGGACCAGAGGGGAAACCCTTCTCCCATCTAGGGATAAGGTCAAGGAAGAAGAAGAAGAAGGTGGGCTCTCTCTCCCTTGCTTCCGGTGGCGCTGGAACGCCGCGGGGGGCCATCATCATCACCGCGATCTTCACCAACACCTCCATCATCTTCACCAAAGTCTCCATCACCTTCCCCCATCTATATCCAGCGGGCCACTCTCCCATAACCCGCTGTACCCTCTACTTGAACATTGTTCTTTATGCTTCATATTATTTTTCAATGATGTGTTGCCATCCTATGATGTCTGAGTAGATTTTCGTTGTCCTATCGGTGACTGATGAATTGCTATGATTGGTTTGAGTTGCATGTTTTATTATTGGTGTTGTCCTATTGTGCCCTCCGTGTCGCGCAAGCGTGAGGGATTCCCCCTGTAGGGTTAGCAATATGTTTATGATTTGCTTATGGTGGGTTGCGTGAGTGACTGAAACACAGACCTGAGTAAGTAGGTTGTTCGTGTATGGGATAAAGGGGACTTGATACTTTAATGCTATGCTTGGGTTCTACCTTAATGAATCTTTAGTATTTGCGGATGCTTGATAGAGTTCGAATTATAAGTGCATATTATCCAAGTAGAGAAAGTATGTTAGCTTATGCCTCTCCCTCAAATAGAATTGCAATAGTGATTACCGTCTAGTAACATAGTCAATTGCTTAGGGACACTTTCATAACTCCTACCACCACTTTTCCACACTCGCTATATATACTTTATTGCATATTTATCTAAACAGCCCCTACTTTTTATTTATGTGTTCTTTATTATCTTGCAAACCTATCCTATCACACCTACAAAGTAAATCTAGTTTCATACTTGTTCTCGGTAAAGTGAACGTCAAGCGTGCGTAGAGTCGTATCAGTGGCCGATAGGACCTGAGAGAGTATTTGTTCTACCTTTAGCTCCTCGTTGGGTTTAACACTCTTACTTATCGAAAGAGGCTACAACTATCCCGTATACTTGCGGGTTATCAGGTAACTTGACATTCCGTGAGGTGGTTCGACCGAGGGAGAAGGATAACTGGGGTACTCCCAATCCTACGATGGAGGCCCTTGTGGATGAGGATAAGGATGGCGATGATGATGAGCCTAACTATGAGCCAGCTAGAGTGGAGCCATCTTGGGCTAAGAAGCTCCAATTGAAGATGAAGATGTTGTTTTGCATGCAGGCTCACGGGTAGTATATGTCTCATGTGGCAGAGAAGAAGTCCCGCTGCCGTGACAAGCTTATCATGAGGAAGCTTGGGCTCGAGGTTCCTGATGGATCCGAGGAGCGGATCACCGATGAGGAGGAGTGGACCACTCAGCATTTCCACTGGTCAGACTCGG
This sequence comes from Triticum dicoccoides, assembly GCF_002162155.2. Taxonomy (NCBI): domain Eukaryota; kingdom Viridiplantae; phylum Streptophyta; class Magnoliopsida; order Poales; family Poaceae; genus Triticum; species Triticum dicoccoides. Next base: position 292,118,660 of record NC_041391.1, read on the forward strand.
AGGTGGATCAGACTGCTGCTGCTGATGAGATCGTCAGCGACCATGGGGACTGATGATATTGACGATCTCTTGCTATGCTACCACTGTGTCCTTAGTTGTCTCCATTCCGCTTTTGGTGTCTTGATGACAAAGGTGAAGAGGTGTTTAGGGATTTGTCGAGTCACGAGTGCATCATATTTGCTTTTCCTTTCTCTCTCGTGAGCACTTTTATCGCTTGCTTTCGTTTGTGTTTGTGAGACCTGGAGACTAAGTCATATGGTGTGAGGCATATGCTACCTTATCTTATTTATCCTATATTTATGTCATGTATTATGTTAGTTTGTGAGATATTGTGCTTATCTTGTGCCCTATCTGTATGCTCACATGTTTTTCCTTGCATCCTTGTATTTCTCTCTTGTTGATGCAAGTTTGTCGGTCTATAAAATATAGGGGGAGTGTTGATCCTAGTATGTGTGTGCTTTTCATTCCAAAAGCATATTTAATTAATGCACACACCCGTCTGTATTTTGTAGATGTTGGGTTTGCTTATTATCTCTTTATATTCTTGTGCAAATCCCGTATTGTCATCATTCCACCAAAAGGGGGAGATTGTTAGGGCATATTTCTCCCTTAGTGGTTTTGGTGATTTATGACATTACGTTTGCGGACTAATCGTGTGCATTGAGCATTTCAGATAATTCATCCTTTAGCACAAGACAATCGATGCCCCTTGAAGTTGTAAATAGAAGACGGTTTATTTTCCTTCATTTCTCTTTCAGTGGACTTGAGTTGTCCGAATTACTGTACTATCTAGAGGGGGTCCGCTTCAGAAAGGTTTGTGTGGAATCAACATGCACACATCTTTATTTGCACCCTTCGCATCTTTCCGCTTCTTTTGAGTATCCATTATGTTCTTTTGAGTGCCTTGGAATGCTGGTAGCGGTAGTACCGTGGCTAGAAGTGGTAGTACCGCTTATAGGCGGCAGCAACGCTCCTAGTACCGCTTGTACTGTCGCCCCGACTCAGGTCCCGATTTTTGTGTCGGGTTCAGCTGTAGTCCAGCGGCTGTCCCACTGGCATACTCCCACTTACCCCATTTGAACCAGTAGGGCAAGCGGCAGTAGCAACGGCAATAGGAGCGGTAGTACCATGATCATACACAGGTATAGGGGATCAATTGTAGCCTTTCTTGATAAGTAAGAGTGTCAAACCCAACGAGGAGCTAAAGGTAGAATTTATATTCTCTCAAGTTCTATCGACCACAGATACAACTATACACGCACTTAATGTTCGCTTTACCTAGAACAAGTATGAAACTAGAAGTACTTTGTAGATGTAAAGGGATAGGTTTGCAAGATAATAAAGAACACGTAAATAAAAGCTAGGGGCTATTTAGAGAAAAAATAAGTTATTTTCAGTAGAGAGCTTTTTGTCACAAGAAAGTTATTTGTCCCTAGGTAATCGATAACTAGACCGTTAATCATTATGGCAATTTTATATGAGGGAGGGGCATGAGCTAACATACTTTATCTACTTGGATCATATGCACTTATGATTTGAACTCTAGGAAGCATCCACAACTACTAACGATAATTAAGGTAAACTCAAACATAACATTAATGTATAAAGTCTTCTTTATTCCCTTACGCAACAACCCACTTTCTCGGATGTGTGTTGTTGTCACTCATGCCACTCATCATAAGTGAATCACGAACATATTGCAACACCCTACAGCAAGGATCCCTTACGCTTGCGCGACACAGAGAGCCCCATAGGACAGCCCCAATAGTAAAACATACAACTCAAACCAATCACGATCATCAATTAACCCATAGGACAAAACAGATCTACTCAAACATCATAGGATAGCCACACATCATTGGGTAATAATATATAGCATTGAGCACCATGTTTTAAGTAGAGATTACAGTGGGGAGAAGAGGTGTTACACCGCTGCATAGAGGGGAGAGTGTTGATGATGACGGCGGGGAAGTTGTTGGTGTAGATCACCATCACGATGATGGCCCCAGCGGCGCTCCGGCGCCACCAGGAGAGAGAGAGGGAGAGAGCCCCCCTCCTTACTATTCTTCCTTGACCTCCCCCCTAGATGGGAGGAGGGTTTCCCCTCTAGGTCTTGGCCTTCATGGTGGCGGAGGAGCAGGATCCCCTCCAAGATTAACTCCGATTGGGCTAAAATTTTAACACAATTTTTATCCGAATATTAGCTTTCTTGCGACGAAAGAAGGGAACCAACCACCTTACATGGGCCCCACAAGGCACCTGGCCACACCCAAGGTAGGGGCGCGGCCCTAGGGCTCGTGGGCCCCTCCGGCATCGTCTCACGTTGATTCATTTTCCGAAAAATCACAAATATTCCAAAATAAATCTCCATAAATTTTTATCGTGTTTGGACTTTGTTTGGTATGGATATTCCGCGAAACAAAAAAACATGTAACAAACAGGAACTGGCACTCGGCACTGGATCAATATGTTAGTCCCAAAAAATTTGCCAAAAGTATGTAAAACTTGTATAATATTGGCATGAAACAATCAAAAACTATAGATACGACGGAGACGTATCATACTGCGCCTACCACCAGTACCACTGTCGCTCGCGGCTCTACCCTCTATGCCTTCCCTTGTCTTTCAGTGACTGCATAGTGGCAGTAGGCGAGCGGTAGTACCTGTGTCCCTAGCGGCAATACTGCTCACACGATACTACTCTCCCCTGTCCTGCTCTGCGACTCTAGTGCACGATGGTGCAACCGGATACCCACAAGTATAGGGGATCGCAACAGTTTTCGAGGGTAGAGTATTCAATCCAAATTTATTGATTCGACACAAGGGGAGCCAAAGAATATTCTCAATTATTAGCAGCTGAGTTGTCCATTCAACCACACCTGAAAGACTTAATATCTACAACCAAATATTTAGTAGCAAAGTAGTATGGAAGTAACAGTAACACTGATAAAAGTGACAGTAGCAGTTTTGTAGCAATTGTAAGAGTGGCAACAGCAAGGTAACATAGCAAAGATCAATATGTGAAAAGCTCGTAGGCAATGGATCAATGATGGATAATTATGTCGGATGGCATTCATCATGCAACAGTTATAACCCGGGGTGACACAGAACTAGCTCCAATTTATCATAATTTAGGCACCCCCTCCTGGGTCTCCAAGCGCGCGGAGCCGGGCCTGGAAACATGAAAAACCTTGAATGGGCCCTCCCACATGGGAGAGAGCTTGTGCAGCCCCTCCCTGGAGAGGACCCGTCTGAGAACGAGGTCCCCTACCTCAAGAGTTGTGGGGCGGATGTTGCGGCAGTGGTATTGTCGCAGCGCCTGTTGATACCTTGCCACCCGCAGTGCTGCCTCTCGACGGTGTTCCTCCCCCAGCACAAGATCCGTCCCCCGCATGGCCTCCTGATGCGCCTCATCGAACGCCAGGACCCACGCGGAACGACGCCTGACCTCATGAGGGAGGATGGCCTCAGCTCCGTAGACGAGGAAGAACGGGGTTTCGCCAGTCGACTTGGTCGCGGTCGTGCGGATAGACCACAGCACAGACTGGAGCTCGTCGTACCAGCCCCTGCCGCAGGCCTCCAACTTCTTCTTGAAGGTCCTGGTTTTGAGGCCCCTCAAGACCTCCGCGTTCGCACGCTCAGCCTGGCCGTTGCTCCGTGGGTGTGCTACCAAAGCGTAGCATATCTGCGTTCCAAGGTTAGCACAGTATGTTTTGAAGAGATTGCTGGTGAATTGCGAACCATTGTCGGTGATGATGCGGTTAGGCACCCTGAATCGGTTCCCGAGGCCCGTGATGAACTTGAATGCGGAGCCCCCTGGGATGGTGCGGACAACTTCCACCTCAGCCCACTTGGTGAACTTATCCACGACAACGTAGAGGTAGCATTAGCCCTCTGGCGCCCAAGGGAACAGGCCCAGAATGTCCAGCCCCCAAACCGTGAACGGCCATGAGAGGGGTATGGTCTGCAGGCCCTGAGCCGGCTGATGGATCTGCTTGGCGTGGAATTGGCAGGCTTCAAAAGCCTTCACCAGCTCGATGGCGTCGTTGAGTGCTGTGGGCCAGTAGAACCCGCTGCGGAACGGCTTGCCAACGAGGGCTCGTGATGATGAGTGGTGCACACAGTCTCCACCGTGTATGTCTGCCAACAGCTCCTTCCCTTGCTTCATGGAAATGCAACGTAAGGACACGTCATTTGGTCACTTCCGTAGAGCTCTCCGTCCTTGATGCAGTAGGCCGTGGCCTGCCGCGGCACACGCTCCGCGTCCTCCTCCTTCTTCGGCAGGGTCCCTTGCATCAAGTAGTCCTTGAACTCTGCGTTCCAACATCCTTCCTGAGGTTCCAGCGCCGGGAGCACATGTGCCCCTAAGGCCGGGCCACAAGCCGGGTCTCCCGAGGCAAGCGGCTGAGGGAGCTCCTCCCTGGGTTGCGCCATGCTTGATAGTGATGGTGTCACTGAGGGTTTAAAGAGTCTCTCCTCAAAGACGCCAGGCTCCTGAGGCAACCTCCTAGACGCCCTCCTGGCGATATCATCAGCCTCCTGATTGGTGCCACGAGGCACATGCTGCAACTTCAGCCCCCAGAACTATTTCTCCATCCTACGAACCTCCGCGAGATAGGATTCCATGTGCTCGTCCTTCATCTCGTATACTTTGTTGGAGAAGTTGACGAGGAGTTGCGAATCGCCCTTGATGATGAGGCACTTTACTCCCAAGGCGGTTGCAGCTTTCAAGCCTGCTATCAGGCCTTCGTATTTTTCTATGTTGTTGGAGACCTTTTCTCCATGCTGGAAGCAGAGTTGCACGGCGTAGTAGAGCTTGTCCTGAGTATGAGATATGAGCACAGTGCCATGTCGGGAGAATGCCCCGTCGAAGTACATGACCCAGCCATCCGATGCCTCGCTTCCCGGGGAAAGCAACCAGTCCTCGCCTGCCTTGAGGCCCGGTGCCTCTGCCCATTCTGCCACGAAATCTGCAAGTGCGGCTCCCTTGATGACTCTGGTCGTGCTAAATTCCAGCTGAAACGCTTGCAGTTCGATGTTCCATTCAGCAACTCTTCCAGCTGAGTTTGGGCTCCTGAGTACCCTTTCCAAGGTGTATGCTGAGACGACCTTGATGGGATGGCCTTGGAAGTAGTGCCGCAGCTTGCTTGAATCCACCACAGCGCGAGGAGGAGTTTTTGGGGCATGGGGTACCGCGCCCTTGCGTCCCATAGCACCGTGCTGACGAAGTACACAGGGTGCTCGACGAGGTTGAGGGTGCTGGCGCAGCTCGCGTCCTCCGGAGGTTGAGGCGTCTCCTGAGACAACGGAGCCCCCAGCGCTTGGTCGCATGGAGAGGCCTCCTCCGCTCCGGGTGCGCTCCCCTGCTGAGGTTGATCCTTTTCGGCTACGGTCGTGGTCTTCGTGAGGCTTTCTTGGCTTTGCTCTGCTTCGGCCGGGACGACGGCTGCAACCTTGGTCAGGCACTCTTCTCTAACCGCCACCAGGGCTGCGCTGCCGGATTAGGGGGTGGCTGTAAGGTAGAGCACCAGGGGCTCCCAAGGGCGCGGAGCTACCATCACCGGAGGGCTGGTAATGTACCGCTTGAGATCTTGGAATGCCTTGTCGGCCTCTTTAGTCCATTTGAAGGGGCCCTTCTTCTTCATCAGCTTGAAGAAGGGCAGTGCTCACTCCCCTAGCTTGGAGATGAAACGTCCTAGCGCGGTTACACGCCCAGTGAGCTTCTGCATTTCTCTGAGGGTCTTCGGCAGGCTCATGTCTTCGACTGCCTTGACCTTCTCTGGGTTGGCCTCGATGCCCCTGTGGGACACGAGGAAGCCCAGGAGCTTGCCCGAGGGGACTCCAAACATGCACTTCTCTGGGTTGAGCCGCAGGTCCACTTCATTGAGGCTCGCGAAGGTTTCTTCCAAGTCCTTTATCAGCGTTTTTGCCTCCCGAGACTTCACCACAATGTCATCGACATAAGCTTCAGCGTTCGTCCTGAGCCGCCGGCCCAAGGCGATGTGCATCAGCTGCTGAAAGTTCGTGCCTGCGTTGCACAACCCAAATGGCATGCAGGTATAGCAGTACTCTCCACACGGGGTCAAGAAGGCCGTTTTCTCCACGTCTTCTACCGCCATCTTGATCTGGTGATAGCCTGAGAAGGCATCTAGGAAGCACAATAGGTCACACTCGGCGGTAGAGCCGACGATCTGGTTGATGCGAGGGAGCGGGAACAGATCTTGTGGGCAGGCCTTGTTGAGGTTGGTGAAGTCGACGCACATGCGTTCCTTTCCTCCCTTTTTTGGCACAACAACTGGGTTGGCCAGCCATTCAGGATAGCGGACCTCGCAAATGACACCCGCTGCCCCTAACTTGTGGGTTTCTTGGACGATGAAGGCCTGCTTTTCCTTGGACTGCCGCCTTGCCTTTTGCTTCATGGGGCGCACATTGGGGCACACGTTGAGATGATGTTCAATCAGATCCCTTGGGACCTCTGCTAGCTGATCAGGTTCCCATGCGAACACGTTCTTGGCCGCGCGCAGGAACTTCACCAAGGCCTCCTCCTGCTCGGGTTCGAGGTTGGCGCCTATGGTGAAGGTGGCGCCAGTGGATCCATCCTCGTCGACCGACACCTGCTTGGTCTCCGCCTTGTCTTGGGTGAATAGCTGCTTCTTCTTAGCCGGCGCAGCCCCCTCGGGCTCGAGGGCGTCTGTGCTGGCGGGCTGCGCCACCGCGGCCGTCTTGAAAGCAACCTTGAGCGCCTGAAGTGCATCCCTTGTGTCTCCGGACACGGTAAGGATGCCGCTGCTCCCGGGCATCTTCATGAGGTTGTACACCGGGTGAGTTGCTGCCATGAACTGGGCCAAGGCTAGGTAGCCAAGGATGTCATTGTACAGGAGGCCGATGGGTGCGATGTCGAAATCGAGCAGCTCCGTGCGGAAGTTGTGGTGAGTGCCGAAGGTCACCGGGAGGCGGATCTGTCCCAAGGAGCCGGTGGAACCACCTCCGACGCCCGAGAAGGGCCTGCTGGGATGAAGCCGCTCTAGTGGCACATGGAGGAGGCTGAAGGCCTCCATAGAGAGCACGTTAAGGCTGGCACCACCGTCGATGAGGGTCCTGGTGACGGCCACTTGGCAGATGGTGGGGGTGAATAGCATCGGGAGCGCGCCCGAATAGGCGGGGTTGGAGGGGTGCTCATCCGAGCTAAAGGTCAGATCGGCCTTGGGCGCCACCCAGCCTGGGGGGGGCTTCTCGGCGCTTGAAGGCGGCGCTGATCTGGCGGGCGAACGACTTGATGTGGTGGCTCGAAGGTGGTGCCTGTGAGCCGCCAAGGAGAGCTGCGATGACCGGGGGCACCGGCGCAGCATAGTGGGCGAGGAAGAGGTCGCACAGCTCCTCCCAGGAGGCCACAGAAGCCGTTGTCAGGTGGAGCAGCCACATGCGCGGAACGCTGGTGAGGGCCATGGGAAACCAGTTAGCCATGATCCTGTTGTCGCCCCCGACCTTGAGGACAGCCTCCTCGTATGCCAGCAGGAAAGCCAGCGGATCCATTGTGTCGTTGTAGCACGGCGGCATCTCTGGCTTGAACTTGCGCGGCCACTGCACCTGCCGCAAGGCGGGGGCCAAGGCTCGGAGCCCCGTGGCCCCAGTGCTAGCATCGGCAGCCGGAGCGGGCGGCGCATTGTCTGCCATGAGGGCGAAGCGCGGTTTTGATGGAGAGTGGGTTGACGGAAGGGAGAGCTTCGGCGCACCCCTACCTGGCACGCCAAATGTCGGATTTCGGGTTCCGGCAGACCCTTGAGGTTCGAACTCTGGGGTGCGCGCGAAGATCTCTCCCCTACCAACTCACGTCTCGAAGCCTCGCAAGGGATCTAAGCTAGAAAGATGAACACACAAGGGACACGAGGTTTATACTGGTTCATGCCACCATTGTTGCGCAATACCCTACTCTAGTGTGTGGTGTGGTGGATTGCCTCTGGGGCTGATGATGAACAATACAAAGGGAGAACAGCCTTGCGAGGGGCTGTTCTTGAGCTGGTGCGATGAACTGCTTGGGTGAGTTCAATTGCCTCTCTCTCTCTCTCTCTAGTCCACCCAAAATCTGGATCCCCCTACTCGGTGGTGGCTAGCTCTATTTATAGAGGCCGTGGGCCTCTTCCCAAATAATGAGCGGGAAGGGAGCCAACAATTGGCCATTTTGAAGGGGAACATCTAGTACACTTATCCTGACTAAAGTTGGTCTTTGACTGCCCAAGACTCTAACGGTGACGCCGTCCCGGGCTCCACGGTGACCTCCATCCTACCACTCCGCTAGTCTTGGTCTTGTTGCACCGAAATAGTAACCTTTGCCTGATGCCTTGGCCTATGCTTGCCCCCTTTGCACCGAAGGGGAAACAAGGACACTGCGCAGGCCGGTGCCCGCCTGGCGCCCGCCTGGTCTCGATCGTCATGGCTTGCGTCACGGGCACCTCGCAAGGTACCCTGCATTGATCTCTCCGCCTCCTAGCGAGCCCGCCTGATGAGGCTGCTCTTGATGAAGCTTCCTGTCGTCCACCCCACGAGGCTTGGCCCCTCGCGAGGGTCTTGAGCTTGAGTGATGATGCTGGGCTGCACTGGGCCTCCGCTTAAGCCACGCCGCAGGCTCAAGCAGGCAAGTCTGGGGACCCCCGTTACCAGAACACCGACAACCACTAGGCATGATATAATTTGAACTTCATGGCATTCAATTTATTCAACAATTTACTCATAGCATATATGTGAAGCACAAGAGTAAATGAAAAACTACTCAAAAAGATATAAGTGAAGATCATGCGAGTAGTTAAGTAAATAGGTAGCTATTTGAGGACTCTCTCTTATTCAAAAACTTTCAGTTCTAAGTATTTTATTAAACAAAAAGCAAGATGAAAATAAAATGACATTTCAAGAGTAGCACAAGTCATGTGAAGAAGCAAAAACTTAGGCTCAACCGATACTAACCGATAATTGCTGAAGAAGAAAGGTGGGATGCCTACCGGGGCATCCCCAAGCTTAGATGCTTGAGACATATTGAAGTATTATCTTGGGATGCCTTGCGCATCCCCAAGCTTGAGCTTTTTTGTCTCCTTAATTCCTTTTATACCACGGTTTTCCTAAATCTCAAAAGCTTCATCCACACAAAACTCAACAAGAACTCGTGAGATAGGTTAGTATAAACCAATGCAAAACCTTATCATCCTCTACTGTAGAAAATAACTAAAATAATTATTCAACATTGCATACTAAATGTCTCTTCACATTTAATACTCCTATCCTCAAATAGAATCATGAAACAAGCAAACATATGCAAAGAATGCAACCATAACAGCAATCTGCCAAAACAGTACAGTATGTAAAGAATGCAAAATTTGTCATACCTCCCAAACTCCAAAAATTATGCGAAAAATACTAAACTTTAGAAAATTTATCATATATTATTTTGCAAAAAGTTTCAAAAATTTATCACATTCTGATCTTCTAGGGAATTTTTGCAACAGCGGTAAACTTTCTGTTTTCAAACAGCAACAAGTATACTTGGAAGATAAGCATGGCAAAGGCTATACTTGACATTTTTATTGAAAAGAAAGATGCAAAACATTATTATAAATAACATCAAGCAAATCCTAACAAAATAATTTATGCTCCAAGAAAAACACATATCATGTGACGAATGAAAACAAAGCTCCAAGTGGGGTTACCGATAATGTTGGAGAAGAAAGAGGGGATGCCTTCTAGGGCATCCCCAAGCTTACTTGCTTGGATATTCCTTGAATATTACCTTGGGGCTGCCTTATGCATCCCAAATCTTAGGGTCTTTTCACTCCTTATTCTCCTCATATCGACATCTCGCCCAAAACTTGAAAACTTCAGTCACACAAAACTTAACGGAACTTCGTGAGATAGTTTAGTATGATAAAGAGAAAACCATTTTACTTTTGGTACTGCCAAACACAAGATTAATAATTTTTTCCACACAATGCCTACTGTATAATATCATTTTCACAATTTATATTAAGCAATATAATCCATAGAAGCAAGGAAATAAGCAAACTATGCATTGAAAACAGAATGTGTCAAAAACAAAACAGTCTGTAGTAATATGTACTGAAAGCATACTTATGCTACTCCACAAATTATGAACTAACTGGTACCACGTGAGCAATTTGCATATAAATCGTCTGGAAAAAGAATCAACTCAAAATCAGTCTTCTGTTAAAAATCAGAATTATTTTCATGAGCGCAAAAGTTTCTGTTTTTCAGCAAGATCAAATCAACTATCACCCAACATGGTCCCAAAGGCTTTACTTGGCACTTTATTGAAACAAAATCAATAAAACATGATTACTATAGTAGCATAATCATGTGAACACACAAAAAAAGTAGGGGTAAATGTTGGGTTGTCTCCCAACAAGCGCTTTTCTTTAATGCCTTTTAGCTAGGCATGATGAGTTCAATGATGCTCGCATAGAAGATAAAAGTTGAAACATAACAAGAGCATCATAAATCATAAGTTCCTCTCTCATAATAATTTTCAGTGGCATCATGAATGAAGTCAACAATATAACCATCACATGAAGCATTCTTTTCATGACAGATAAGCATAGAAATTTTGTTACTCTCCACATAAGCAAAATTTATTCTCATGAATAGTGGTGGGAGCAAACTCAACAAAATAACTATCATGAGACTGAAAATTAAAATCATGATGATAAGTTTCATGGGTATAATTATTCAATATAGCATACATGTCATCACCATAATAATCATAGATATGAACTTTGTTGTCATAGTCAATTCCATCCTCCTCCAATAGTGGATTCATCATTAAATAAAGTCAAGACCTCTCCGAATCCACTTTCATTATAATAATCATAAATAGGAGGCATGCTATCATCATAATAAATTTTCTCACCAAAACTTGGGGGACTAAAAATATCATCTTCATAAAACATAGCATCCCCAAGCTTGTGATTTTGCATGTCATTAGCATCATAGATATTGAAAGAATTCATACTAACAACATTGCAATCATGCTCATCATTAGTGCCAATGATTTTATTAAATTATTCTCCTATCAATTGAGCACAATTTTCCGAACCATCATTTTCAAGAAACATGTTATAAAGATGATCAATAATATGATGCAACCTCAATTCCATTTTTTATGTAGTTTTCTTTTATAAACCAAACTAGTGATGAAACAAGAATCTAAAAGATTCAATTGCAAGATCTAAAAATATACGTTCAAGCACTCACCTCCCCAGCAAGGGCGCCAGAAAAGAGCTTCGTTGCTAGAGTGTGAGTGCTGGTCTCCTTACCTCCCCGACAATGGCGCCAGAAAACAGATTGATGTCTTCTATGCAACTTTATTCTTGTAGACACGTGTTGGGCCTCCAAGCACAGAGTTTTGTAGGATAATAGCAATTTTCCCTCAAGTGGATGACCTAAGGTTTATCAATCCATGAGAGGTGTATGATTAAGATGGTCTCTCTCAAATGACCCAGCAACCAAATGCAAGAAATCTCTTGTGTCCCCAACACACCCAATACAATGGAAAATTGTATAGGCGCACTAGTTCGGCGAAGAGATGGTGATAAAAGTGTAATATGGATGTTAGAAATATATTTTTATAATCTGAATAAATAAAAACAACAAGGTAGCAAATAGTAAACGGGCACAAAACTGGGTTGCAATGCTTAAAAATGAGGCCTAGGGTCTGTACTTTCGCTAGTGCAACCTCTCAACAATGCTAACTTAGTTGGATCATATGATTATCCCTCAACGTGCAATAAAGAATCACTCCCAAGTTCCTATTAGCGGAGAACAAAAGATAGGAATTGTTTGTAGGTCACGAAACCACCTCAAAGTTATTCTTTCCATTCGATCTATCCAAGAGTTCGTACTAAAATAACACAAAGCTATTTTTCCGTTTGATCTATCCTAGAGTTCGTACTAGAATAACACCAAAGCAAATTCATATTCATAATACTCAATCCACACAAAGAACTATAAAGAGACCCCAAAGTTTTCGTCGGAGAAATACGTGCATCAACCCCTATGCCTAGATTACCCCAATATCACTGCGGGAATCCGTGAGTTGAATGACATAACACATATCAAGTGAATCAATAAGATACCTCATTGTCACCTCAAGTATTCATATTGCAAGACATATATCATGTGTTCTCATCTCTGAATATTCAGTCTGACAAGGCAAAAGTTTGAAGGGTAAAGACTCAATTCATCATAATAAGAGTATTGAGGGGAGAAACATCATCTGATCTGAGTATATTAACAAAGCCCATGATATAGATCATGAGAGAGAGAGAGATCAGCACATAGCTAATGGTACAAACCCTCAGCCCCGAGGGTGGACTACTCCCTCCTCATCGTGGTGGCCGCCGGGATGATGAAGATGGCCACCGGAGATGATTCTCCCCTCCGGCAGGGTCCCGGAACGGGGTCTAGATTGGATCTCGTGGATACAGAGGCCTTGCAGTGGTAGAACTTCTGATCCAGGGCTACCCCAAAGGGTTTCGGAATATTTGAGAATTTATAGCGCAAAAAGGGGGTGCGGGAGCCCATCGAGGTGGGCACAACCCACCTGGGCGCGCCAGGGGGCCCTGGCGCGCCCTGGTGGGTTGTGCCCCCCTCGGGGAACCCCCCAGGTGCAGCTCAGGCCCATTGGGTTCCTTCTGGTCCATAAAAAATCTCCAAAAAGTTACGCGTTGTTTGGACTCCGTTTGATATTGATTTCCTGCGATGTAAAAAAACAAGCAAAAAACAGCAACTGGCACTGGGTACTGGGTCAATATGTTAGTCCCAAAAAGTGATATAAAATGACTATAAAATGATTATAAAACACCCAAGAATGATAAAATATCAGCATGAATACTTCATAAATTATAGATACGTTGGAGATGTATCACTAGCAGACGGGCCCTCCTCCCCTCGGAGTCCTCACTCAACCACTACGACCAGAAGGAGCGTGGCTACAGGGCCTCCCGATCCCCTAGATCCCGGAGGAGCGTGGCTACAGTGCGAGCTGACCAAGCGGTCACCTCCTTGCCAGGCGCGGTGCTGTAGCCATGCGGCTCATGACCCTCGTCAGCAAGGGCCATGCTCCCATGGCGGGCGGGCGGTACGGCCCTCAGTCGGGCGGGCCCTACCTGTCCATGAGCTCCCAGAAGATGGCGCTCCCCCAGAAGGCGGCCTCAGCGGCGGACCGGCCCCCAGCAGCCGTCCCTTCCCTCCCCTCGGAGTCCACACACAATTACTCCAACAAGACGGAGTACAGCTACAGTGTGCACTGACCAAGCGATGGGACTGTAGCCATGCGACTCCTGACGCGGCCTCCGTCGTCAAGTACAACGCTATATTAAAAGGCAATCAGCATGGCCCATAGGCGGCCGGCCCTACCTGTTGGCTGGATTCTCGACAGCCGGCGGGGCCCTCTGGAGGCAAGCCCCAGCAGTCGGTGGATAACCCGACGACCCTAGACACTGAAGGCCGGGTCCTACACCCGGCCATATTACCATTGTACCCTTGGGAGTAGGCCTATATCAGCTCCCAGGATCATCCATGCAAAGGGTTCAGCCCTTACTCTACTCACACACACCATAGTTAGGAGAAGCAAGGTAGCAGCTCTGCCCTTCTTCCTCCTCTAGCAACACAGCTCAAGGAGCAAGCTTGTAGCCACAGTTTGATCATAGTCATTATGCGGAGACCCCGAGAGCAGGAATAGGAGTGTCATCTCCCCGGAGAGCCCCGAACCTGGGTACGTCTCATGTGCGATCGAGCTTGTGCTCAGTCCCACCTCCAGGTCCTGAAGACGTCCTCTTGGCCCCATCCATGATAAGCCACCCCCTCGCATATGTCACAAGATTACCCTGAAAATTGGCGCCCACTGTGGGGCCTAACGCAGCATCGGTCGGAGACACGTTCTAGATGGGAACCCTCTTCCTCTCTGGCGAGCACGTCGCGGCCGGACAGATCAGCCAGCCCGACGCACCTGCATGCGCTTGAACCAGTGCATCGCCTGACGCGGGAGCCGTCTTCCCAGTGCGCCGCCTCGTCGATCTCTTCGGCAAGCTCAGCCTCTTCGACGATCCCACCCCCGATGTGCAAGTCGCCGACTCCCTCACCGAGCTCTTTGAGAGGATCACCCTCTCTGACGCGGCCTCCATCGATGCCTTCCCTAGTGATGTAGTGGTCATCGATTATCCGGTCCCTCCTATCGCGAGCAACACCAACGCCGGCATCGTCGCGGAGGTGATGGTGATCGGCCACAACGGGGACTCCAATGGGGCCGCCCAGGACCCGTTGCGAGTAGCAATCCAGGGCCTGGCCACTCCCGTCGCTGCCAACGCCAGTGGAGCAACACTGGAAGAGTTCCATGTCAAGATCCTCGACAACGCCAACAAGATGGCGGACATGAAGCGCCATGCTAAGGCCAACCAGTGTGAGATCGACCGCATCGCATGCGGCACATCGGCTGCTGGCGAGCCCAGCCGAGCCGGTGCTGTTTGGCAACGTAGTGTAGCCATAGCCAGCATGCTAGGGGTCGGCCGCCCGATCTATACCACCCCAACACAGAACCTGCACGCCGCCCAAGCGGCGGCAAAAGAACTCGAGCACCTAGAGGGCAACGAGCGGCGCAGCCAGATGGCGTGCCTCCAGGAGCTCCTCGATGCTGCGAACATGCAGAAAGATGCGTGCAACCGCATGGTAGAAGCCGGCAAGCAAGCAGAGAACCAACCACCCCTCCACGAGCATGGAGCGACCTCCTGGTCTGCAAGCGGTAGCCACAGTCAGCAGAGCCCGCAAGCAGCTAGTAGCCGCTGCTGGCGCACTCGCCAGACGGTTGTTCATAGTCGGCAGGATCCTCTGAGGGTGGAGGGCTGGCGCCAGCTGGATGAGCGTCCGCCTCCCCCACGCTGGGAGATGCTGGCCTCTCCGGCGCCGGTAGACCATCCGACTCTAGAGGCCGGCTAGGCCCCCGTGGAGGAGCCGGCAAGAATGACGCCCGCCACCGGATCGACAGGCTGGCACGGTCCCTGGCGGTAGAAGAAGAGGATATGATCATCTCGGCCTGCTTTGGCCCCTACATCTGTGATGAGCCCTTCCCCAAAGGGTTCACGCTCCCTCGAGACACTCCCAAGTACACCGGCTCCATGAAGCCGGAAGACTGGCTAATCAACTATGCCACGGCAGTCTGTTTCGCTCATGCTCCAGGGCACGACCCGGACATGGCTGGACAACCTCAAGCCCAACAGCATCAACAGTTGGTTGTACTTCAGCGATGCCTTCGTCCGCAACTTCACCAACACCTACAAGCGGCCCCCAAGCCTCTCCACCTCTCCATGTCCGTTCAGGATCCGACTAAGTCCACCCGCGACTAATTGACGCGCTGGGCCGAGCTGCGCAACTCCTGCAAAGGGGTGCATGAGGTGCAGGCCATCGAGTACTTCACCACCGGGTGCAGAAAGAGAACTCTGCTCAAGCACAAGCTTCTGTGCGACAAGCCGGCTACATTGGACGAGCTTCTGGTCGTGGTGGACAAGTATGCCACCGCCGACTCCTCCATGAAGTCGGAGATCCGGGTTGACGCGTCTAGGAAGGTGATCTAGTCAGCTATTCCAGTTCCGGCTGGTGACACCAACCGGCACCAACAGCCGAACGACAACAAGCGCAAGGCCCAGCAGCCGGCTACCAACAACCGACAAGTGGCCACTGTAGAGGATCAGCAGCCGGCCGGGCAATCCAACCCCAAGAGTCAGAAGGACGGCAATGGTGCCTGGCAGCCTGCCTTCTCCTTCGAGCAGACCCTCGATGCCCTGTGCAAGTTCCATAGCGGCGCGAAGCCGTCCAACCACACCACCCACCAGTGCAACTAGCTCGCCAGAATTGCCAAAGGTCAGGGCCTGCCGCCTCCTCCAGCTCGCATGGCGGCTTGGCCTGTCGGCATGCTCCAAGATGACCTCCCTGACGCTACCGCTGCCTATGTCGTCTTCACCAGTGAAGCCGATGACAAGCATAGTCGGAGCCAGCAACACCGCGAAGTGAACGTTGTCGCCTCAGAGGTCCCCCAATTTATGCACTGGTCTGAGAGGCCCATCAGTTGGAGCCGTGCTGACCACCCGGCCGTGATGCCCTCGCTGGGTGCATATGCAATGGTGCTGGACTCCACCTTCTCAACGGAGAGGCGAGCTTGCTGCTTCTCCCGGATCATGATAAACGGCAGTAGCAGCATCAACATCCTATACCGCGACACCATGGAGAAACTGGGCATCAAAGATAAGAAACTCCAGCCTAATTGAACCGTTTTCCATGGCATCATCCGTGGGATTTCCTGCTCTCCAACCGGCAAGTTCAAGATTGATGTCCTATTAGGCAACAAGAACCGCTTCCGCCGTGAGCCAATCTGGTTCGAGGTGGTTGATTAGACAGCCCCTACCACGCGCTCTTTGGTCGGCCTGCACTGGCCAAATTCATGGCAGTGCCGGATTACGCCTACCTGAAGATGAAGATGCCGGGTCCCAAGGGCATCATCACCATTGCCGGCGACTACCAGAAGACGCTCGTGTGCGCCGCCGCCAGCTCCCGGCTAGCCGAGTCCCTCATCATCGCCAAAGAGAAGCGCCTCCTTGACCCGGTTGTGGCCATGGCCAGCAAGCTGCCGGACATCCCATCAGACCCAAAGGAGGTGGAGGCCAAGGTCTCCTTCTAGCCGGCCAAGGAAACCAAGAAGATCATCTTGGACCCAGCTCACCCGGAGAAGTTCACTGTCATAGGGTCCAACCTAGACCCCAAATAGGAAAGCGAGCTCGTCGACTTCCTCCGTGAGAATCAGCACATCTTCGCATGGTCTCCAAAGGACATATCGGGTGTTCCAAGGGAGTATGCCAAACACAAGCTGCATGTGAGATCGGATGCTAAATCGGTCAAGCAACCCCTCTGTCGCCTATCAGAAGAGAAGAGCAGGATTGTCGGTGAAGAAATAGCCCGGCTTCTAGCAGCCGGCTTCATCATAGAAGTGTTCTACCCAGACTGGCTTGCCAACCCAATCCTCGTTTTGAAGAAGAACAACAAGTGGTGCTTGTGTATCGACTACACTAGCCTCAACAAAGACTACCCCAAGGACACCTTTGCCTTGCCCTAGATAGATCAGGTGATCGACTCCATGGCAGCTGCGAGTTGCTATCCTTCTTGGACGCCTACTCCGGCTACCACCAGATCAAGCTGGACCGGACCGACCGACTGAAGACTGCCTTCATCAACCCTTTCGGTGCCTTCTGCTACATCACCATGACGTTCAGCTTGTGGAATGTCAGCGCCACCTGTGGCAGTTCTGGATTAGGGGGTCCTCGGGCATCCGGTCTACTGATGTGGGCCGGACTGGTGGGCTGTCAAGACACAAGACAAAGCAATATCTTTCGTGTCCGGTAGGGACTCTCACATGCGTGGATGGCATTTATAGTTGTCCGGATATCTTAATCCTTTCTGTAAAACTGACTTTGTACAACCCTAAGACCCTCCTGTGTCTATATAAACCCAAGGGTAGATCGGAGGCAGGATCACAACATTGCTAGGCTAGCTATCTAGGGTTAGCCGAATTGATATCGTGGTAGATCAACTCTTGTAACCCCTATACCATCGAAAATAATCAAGCAGGAGTAGGGTTTTACCACCATTAAGAGGGCCCGAACCAGGGTAAACAATGTGTCCCTTCTCCATTGTTACTATTGATCCTCAGACACATAGCTTGGGCCCCACTTCCTGAGAAATGCTGGTTTTGACACCGACATTGGTGCTTTCACTGAGAGCTCCGTTGTATCGTTGACAGAAGGATCAATGGCTCACCTCTTCATAAATGGTGATGCTGCGTCTAGGGAGATTATTCTTCCTGGATAGGTTTTTGTGTTCGGTGGCTTCGTGCTTCGAGCCAACTCGATCGGCCGCCTTGAGTAGGTCGACAGTTACACCGCCGGCCACCAGATAAGCTTTGGAAACCTGAATTACGTTGCTGACATCCGAGGAGATCTAGTCTTTGATAGGTTTGCGGCCTCGACCGCTACTCTATGTCTCATCCAAGAAGAATTTTTGGATCCCCCGTCAGATCCTGTCCAGGGGTCAACACCCACCTCGGCCTTAGATCTGGGGCAGGCATCATCGTCCGAAGACGGGAGCATAAGCCCTCCCCTTATCGAACTTCCTACCGAAGACCCAGACGCAGGCTTAGACCTGGCCCTGGGAAACCGTTCCGAACTGCCGAAGCCTGCGCTTAGCTAGTCCGATCAGGCGCTCCATGCCGAACACAGAGCGGAAGACTCGCAGTTTTCGGTCCCACCCTCACTCTTAGATGAAGCATTGGGTCTACTGCGGTCTCTTGCCATCGCGGAGGCTTTACCTCCGAACTGCACCCCACTCGGACTGGGGCTGAGAGAGGGGAATTTTATTCCCCACCCACCACCCACTTGATAGCCACTGTCGGATACTTAAGCAACATTTTAGATTATGCATCGGAAGACATCGACGGTATGGACGACGATGCCGACGCGAAACCAAGCCAAGTCCCACCCATCACGGGGCATTGGACGACCACCTCAACCTACGATGTGTACATGGTGGACACTCCAAAGAACAACGAGGAAAACCCAAGCCCAGATGAGGAAAGACCCGTTGATAAACCACCAAAGCACCGACGTCAGCGGCGTCGCTCACGATCGCATCAGGAGAAGGATACTAATACCGGCACGAGAGACAATGAGGCTCTGGAGGGCGCCGAAGATACTGAACACCTTATCGTGCCCACATCCGAATAGGACGAGCAGGAAGAAGGTGGATACAGCCCTAGAAGCGCTGACAATGAAGATGCGGAGGACAACACTACATGCCAGAATCCGAAAGGAGGTTAGCCTTGGCGACAAAGACTTCATCATAACAGAAGAACACCTCGATCAAGAATGCTTCAAGCAATAGCTCATTGCCGTAGCTTAGAGCCTGAAAAGGAAGCAGCAGGGGCTCAAAGAAGAGCAAGACATGGTGAATGAGAGGTGGACTAAGGTCCTGGCCGCTGAGGAATATGGCCAAAAATGACATGTCAAAAGTTACCCTAGGCGTAAGCTATTGCCTCAATTCGACGACGAAGTCCTTGTACCAATACAGTCGAAATACAATCAGACAGATCAACCGGACCGACCACCACATGGACGGGACAAAGCGGCATATCAACCAGAACACCAACCGGCACCCCCTCGCCGAAGAGGCAGGGAGACTGCAGCCGTGGGATATACATATGACCCGCAACATGACCTAGCCTATAAAGCCGGTCAGACCAGATCAATCTGTGGATCAAGGGGGCATGTCCCGGCGCGAGATAATGGCTATGAAGCCCGGGTGACGACCGCTACTATGTTTGAGATCAATACCGAACCCAGATGCCAGCTGTCGTGGATTTTTCATGGCAGATGTCCTAGTGTGAGGACTTAGTCGTGAGGCCAACGCATCTATGTGGTAGCTTGAGAGGGGTTGATTGGGATGAGAGACGCGAGGCGGATCAACACACAAGACAAGGATTTAGACAATGTCGTGCCCCGGGAAACATCATCCGGTAATAGCCCTACATGTTGTTTGTGGCTAAGTCTCATTATGCTCATGAGGGAGACCCCGCATAACCGGCTCTCCTCTAGTTGTGTCTAGCCTTAACGATTATTTTCCTGCTCTCCCCTCTTGGGGTGCCCCGCCCCTCCTTATATAAGTTGAAGGGGCGGGTTACATGTAGAGTCAAACTCGGATAAGGACTTAACCTATTCTGACGTCTTACCATGGGCTTCTTAACGTGGGCTTCTTAACGTCTTGGGTTCTTAACGTAAGCCGGCTTACCAATCTGACTTACTATGGGTCTTACCAATCCGACTTAACTATCCGGCTTACCAATCTGACTTAACTGTCCGGCTTACCAATCTAACATAACTGTCTGGCTTACCATCTGACTTAACTGTCTGGCTTACCATCTAGCTTAACTGTCCGCCGGCTTACAACCTGCCTTAACTGTCCGCCGGCTTACAATCTGACTTAACTGTCCGCCGGCTTACAATCTGCTG
This sequence comes from Triticum dicoccoides, assembly GCF_002162155.2. NCBI lineage: Eukaryota > Viridiplantae > Streptophyta > Magnoliopsida > Poales > Poaceae > Triticum > Triticum dicoccoides. The sequence continues at coordinate 292,138,762 of NC_041391.1, forward strand.
TCGTATAATCTGCCGGGTCACCAATGAAACATCAAGTCCCAATCGGGTCATATCTCCGGCCGGGTCACACCGCGGGGTATATCACTAACATTAGCCCACAGTTTAATTTGGATTTATCCATGTTAAACTTATCCTATAAAACAAACACAAGAACAATTTTGACAGATTATGCTCCGGGTTAAGAACTCTTGTAAGTCGGCACCTGATCATTGCTACCTCTTGAGGACTGCGTTGGTTTTCCCTTGAAGAGGGAAGGGTGATGCAACAAAGTTGTGTAAGTATTTCCCTCAGTTTTTTAGAACCATGGTATCAATCCAGTAGGGGGCTCCACGCAAGTCCCTCGTAACTACACAAACAAACAAGAACCTCACAACCAACGCGATAAAGGGGTTCTCAATCCCTTCACGGCCACTTGCGAAAGTAAGATCTGATAGACATAAAAAGATAAATATTTTTGGTAGTTTTTATGATATAGATTGGAAAGTAAAGACTGCAAAATAAAGTAGATCGAAAACTTATATGATAAAAGATAGACCCGGGGGCCATAGGTTTCACTAGTGGCTTCTCTCAAGATAGCATAAGTATTACGGTGAGTGAACAAATTACTGTCGAGCATCTATTATATATAAAAAGTATTTGATGGGTTAACCAGAAAAATAGAAATAGGCTAGAAATTACGACAATAATTAGAAACATCTAACCTTTAATTTTCTACATCTAAAATTCACAACCGTTAGATTAACTTTAAAGTTAAAGAAATTACCCACCAATGCCATCCTTAAAATCAGCCCACGTAGATGAAGTTTCCATAACCCTTCACATGAAAAAATATTCCATAACCCTTTGATTGGTCTAACTACCAAGAGATATATACTCCGTAGATTATATAGATCTAAAAAAAGAGATATAGATTATACATCACAAAACATTATAGCTTGCACGATCAAGATAAAACAAGTGACGAGGAGAAAACCCCCGATGACCTTGCATATGCCTATGCCGCCGTCGACGGCGCCGTCGTAGAGTTGATCGCCTCGCACCCTCATCCGACCGTAGGAGCCTCCACCCTTGCATATGCAGTTCAGCAGCCTCTGTTTTGCCGCCGCCGCCGCCTCCGTGCAGTTCGTCTAGCTACCCTTGGCCGATCTTCCGATTCTCTTATGCATGCACTTCAACGGCTTTGCGTTCCAAGCACAGATCGAAGGAGCACTCATTGTCACACGTGCATGCATCATCCTTGTATCTCTATGGAAAGGAGCTAGGTATGAATCAAAATATTACTTGCCTGTTGCCGCTCGAGCATGCAAGCTATGATTTTTCAGACCTGCACATGTGCATGCATCATCCTCATGTACCAAGGAGAGCTAGGTACAAGACTTTTGCCTCTTTTGACAAGTGCATGCATGCAATATCTAAAAGATTAATCATAGAATTTCCTTATGCACACAACTCAGAGCTACGTACTGGTATGTGATAGATATATTTTTAGAACTACTTCATTTATGAAATCTCTATATTTTTTTATTAGTGTCAGCAATGTAAAACTAGAGTTGTTTATCTATCATTGTGATGTATATGTGGCAATGCGCAAGATATATATGTCGCATGATGTGATGTTTACTATGGTTCTTTCCTCAACAAAACCGAGTTCCGAGAAAATTTGTTGGACTGTGCTAGCTAATAGGAGGAAACAACTGGTATACTCGAAAATCACAAGAGCCAACTGGTGATTAGAAATTCATAGGAAGGAAGTCTTTTGTAGATAAAGTGTTCTGCACTAAACATTAGTATAACATTTTGCATTGGCTACCCATTATGGCTTACGACCTTCAAACATGAGGATTTTGTTGTCTATATTTGTGCCCATTCTAGAATATTTGGTTAACCGAAGTTCATTCTTATAACAATTTTTTATAGTAGTTTCCTCTAAAGTTTCCCACCGGAAGTGAAGGTATTTCACACCCTCCTTTGCGTATCTCATTATCATATACTCCCTCCATTACGTATTAGTTGTTGGTTATTTAGCACAGCTTTGTATGCTGTATTGGTGCTGACGGCGCAGCATTGGCCAATTCAGTCTGCATACTTAAGGACGCATTCCTTTGCATGTTACTATTCTGCAATTTCAATCTAAATATATGTTGATGCATTACCATGTCCAAGTCTGCAAGCATCCCTAGAAAAAATAAGACCAACCCTGCATGCATCCCTCAAAAGAAAAAGTTCAAAGTCTGCATGCAAAGGTATGCATGGATATTTTCATATACCAAATTTCCAATCTATGTATGCATGGTCCATGTTTGCATGTGGATATTACTATTCCCAATACCGATCTACATACATGCTGATGCATTAGTCCAAGTCTACATGTTGTTATTGCTAAGAAGGGTTTGCAGCTCAGTGTAACCGAAACAGACTGTGACATTGGATACTCACGGCATCCTCGCTGCCGATGACACACGGCACCTAAAGAGGCAACAGAGTTGAGGAACCAGTGAAATAAGCAGGTCAAGGGATGAGCCAGCAACATAAGCGCGACTGCGCAGGCACGGTAGGGGAACGACCCTGGTGATTTTCTACCAAGCTCTTCTATAGCAGCGCTTTCATGATCCTAAGCATGAGGTTTGGTTCACCTAACAGGAACCTATTAATTATCTACTAATGGTGTTTGGATAATTAAATAATTGCAGATGTATGATTCATTTAAGATCACATGGTGTTTTGATCTACATATGCTTAATTGCATGGCGTTCTTGCATAGCACCTCAATTGGTTGTAAAAAATGATTTTATTTTTAGTTACACATGCTCAATTGTTTGGTGTCCTGGTAATTTACTAATTACAGATGACATGGTTAGTGTTATGCCCTAGCTTCAAAATGACTTAGCTTGGAATCTTACAGCAACAATAAGGATGTGTTGTCTAGGTATTTGAAAATGTTTAAGATGTCTATGGGATCTTCACGCTGTGGGTTGACACAGTCTCAGTTTCGGCAAGAAAACAAAAGAACATGGTAATCAAAGTTTCCAACCTAAGGTAGGTAGTCCCTTATGTTTATCTTATATAATGTGCGATTGAGGCTATTGCGCTGATGGGAAATCAAAGATGCGTACAGAAGATGCTGGCCTTTTGATTTGTGAGTAATTTTGGTGTAAATATTGTTCATAGGACTGTCAAAGTTGTGCTGGCAACGGACAAATATAAATTCAGAAGGGTGGAGACACAGCTCCTCAATCCTCACATACCACGTATTATTCTATGCACTAGGTTGATTTATGAGCACCTATTGTGTACTGCACTACATAGATCTATGTATATGACTATTTTTTTCAATGCAGAAGACCAAATGATTTATGCCAATGTTGATTAATCATTTGATATGCTTGCTGGTTAAAATCTCTCCTCACTTCAAAATTTTATATCTCCAATGTTCCCTCATAGACATAATTGGCATGCCCTTATATTTCTTATCATACTTCCTATATTAGTTGGGACATAATTGAGTTGAACAATCATCTTGGAATTTAGTTTCTCATAATGCATAAACTATAAATTATGCATGAAGCCAACCATTGCACAATACTAATGTAATTCTTCCTATTTCTATGACAATTATATATAACTATATTAGAGAATACCTTATTTAAATACGCTGACGAATATGATTGGTACTAAATGATTTTGTATGTCCTTAGCCACTCAAAGCTTCTAAAGAGCACAATAGGTATCTGAATTCTGTGATATAACCTTAGATCACATGCTGATCTCAAAACATACATGTTCTTCGTTTAAGTTATCAAAAGAAGCATGTCATACTTGCCATATGTGCATTCAACATTGATACCATCTAATAGATGTATCCTTATGTGTACTATGAGATGAGAAGTGTGATGAATGTGAGGTTGTGAACTGTAACCCTAACCACTGAGGTATCGAGTATTGGGGATGGTATTCATCTACCTCTTGCATGGGAAATACATTTATTTTTTGTCCAAAAATGTAACATAAATGAGGAATATCACCAATGAGTTGTCCTTGGTACTTTGTGGGGCATCTAAACAGAATACAAATTTATGTACTTGAATATGTGCACGTGGATGTTGAAGAGTTTACACTCTAATTATAACATGATATGATGCTTCAGCTAAGTAGAAGAGGCCATATTGTAACATTTATCATATATATATACTACACATGTCTAAATAGACGCTGGGATTTGTCAAAAGAAAACATGATTATATTTTTGTTCAAAAGTATTTCAACATTCCAAAAATTGCTCTTTCCATTATCAATTCAAACAATGGTCATGTTTACATCTTACAAATAAATTCATAACGGACATGATTACATATGAAATAACATTTTATAAAAACGATCACAATGCTAAGGAAGACACTCTTGCATTGAATTCAACACTCTAAAGAAAATGCCCTCCTTGTATTTTATACTTTTTTGTGTGTCTCACTCTAATAAACTATGCAAAGGCAGTTCTTTAACTATCAAACTTTGTCTTTATAAATCTAATAGTTTTAACTGCATATTTATTCTAAATATTTGTTTAAATATTGAAATAAATATTTATAGTTAAGATTAACTTAATTCTAATCTTAAATTAATTAATGATACTAATATTAAACTTTACAAATCCTAGCCCGCGCATCGAGCGGGCCACTCTGCTAGTTGATAGAAAAGTGCATAGTTATGAGATTATCTAGGCATGATCATGTATATAGGCATCACGTCCGCAACAAGTAGACCGACTCCTGCCTGCATCTACTACTATTACTCCACATATCAACCACTATCCAGCATGCATCTAGAGTATTAAGTTCATAAGAACAGAGTAACGCATTAGGCAAGATGACATGATGTAGAGGGATAAACTCAAGCAATATGATATAAACCACATGATTTTATCCGCGATGGTAACAATACAATACGTGCGTTGATGCCCCTGCTGTCACTGGGAAAGGACACGCAAGATTGAACCCAAAGCTAAGCACTTCTCCAATTGCAAGAAAGATCAATCTAGTAGGCCAAACCAAACTAATAATTCAAAGAGACTTGCAAAGATAACCAATCACATATAAAAGAATTCAGAGGAGATTCAAATATTTCTCATAGATAAACTTGATCATAAACACACAATTCTTCGGGTCTCGACAAACACACCGCAAAAAGAGTTACATCGAATAGATCTCCAAGAAGATCGAGGAGAACTTTGTATTGAGATTCAAAGAGAGAGAAGAATCTATCTAGCTAATAACTATGGACCCGAAGGTCTGTGTTAAACTACTTACAACTCATCGGAGAGGCCTTGGCGATGATGTAGAATCCCTCCGGGATCGATGGGTACAGAAGGTTTCGGCGGTGGAAATAGGGTTTCGTGGTGCTCCTGGATGTTTTCAGGGTACGAGAGTATATATAGGCGAAGGAGGTCGGTCGGGGGAGCCACGAGGGGCCCACGAGGGTGGGGGTGCACCTTGCATCCTTGTGGCCGCCTCGGCTGCTTCTTGAAGTCCACTCCAAGTCTCCTGGATCGTTTGTTCCAAAAAGATCACTCCCGAAGGTTTCATTCCATTTGGACTCTGTTTGATATTCCTTTTCATTGAAACACTGAAATAGGAAAAAAAACAACAATTTGGGCTGGGCCTCTGGCTAGTAGGTTAGTCCCAAAAATGATATAAAAGTGTAGAGTAAAGCCCATAAACATCCAAAAATGGGTAATATAATAGCATGGAACAATCAAAAATTATAGATACGTTGGAGACGTATCAAGCATCCCCAAGCTTAATTCCTGCTCGTCCTCCAGTAGGTAAATGATAAAAATAGAATTTTTGATGTGGAATGCTACCTAGCATATTTCTCAATGTAATTTTCTTTATTGTGGCATGAATGTTCAGATCCAAATGATTCAAGATAAAAGTTCATATTGACATAAAAGTAATAATACTTCAAGCATACTAACAAAGCAATCATGTCTTCTCAAAATAACATGGCTAAAGAAAGTTTATCCCTAAAAAATCATATAGTTAGGCTATGTTTCATTTTTGTCACACAAAATACTCCCATCATGCACAACCCCGATTTCAGCCAAGCAATTGGTTCATACTTTTTGACTCGCTTCAGCTTTTTTCCCTCTCACGCAATACATGAGTGTAATCCATGGATATAGCACTATGGGTGGAATATAATATGATGATGGAGGTTGTGTGGAAAAGACAAAAAAAGGAGAAAGTCTCACATTGGCGAGGCTAATCAACGGGCTATGGAGATGCCCATCAATTGATGTCAACATGAGGAGTAGGGATTGCCATGCCACGGATGCGCTAGAGATATAAATGTATGGAAGCTCAACAAAAGAAACTAAGTGGGTGTGCATCCAACTTGCTTGCTCACGAAGATCTAGGGCATTTTGAGGAAGCCCATCCTTGGAATATACAAGCCAAGTTCTATAATGAAAAGTTCCCACTAGTAAATGGAAGTGGCAACATAGAAGACTCTCTATCATGAAGATCGTGGTGCTACTTTGAAGCACAAGTGTGGAAAAAGATAGTAACATTGTCCCCTTATTTTTTTTGGACCTTTCTTTTTTTGGCCTTTCTCTTCTTTTTACTTGGCCTTTTTTTATTCGGCATTTCTCTTTTTTTATTTGGGACAATGCTCTAATAATGATGATCATCACACTTCTATTTATTTACAACTCATGAATTACAACTCGATACTAGAACAAAATATGACTCTATATGAATGCCTTCGGCGGTGTACTAGGATATGCAATGGATCAAGAGCGACATGTATGAAAGATTATGCATGGTGGCTTTGACACAAATATGATGTCAACTACATGATCATGCAAAAGCAATATGACAATGATGGAACGTGTCATAATAAACGGAACGGTGGAAAGTTGCATGGAAATATTTCTCGGAATGGCTATGGAAATGCCATAATAGGTAGGTATGGTGGCTGTTTTGAGGAATATATAAGGAGGTTTATGTGTGATAGAGCGTATCGTATCACGGGGTTTGGATGCACCGGCGAAGTTTGCACCAACTCTCAAGGTGAGAAAGGGCAATGCACGGTACCGTAGAGGCTAGCAATGATGGAAGGGTAAGAGTGCGTATAATCCATGGACTCACATTAGTCATAAAGAACTCATATACTTATTGCAAAAGTTTATTAGTCCTTGAAGCAAAGTACTACTACACCTGCTCCTAGGGGAAGGGTTGGTAGGAGTTAACCATCACGCGATCCCGACCTCCACTCATAAGGAAGGCAATCAAAAGAGCACCCCATGCAACAAATTTGTTACACAACTTTTACATACGTGCATGCTACGGGAATTACCAACCTTAACACAAGTATTTCTAAATTTCATAATCACCCAACTATCATGACTCTAATATCACCACCTCTATATCTCAAAACAATTATCAAGCGTCAAATTGATCATAGCATCCAATTCACTTCCTATGATAGTTTTATTATACCCAACTTGGACGCCCATCATTCTAGGACCAATTTTATAACCATAGAAAATACCATGCTGTCCTAAAAGACTCTCAAAATAATGTAAGTGAAGCATGAGAGATCAATAATTTCTACAAAATAAAACCACCGCCGTGCTCTAAAAAGATATAAGTGAAACACTAGAGCAAAATTATCTAGCTCAAAAGATATAAGTGAAGCACATAGAGTATTCTAATAAATTCCGAATCATGTGTGTCTATCCCAAAAGGTGTGTACAACAAGGACGATTGTGGTAAATTGAAAAGCAAAGACTCATATCATACAAGACGCTCCAAGCAAAACACATATCATGTGGTGAATAAAAATATAGCTCCCAGTAAAGTTACCGATAGACAATGACAAAAGAGGGGATGCCTTTCGAGGCATCCCCAAGCTTAGGATTTTAGTTGTCCTTGAATTATCTTGGGGTGCCATGGGCATCCCCGAACTTAGGCTCTTGCCACTCCTTATTCCATAGTCCATCAAATCTTTACCCAAAACATGAAAACTTCACAACACAAAACTCAACAGGAAATCTCATAACCTCCGTTAGTGCAAGAAAGAAATACCACCACTCAAGGTACTATAATGAACTCATTCTTTATTTATACTGGTGTTAAACCTAATTTATTCCAACTTCTCTATGGTTCATACCCCCTATACTAGCCATAGATTCATCAAAATAAGCAAACAACACACGAAAAATAGAATCTGTCAAAAACAGAACAGTCTGTAGCAATCTGTAACTTGTGAATACTTCTGGAACTCTAAAAATCCTACAAAATAGGAAGTCCTTGGCAATTTGTCTATTGATCTACTTCAAAAAGAATCAACTCAAAAGCACGTTTGTGTGATTTATTAAAATTATTCTCGTGCGCGCAAAAGTTTCTGTTTTCAGCAGAATCAAATTAACTATCACCCAAGATGATCCTATAGGTTCTACTTGGCACAGACACTAATTAAAACATAAAACCACATCTAAACAGAAGCTAGATGATTTATTTATTACTAAACAGAAGAAAAAATCAAGTAACAAAAATAAAATGGGGTTGCCTCCCAACAAGTGCTATCGTTTAACGCCCCAAGCTAGGCATAAAAGCGAGAATAGATCTAAGTATTGCCATCTTTGGTATTCAACTCATAAGTCGCTCGCATAATAGATTCATAAGGCAATTTTATTTTGTTTCTAGGAAAGTGTTTCATGCCTTTCCTTAATGCAAATTGGAATATAATATTTCCTTCCTTCATATCAATAATTGCACCAATCGGTCCATGGAAAGGTCTACAAAGAATAATAGGGCATGAAAAATTGCAATCTATATCAAGAACGATAAAATCTACGGGCACATAATTCCTCTTTGCAACAATAAGAACATCATTAATTATTCCCATAGGTTACTTAATAGTGGAATCCGCGAGGTGCAAGTTTAAGGAAGCACAACACATAAAGTTTTTGGAATCGTGGAAACACTAGCACCCAAATCACACAAAGCATAGCATTCATGATCTTTAATTTTAATTTTAATAGTAGGTTCCCACTCATCATAAAGTTTTCTAGGGATAGAAACTTCCAATTCAAGTTTTTCCTCATAAGATTGCATCAAAGCATCAACAATATGTTTGGTAAAAGCTTTATTTTGACTATAAGCATGAGGAGAATTCAACACGGATTGCAACAAGGAAATACAATCTACTAAAGAAAAATTATCATAATTAAATTCCTTGAAATCCAAAATATTGGGTTCATTGCTATGTAAAGTTTTGACCTATCCAATCCCACTTTTACCAATTTTAGCATCAAGATATAAAAACTCTGAATCATTGGGACGCCTTTTAACTAAAGTTGACTCATCTCCAGTCCCATCAATCACTCTTACAAAGTAGACTCCGAATCAAGATTCATATTGCAAAACAAAGATTTAATAGGGGACACATCAATCACTTTTAGATCTTCATCTTTATTTTCATGGAAACTAGAAGAACATGCTCTTACAAAGCAATGTTTCTTAGCACGGATCCTAGCGGTTCTTTCTTTGCACTCATCAATGAAAATTATCATGGCTTTTGAGAGACTAATTGATATCATGCTTAGGTGGAATAGATCTAAGTTTCAAAGAATCAAGATCAAGAGAAATTCTATCAACATTCCTAGCCAATTCATCAACTTGAAGCAATTTTTCTTCAAGCGAAGCATTGAAATTCTTTTGATAGATCATAAATTCTTTAACACTATTCACAAAATCAGAGGGCATCTTATTAAAATTTCCATAAGAGTAGATAGGAATTAACATAATTATTAGAGGAATTACTAGGGAACGGCCTAGGATTAAAGTTTCCTCTATACGCGCTGTTACCAAAATTATTCCTACCAACGAAATTCACATCCATAGATTCATTATTATTCTCAATCAACCTAGACAAAGGTATATCATTGGTATCAATAGGAGCACTCTTATTAGCAAACAATTTCATAAGTTCATCCATCTTTCCACTCAAAACATTAATCTCTTCTATCGCATGAACTTTTTTACTAGTAGATCTTTCAGTGTGCCATTGAGAATAATTAACCATAATATTATCTAGGAGTTTAGTAGCTTCTCCTAAAGTGATTTCCATAAAAGTGCCTCCCGCGGCCGAATCAAAAAGATTTCTAGAAACAAAATTCAATCCGGCATAAAAATATTGTATGATCATCCATAAATTTAAACCATGTGTAGGGCAATTGCAAATCATTAATTTCATGCTCTCCCAAGATTATGCAACATGTTCATGATCAAGTTGCTTAAAATTCATAATATCGTTTCTAAGAGAGATGATCTTAGCGGGAGGAAAATACTTAGAGTAAAAGCATCGTTGCAAGACGAAAAGAATCAACAAAGTTTTAGCACGATCTCTAAGTGAAAACAGAAATAACTTCAATTTAACAATATCATTATCCGCGTCTTTCTTCTTTTGCATATCACACGAATCAACAAAGTTGTTTAGATGAGTAGCGGCATCTTCACTAGGAAGGCCGGAGAATTGATCTTTCATAACAAGATTCAACAAAGCAGCATTGGTTTCACAAGATTCAACATCGTTAAGAGGAGCAATCGGAGTGCTAAGGAAATCATTATTGTTGGTATTGGAAAAGTCACACAATTTAGTATTATCTTGAGCCATCGTGACAAGCAATCCAACACACAAGCACACAAGAGGCTAGCGAAAAAGAGGCAAAAAGAAAAGAGAGGGCGAATAAAACGGCAAGGGTGAAGTGGGGGAGAGGAAAACAAGAGGCAAATGGCAAATAATGTAATGCGAGGGAGATGAGTTTGTGATGGGTACTTGGTATGTCTTGACTTGTGCGAAGACCTCCCTGGCAACGGCACCAAAAATCCTTCTTGCTACCTCTTGAGCACTACGTTTGTTTTCCCTTGAAGAGGAAAGGGTGATGCAGCAAAGTAGCGTAAGTATTTCCCTCAGTTTTTGAGAACCAAGGTATCAATCCAGTAGGAGGCTCCACGCAAGTCCCTCGTACCTACACAGACAAACAAGAACCTCGCAACCAACGTGATAAAGGGGTTGTCAATCCCTTCATGGCCACCTGCGAAAGTAAGATATGATAGAGATAAAAAGATAAGATAAATATTTTTGGAATTTTTATGATATAGATTGGAAAGTAAAGACTTCAAAATAAAGTAGATCGGAAACTTATATGATAAAAGATAGACCTGGGGGCCATAGGTTTCACTAGTGGCTTCTCTCAACATAGCATAAGTATTACGGTGGGTGAACAAATTACTGTCGAGCAATTGATAGAAAAGTGCATAGTTATGAGATTATCTAGGCATGATCATGTATTTAGGCATCACGTCCGCAACAAGTACACAGACTCCTGCCTGCATCTACTACTATTACTCCACACATCAACCGCTATCCAGCATGCATCTAGAGTATTAAGTTCATAAGAACAGAGTAACGCATTAGGCAAGATGACATGATGTAGAGGGATAAACTCAAGCAATATGATGTAAACCCCATCTTTTTATCCTTGATGGGAACAATACAATACGTGCCTTGCCGCCCCTGCTGTCACTAGGAAAGGACACTGCAAGATTGAACCCAGAGCTAAGCACTTCTTCCATTGCAAGAAAGATCAATCTAGTAGGACAACCAAACTGATAATTCGAAGAGACTTGCAAAGATAACACAATCACACACAAATATTTCTCATAGATAAACTTGATCATAAACCCACAATTCATCGGATCTTGAGAAACACACCGCAAAAAGAGTTACATTGAATAGGTCTCCAAGAAGATCGAGGAGAACTTTGTATTGAGATTCAAACAGGGAGAAGAAGCCATCTAGCTAATAACTATGGACCCGAAAGTCTGTGGCAAACTACTCACAACTCATCGGAGCGGCCTTGGCGATGATGTAGAAGCCCTCCGGGATCGATTCCCCCTCCGGTGGAGCACCAAAAAAGGCTCCAAGATGGGATATCATGGGTACAGAAGGTTGCGTCGGTGGAAATACGGTTTCGTGGTGCTCCTGGATGTTCTCAGGGTACGAGAGTATATATAGGCGAAGGTGGTCGGTCAGGGGAGCCATGAGGGGCCCACGAGGGTGGGGGGCGTGGCCACCCCCCTAGGTTGCGTCTTGCACCCTCGTGGCAGCCTCTGCTGCTTCTTGACGTCCACTCCAAGTCTCGTGGATTGCGTTTGTTCCAAAAAGATCGCTCCTGAAGGTTTCATTCTGTTTGGACTCCGTTTGATATTCCTTTTCTTCGAAGCACTGAAATAGGCAAAAAACAACAATTTGGGCTGGGCCTCTGATTAGTAGGTTAGTCCCAAAAATGATATAAAAGTGTAGAGTAAAGCCCATAAACATCCAAAACGGGTAATATAATAGCATGGAACAATCAAAAATTATAGATACGTTGGAGATGTATCAATCAGCCTTAACTCCTTGGTATTTCCTTCTTCTAGAAAATCTGGGTTAATAGGCCAGCCTCATAATCAATTTGCTGACATTGGCTTCTCACAGAGAAATATTATGAAAAATAATTCATTTGATTCATCTCCCAATGCTTAATAAAGATATTGGTCTTTGAAATACTCATCTCCCTTATATGCATATCACTTGTAGCCCCCAAGTCTTAAGAAGGGAGTGCCGTAACCGCTTAAGACTTGCTTCAATATAGATGTTACAACATTGAAGAAATCCAAGTTGTTCATCTCAGTCACTAGTCAAAACTGAATATTCCACATATGTAGCCCTCAAGCGCTGGGTTGTCATGCCTGCAACAACATGGGACTTGCAATTGCCTTATGCTCACAAAAAGTTAAACCAGTATGACCCCCAAGGGTCAGGTCATTATGCAATAATGAGCAGGGACTTCGTAGATATTATTATATAGACATTAGCAGCAACGTGTAGCCCCCAAGGGCTGGCTCATTAAGATAATACTGAGCTGGGACTTCATATATACTTTTTTGAAAAGAACATCATATGATGTAACCCCCACCATGGGGCTAGAACCCACGTCCACAAGGTTAAAATCCTTGTGCTTTACCAACTGAGCAATGGACCCTTCAATATAATGGAATAAGGCTTGTGTACCTTGAATTTTTGACAGGAACAATTGGTAGCACCCGAGGGCAGGCTCATTACGATGTGATGAGTCGGGTTTTCAATAAGGCCAATAAAAAGTAATCTTGCATTAGCCCCCACGTGCCATGGTGCATGCTGGCAGTAACATGGGACTTGCGTATTTGATGTAATCTCAATTTGAATAATGTAGCCCCCAACTGCCGAGTCATAAGCCTGCAGGTTCTCAGGACTATTCCTTCCATTGTATATAAAATTATATCCATTTTCCAGATAATAATAGCCATTGCGCTGAAGCGACTTTGAAAACCTCAATCATTCAATATCATAATGAAAATCCAGCCAAGTTGGCTATTTAAAGATTGGAATAATATAATCTGGTATGAAAACCTCAATCATGTATAAAAAATATCATGCCTGTTATATTGAATTGTACTGTCGGCTTATGATTCCAATGCAGTAAGGGTGATAACCCAAAATTTAGAAGCCAATACATCCAAGTATTTAAATATCATCATATATTGGTGACTTAAAGCCAGGCCGGGTTAACAGAAACCACGGGTATGCTTCAAATATGAGTTGTGAGAATTGAGGCTACATGACCTGAATAAGTTTAAATCATATGTCAAGATGGTAGCAAGATGAACCGAAAAAATGTTAAAAAAAACTCAAGCAAAACGAGAAAACGAGGCTATGCTTCGAATACGAGTAGGAAGCCGGACCAAATGGGTTATTTCATAGCTATGCTTCGAATACGAGCAGAAGGCCCCCAAGTGGTTTGTGGCCTTGGGCCGATCAAGAGGGTAACGGCAGCTATGATTCGAATATGATCAGGAAGCCCCCTAGTGACCATAAGGTGTTGGCATTGCACCGATCAAGAGGGTAACGACAGCTATGTTCTCTTTGGTGAATACATATATGTTTGAACAGGAAGCCCCCAAGCGACCATGAGGTTTTGTCACTGCTCCGATCAATAGGGTACTGACAGCTATGTTCTCTTTGGTGAATACACCTATGTTTGAACAGGAAGCCCCCAAGTGACCATGAGGTTTTGGCATTGCGCCGATCAAGAGGGTACCGACAGCTATGTTCTCTTTGGTGAATACACCTATGTTTGAATAGGAAGCCCCCAAGTGACCATGAGGTTTTGGCATTGCGCTGATCAAGAGGGTACCGACAGCTATGTTTTCTTTGGTGAATACACCTATGTTTGAACAGGAAGCCCCCAAATGACCATTGAAGCAGGGTACCTATGTTTGAGTTGTGCTTTGCAACAGACTCACTTTGGTCCCTTTAATTGTTCTGAGAACTCGAACTTTGCGGGAAATAAATTCTTCTTGAGCCAGAATTGTAAATCGGATATTGAGAGCTTCAAAACCGGATATTTGAGAGCTTCAGTGAGAGACAGATATCCCTTGAGCCGAATTTTAAACCGGAATTATTCATTTTGAGCCGGAAATTTCCTAACGGCCTTTAAACTGGCAACATTTACTGAGCCATGTCCATGTAACCCCCGAGTCTTAAGACTCCTCGAGGAGTTGGTTTGAGACTCTCCATGCTTGACTATGATATGACCAGTGGATTGCTGGAGTATGTTGAATCTCGGTGGGTCATAATTGACCCTGTCCATTGACCCATCCAGTGTAGGTAAGGGTCATAGCTTGATGGTCTCCTTTGTAATGATGAATTGTTCTGCACAAAAAATTTCACAGACGAGAGTAATTGTTCCCGAAGAAAATAAAAATGTATCAATAAAAACTTGATAGAATGAATTTCACCTGATATTTTTTATCGAAATTTATCAGCCGTTTGGTGATGGCAGAGGTGGCGGCTTATAGCACGACCGTATCCAAAAAACGAGCACCGGGCGGCTCAAAAGGGATCCTCTGGGTCATGGTGTTTTTTTTGAGGTCTCTCCTGACCCCACCAGGTCAACCTCTTCGTTGACAAGAAGATGAGCCACGGCGGCAATGTTTGAGGCCCGGGCTAACTCAATCCAGCAACTTGTGGCAGTAGAAGACGCGTCGGCGGGTCATGTCCGGCGGTTCAATAGGGGTGAGGCCACAGCACGGAGCAGCGGCGGAATCCCGCGGCAGCTCACTAACGATGAAGACGAGGGCGGCTCGAAGGCTATGTTGGTGAGGTGAGGCCTTGGCAGCAACGACAGAGACCGGCGACTCGAGTCCGCACCTAGCAGGCGGAGGTGACGACAGCGATGAACCACAACAGAAGAGGCCCGCTGTGCGGGAGTGAGGTGGAGACGGATCTCTGTGGCGGCTTACAAAACAATACAGTGGAAGAATCCCGTGAGGCAAGGCGGAAGGCGACCCGTGGCGGCTCGGCATGCACCAGCGGTGGCGGCTGTAGCATGAGGCCGGGCGGCTGGAAGCACAGTGGTGCGGGTCAGGGCGGAGCGAGGCCGGTTTGAAATGGACTAAAGCAACCTGGCGCGGGTAACGGCAAGGCGGCCAGCGAGTCAATGAAGGCGACTCGGTGACGGAGATGAGCCAGCAATGGTAGCTCACGGGCAGCAACTCAACGAGATGCAATGGTAGCTCACGGGCAGCAACTCGACGAGATGCAATGGTGGCATGTAGGTGAGGCGGAGGCGCAGTTTGACCAAGCCACAGCGGGAGTGCCGGTGACGGCGATTTAGAGACGGCCCATAGCAGCGGCTCAATAGCACAGAAACGGGCATGGGCGGCTCAACGTCGTGGCATCGCCGCGTTTAAGGCGGCCAAACGACCTATAGGTGACAGCGACTCGGCGGCGGATTGAAGTAGAGTTGGGCAGCGGCTAACTCCCCAGAAACAGGTTGACCAGGGCGAGTTATGTCCATGGCGACTTGGCATGTGTCTGCGACGGCGGCTCTGAATCGGAGAAGACCGGGCATGAGCTGGAGCTGCACGAGGCGATGCGGCAAACCAGCTGGGGACCGGCCGCGGCGGATGGACAACTCGACAGCGGCTCATTGAGGTGGCTCGGAGTTGGAGCGGGCGGACCAAGGCGGATGCGTCTTAGAGAGGAGTCGTGTCGATGGTGGTGGCTCACAAGTGGTAGAGGGGCTCCGATGACCGGGCAAGGGGCGACAGCGACTTAACGCGACCATATGTTGACAGCCGTTTTAAACAGGTGGCTCGGCGAGGGCTCAGGCAGGCCACAATGGCTCGGACGGTGCGAAGGCAAGTTGTGTTGGGTGCCCTTGGCTCTGGTGCAATTATGGTTACTTGAAGCCAATGCGGAGGTTGTTTGGCGAGCCGGATTTTGGGGCGCGGCGACAAGGCAAGGCAGAAGCAGCACAAAGTGCTAGAGGCACCGCTCCACTCATGTCGGGGCGGTTCAGCACAACCATGGTGGAAAAGCGGCTAGTGGCGATTTATCATCTTGGAGGTGGAGGTTTCCAACGGCGGTTTGGAGATGGACTTGGCAGCCAGTGGCTTGAGGAAAATGCGGCTGGAGGAGCATCGAAGCGGCTGGACTGACGCAGCGGCTGTGGCGATTCACGGTGAGAAGAGCAGCCGAGGCGGGTCAAGCGACTGGCGGCTCAGCGACGGCGATCCGAGGAGGCAACGAGCGAGCCGTGGTGGCAGAGGAGTCCCGGTTGTGGCCGTCACAATGCAGAGGAAGCACGCGCCACCGCACCCAGCTCAACCCCGGCGACTCGAGGATTTCCCTAGTGATTTGAGGTAGTCCGACGGGTCGAGACCGTAGCGAAAACGAGATGAGTCGCTGCGCCTGAGATGGTTGGAAGGCGTAGCCACGTCGGTAGCGGTTTGGCTCGGTTAGAGGCCTGGAACGGATTTGACCCGCGAGGTGAGCTGTGGCAAAGGCGGTGACTCGTAGAAACGAGGTAAACCGGCGATGTAGAGACGAGGCGACTTGAGGTTGGAGTTGAGGCAAATCAACGAGCATATTGAAGCTCACGGACGAGCCACGACGGCGGTTTAGGCAGGCAACGACTCTCCACTGTAGTTTAAGGTGGGCGGTGGCCCGTAGGAAAAAAATGACGACTCACTCATGGCTGCTCAGCCACAGAAGCATGCTGGCGGAGACCGGCAACTTGGGGCCGTGGCGGGTTGCAGGTAGCAAAAATTTATGTAGGTCTTGAATGATATGTACGGACAACCGTGCATCAATTTTGACTTTATTGTCAGCTGATCTGCTCTCGCGTGTCAGGACCCACGACCATCTGAGGTTTAATCACATGTGATCTGACGGCGGCTTGTAAAGCAATCGAAGAATATTCATAGTTGCCAAGGTTGATCGAATTTAATTTGCAAACAATGTGTTTTGTGTCTACGTTGCAATTTCCTTTTCTTGGTCTTGACTGATCAACTTTGGGTTGACATAGATCCTTCTGACCGGCTCTCCTTTACCGGAAATTCACGAACTTCTCGAAACCCGGGGAAGATCCCTCCAAGAACTCAACACCACCGTGCGCAAGCCCCACGGTGGGCGCCAACTGTCGTGGATTTGTCACGGTAGATGTCCTAGTGTGAGGACTTAGTCATGAGGCCAACGCATCTATGTGGTAGCTTGAGAGGGGGTTGATCTAGATGAGAGACGTCAGGCAGATCAACACACAAGACGGATTTAGACAACTTCGGGCCTCGGGAAACATCATCCGGTAATAGCCCTACATGTTGTTTGTGGCTAGGTCTCATTATGCTCATGAGGGAGACGCCGCATAACTGGCTCTCCTCTAGTTGTGCCTAGCCTTAACAATTATTTTCCTGCTCTCCCCTCTTGAGGTACCCCGCCCCTCATTATATGAATTGAAGGGGCGGGTTACATGTAGAGTCAAACTCGGATTAGGACTTAACCTATTCTGACGTCTTACCATGGCTTCTTAACGTGGGTTTCTTAACGCTTGGGCTTCTTAACGTAAGCCGGCTTACTAATCTGACTTAACTGTCCAGCTTACCAATCTAACTTAACTGTCCGGCTGACCAATCTGACTTAACTGTCCATCTTACCATCTAACTTAACTGTCCGGCTTACCATCTAGCTTAACTGTCCACCAGCTTACAATCTGACTTAACTGTCCGCCGGCTTACAATGTGACTTAACTGTCCGCTGGCTTAGAATCGGACAGCTTATAATTTGTCGGGTCACCAATGAAACATCAAGTCCTAGCTGGGTAATATCTCCGGCCGGGTCATACCGCGGGGTATATCCCTGACACCAGCAGATCTCCGGCACGACATTGCTAGATACATAGGAGCCGCACACCCCCTATGCTTCACTGATGAGGTTATGGAACATCAGTTTCCAGAAGGGTTTAAACCTGTAAACATCGAACCATACGATGGAACGACGGATCTGGCCGTCTGGATTGAAGACTTCCTTCTCCAGATTCATTGGCTCGAGGAGATGATCTCCATGCCATTAAATATCTTCCCCAAAAGCTGAAGGGGCCCGCACAGTATTGGCTAAACAGCCTCCCAGAAAACTCCATTGGAACCTGGGAAGACTTGGAAGATGCCTTTAGGGCTAATTTCCACGACATTTATGTCTGGCCATCGGATGTTGACGACTTGAGTCACATAATTCAGTAGCTAGATGAATCAGCCCGCAAGCTCTAGAATCGTTTCTTAACTAAAAAGAACCAGATCATAGACTGTCCGGACACCGAAGCCTAAGCAGCCTTTAAGCATAGCGTCCATGAAGAATGGCTCGCCCAACACCTTGGGCAGGAAAAGCCGAAGACCATGGCAGCATTAACGACACTTATGACCCACTTGTGTGTGGGCGAAGACAGCTGGTTGGCTTGCAGAAGCAACATTTGAGGTACGGGACGGCAACGGTAAACCTTGCTACAATTATAACAAACGTCGGAATATCAACAACGACGACGTAGACGATATGACAGTCAATGCCGGATTCATCGGGCCGAAGTCTGGTTAGCGGAAGAAACCTTTCAAAGGCAAAGACGGGCCATCCAACTTCGATAAAATCCTTGAGAGGCCCTGTCAGATTCATGGCACACCCGATAAGCCTGCAAATCATACCAACAGGAACTGTTGGGTCTTCAAATAGGCCGGTAAGTTAAATACCGAACACAAGGGAAAAGGGCTCCCAAGCAAAGACGATGATGAGCTCCGTCAGCCGAACACCGGGGGTCAGAAACCATTTCCGCCCGAGGTGAAAATAGTGAACATGATATATGTCACTCACATCCGCAAAAGGAAGCGCAAACACGCGTTGCGGGACCTCTATGCCTTAGAGCCTGTCGCCCCCAAGTTTAACCCATGGTCAGCTTGCCCGATCACCTTTGATCGCAGGGACCACCCAACTAGTATCCGCCACGGAGGTTCGGCCACCTTGGTTCTTGACCAAATCATCGACGGATACCACCTCACCAGAGTCCTCATGGACGGAGGAAGTAGTCTCAATTTGATCTATCAAGATACTGTCCTAAAGATGGGGATTGACCCATCACGAATCAAGCCTAGTAACACTACCTTTAAAGGTGTGATACGAGGAGTGGAGGCCCGTTGCACGGGCTCAATCACGCTGGAGGTAGTATTCGGCTCCCCAGATAACTTTCGCAGCGAAGAGTTAATCTTCGACATCGTCCCTTTCCACAGTGGTTACCATGCACTGCTCGGACGAACTGCCTTCGCCCGCTTTAGCGCAGTCCCACATTATGCTTACTTGAAGCTCAAAATGCCTGGATCTCGTGGCGTTATTATAGTCAATGGCAATATGGAGCGCTCACTCCATACTGAATAACATACCACGGCCCTTGCAACCGAAGTGTATAGCAGCCTCATCAAGCCGAGCAGTTCACAGGCTAATAAAGCCAATGTCGCATCCAAATGAGTCCGATCCATGCATAAATCAGTAGATCCGGACATTGATTAACAGTTCAGCCTCCGCCGATCGACCCACCAGGTTAAGGTTCAGGTACTGTGCGTACAGAATTACACACTAAAAATACCCTAGGCGACGCCGGAGGCGCGCTGCAGAATAGGTCCATCGCACGGCTTGACCATGAATAAACCGCATATCCCCTCTTCCTTTTTCTTTCAGCACAGGTTCATGAAGAGCCCTACTTACATGATGGTTATTACAGGAGATCCTTTTAAGGCTAGTATGTCCCAGCCATCAAACACTCCTCTCAAAGGACACCCTACTAAGGAGGAAAGGCGCAGACGTGCGGTAGGGCATCATTAAAGTTTCTTTTCTGAACTATGGTTTTGAGGCACTGTGTTATACTTTCCCTTATGTAAAATTTTCTCTTCTTTAGGCATGTAATATGACCTTAGTGTTGAACGACATTGTCTGTAATCGAAATATCAATAAAGATACAAAGGGCATAGATGATTACCACCTTTTCGGTTGGGCGTTGAATTGTTTCCTTGTCATCTGCACTATTCCTCATATTCGATTGACACCCTTGGTTCGACACGTGCTAGGGGCTGTACTTGGTCCCGCTAAATTGATTAAGTCTGAACACCCAGAGTGAACTCTTCGGCGTCCTGGATATTGCGTTATATGCTTCTGCTCCGAATCATGTCTTGGTCTATAGTTGGGTTGCCCGGCTCCTATGTTTGCCACCTTACATTCCGCAAGTTCGGCTAAGGTGGTAAAGGGAGAACTACTGTGACTGTATTTCCGGTTCGTCCGGCCAAATAACTTAGTAGAAAAAGCCAAAAACTGACTGTCATGGTAAGCGAGAGCGGGTCAGCGATCCAGCGGCTTAGTGTTACACTATGAGTCGCTCGCGATTTTATGCCGTGTTATACGAGGGGCTGGGTTTTCGACCAGTAGTGTTGCAAAGGCGCCATACTCCGGCTCGCCGATCATGCAACAAGGGTATAGTACTTAGCGCCACCAATGGACTCTTATGGCCAAGTGAAAGTACTAAAGCTGCATAGTCTGATTTCCTAGTTCACCTTGTAAGACGCCTCCTACATTGGACCAAGATGTTAGATTAAGTGCGGCCATGCGATAACGAACACCCTTGTAATATTTACATGGGGGATGAAGCCGACGACTGGTAAACTTTCAGACATATAAACAACAAAATAGGAGGATAAACTAAACCATAGATATCATACACAATGAGTTCATTACATGACTCTTCCAAACCGGTGTCGGTGTTCTAGGAACGGGTGTCCCAAGACTTGCTTGCCTGCCCCGTGGCGTGGCTCCACTAGTGGCCCAGTATGGCCCATCTTCGTCAACCAACACTCAAGACCCTCGCGAGGGGCCAAGCCTCGCGAGGCGGGCGACACAAGGCCTCCTCAGGAGCGGCCTCAGCAGGCAGGATTGCAAAGGGGCAGAGAGATCAAGTCAAGGGGTACCTCGTGAGGTTCCCGTGATGCAAGCCATGATGACCAAGGCCAGGCGGGCGCCAGCGCGAGTAGTGTCCTCATTTCCCCTTTGGTGATAAGGGGGCAAGCGCAAGCGCGGAGTACCGAGGCATCAGACAAAGGTTTCTATATTGGTGCAACAAGACCAAGACCAGCAGGACGACAGGACAAAGGTCATCGTGGATCCCAAGACGGCGTCACCACCAGCGCCTTTGGCAGGCGAAGACAACCTTTAGTCAGGATAGCTTGTACTAGCTGTCCCCTTTAAAAAGTGTCGTTGTTGGATCCCTCCCCGCTCAATATTTGGGGAGAGGACCAGGGCCTCTATATATTGGACCTAGCCACCACCATAGAGGGGGATTGATTCCTCCCGGAGCAACCCACCAAGCACAAGAACACCTCTCCTCAAGAGGCTATTCTTCCCTTGTACTGATCATCATCATCCCAAGAGGCTATCCACCACCACCACACAGGACTAGGGTATTACACCACAACGGTGGCCCGAACCAGTATAAATCTTGTGTCTCTTGTGTTGTGAGTTAATCGAGCTAAGCTTAGAGATCGCGGCGAGGCTGAGAGCGACATTTGTTATGGGGAAATCTTCGTGCGCACCCCAGTGTTCGAACCTCAAGGGTTTTTCCGGAACCCTAAATCCGACATTTGGCTCGCCAGGTAGAGGTGCGCTGGAGCTTTCCTTCCGCTAGTTAGCCCGCTGTCGCACCGCGAGTCCAATGTGTGGCGACCCGATGACCAGCACTGACTGCTGGGCAGCCTGGGCAGCCCGGGCCACACCACCTGCCCAGGAAGACCTCAACCCGGTGCCCCAGGAAGCCCGGGCAGCGCGGTCACACACCGCCCGCCCCTACACTGCTGCAGGTGCGGGCAGCCGTAAGGGCCTCAAGCCACGCTGCGGCCACGGCGCCGCACACCTGGCGGTAACAAGCAAACATGAGAGCCGCGCTCACTGTGGCTCGGGAGCTGCTGCGATGTAGGTTGATGGAGAGCGGTGAAGATGCGTTGCTGGAGCGTGTTGCCGAGCTCCTGGATGCCGCGGCCTCAGGGGCACCGCCTTTCTGCTTCCAGGTTGCACCCCGGGCCTCGGTTGGATCACGCGACAGACCTCTCCGCGCCCGCTTGCCCTCAAGCAGGCTCCAAGGTTTCATTGACACCAGCTCAACCATCGGCGCCAGACGCCAGGTCGCACCCGCACCACCTTCGATGAATGAGGGCACGCGCGTTGCCGCCTACGGCCCGGGCGGGCCACTGCCCTACCATCCTCAAGATGGCGCACTAGGCTGGGAAACATGGAGCATGGGGCACTACAGTGAAGTCTTCGAGGCGGCGGCTTCGGAGGCTTACGTGCCCCGCATGGTGGATCGGGAGTACGCGATGATAGATGACCCTGGCTCATTCCTTGGGCCAGGCTGGGAGGAAGAGACGCCAGAAGCCGAGCCCTTCTAGGAGCCTTAAGGGAGCCTCACCAATCGTGCTGGCAGCAACAGTTACCGGGTACCACTAATTCCTCAGGAGCAAGCTTATGCTAACCATGGGTCGCAGGAGGGTCGGGTCACAGCGGCGGACGGCTGCCACAGCTCGGCAGCCTCCCTTCAACCAGGAGGAGTGCACTGGGGGCTGCAGGAGAGGGTCCGGGAGCAAGGCCCCTCCCCATGGTGCACGGAGCAAGGCGTTCCTGTTGGCGTTCTGGGAACGGGGGTCCCCAGACTTGCCTGCCTGCAGCCTACGGCATGGCTCAAGCGGTGGCCCAGCACGTCCCGTCTTCATCAACCCAAGCTCAAGACCAACGCGAGGGGCCAAGCTTCGCGGGGTGGATGACGCAAGGCTTCCTAAGGGGCGGCCTCACCAGGCAGGCTCGTGAGGAGGCGGAGAGATCAAGGCAAGGAGTACCTCGCGAGGTGCTCTTGACACAAGCCATGACGACCGAGACCAGGCGGGCGCCAAGCGGGCGCCAGCCTGGGCAGTGTCCTCGCTTCCTCTTTGGTGCAAAGGGGGCAAGCACAGGCACGGAGTACCAAGGCATCAAGCAAAGGTTACCATATTGGTGCAACAAGACCAAGACCAGCAGGACGGCAGGACGAAGGTCACCGTGGAGCCCAAGACGGCGTCATTGGCAGGAGCTTTGGCAGTCGAAGACCAACTTTAGTCAGGATAACTTGTACTAGCTGCCCCCCCTTCAAAATGGCCTTTGTTGGCTCCCTTCCAGCTCAATATTTGGGAAGAGGACCAGGGCCTCTATAAATAGAGATAGCCACCATCATAGAAGGGGATGGGCATCTCATCTATAGCTGATCGAATCCATCCCAAGTAGAACACCGCACCAGCTCAAGAACACCCCTCGCGAGGCTGTTCTTCCTCTGTACTGTTCATCAGCAGCCCCAGAGGCAATCCACCACACCACACACTAGAGCAGGGTATTACACCATAGCGGTGGCCCGAACTAGTATAAACCTTGTGTCCTTTGTGTTGTTCATCGTGTAGCTTAGATTCGTGATGAGGCTTTGGGGCGTGGATCAGTGGGGAGAAGATCTTCATGCGCACCCCAGAGTTCCAACCTTAAGTGTTTTGCTGGTACCCGATATTCGACATTTGGCACGCCAGGTAGGGGTGCGCCGAAATCCTCTTTCCGCGGTTTTGCGTCCCATCATTTCTTCGCATCCATGGCGGACGCTCGCCGAGCTCGCGCCGAGTGTCGGGCTGCTCTTGCCACCCGCGTCGCCCAGATGGCTCCCATCGGTGGGCCTCCTCGTCGTTCCCCGTCGCCTGCCGCCAACGCCTCCACCGGCCCGGCGAGGAAGGAGCAGCAAGCGTCGTCGCTGCATCCCTCAGTGCGGCGGGAACGCCGCACCGCTACTCCGTCGCTAACCCCAGTTTGTTCATCGTCTCACGCTCGCCATTCTCCCTCGGACGCGCAGGCCGCATTGCTCCTGGCACGTGAGCTCCTGCACTACCACCCCGTCGACAACCTCTATGAGGAGTGGCTCGCACGCATCACCGAGTTCGTCAGCGCCGCAGGGGGCTCTCCTGCACCATCCCTCTCGCTGCCTCGCCCTCTGTCCTACATGGGCGACGCAGCTCAGGAGGTGCCTCCACCACCTCCTCCCCAAGAAGGTGCCCTGGCTCCAAGGCGCGCGGCCCCTGGACAAGACCCACAATGTCCAGCACCCGCGCGACAAGAAAGGAGCTGCCAAGAAATCCCTCGGCCCCAAGAAGGCGCTCGTGTGCTCCCTGCTCCAGCACGTCAAGACCGCATCCCTGCACCAGCACGTCAAGACGCCGTGCTGCCCCTGGAGGCGGTGCACGGAAACCTCCAAGAGCAAGCCCAGTATCTGCAAAGGGCTCCGGTGGACACTACAGGCTGCCGCGCCTTCACCACGGAGCTCCGCAGTGTCGCCTGGCCGGGCAAGTTCAAGCCAGATCTGCCTCCTCGCTACGACGGCACTGCCGACCCCGCGGAGTTCCTGCAACTCTACAAGCTGGGCATCGAGGCGGCCAACGGAGAAAAAAAGGTCATGGCGAACTGGTTTCTCATGCCGCTCAAAGATGGTGCCCGCACCTGGCTCCTGAACCTGCCACCCGACTCGATCACCTCTTGGGAGAAGATGCGCACCCGCTTTATGGAAACTTCCAGGGCACTCGCAACCGTCCTCCAATCATGGGTGACCTGCGCCGCATCAAGCAGCAACCTGGAGAGACCTTGCAGAAGTACGTCCAGCGCTTCAACAGTGCTCGCCTCAAGATTCCCAAGGTGACCGAGGAGGCCATCATGTCAGCGTTCTCTGACGGCGTCCGCAACGTCAAGATGAAGGAGTAGCTGGCTATCCATGAGGACCTGTGCACATCTCTCGAGCTGTTCAACATGGTGACCAAGTGTGCAAGGGCTGAAGAGGGGCGCCTCTCCCTTCTTGAGCTTCCAACTGCTGACCCAGAAGAGAAGAAAGCCAAGGCCAAGGACGTGAAGCGCAAAGGAGCAGCTATGCTCGCAGCAGAACCAGACACGAAGCATGGCAGGGACCAACAGTAGTCATCCAAGGGTAGCCGATTCTGCGCCTACCACACCTCTACATCCACAACACCAACGAATGCCAGGAGCTCAGGGCCGTTCGAGAAGGACACATCGGTTGACGCCCCGAGTGCAACGACCGGGTCTACGGCCGAGGAGGAGGAAGAGATGGAGGACGATGGGACGACCAAGGCCCTCGCCAGGAGTGGTGTCACCGCCCTCGCGAGGATCGCTGGCAGGACCAGCTTCGCGAGGGGGCTTGGAGGGATCAGCCTCGTGAGGACCGCCCTCAGGGCAACACATGCCTTCCTCCTCTGCCACCACCGCCAAGAAGGAATGAGGACCACCACTAGGATGAGGGGGCTGTGGGCTTCCAGGAACCACGTGCTATCGCTTGCATCTTGGGCGGCGCCCAGGCCCCAGCCTCTGAGCGCATCTTCACGCAGTTTGCTCGTGAGGTGAACGCAGTCCTCCCCAAGCTCGAGGCCACGCGCCCTCTTATGTGGTCCATGTGTGCCATCACATTCAGCTCAGTAGATCAGCTCAAGTGTGCGGCGACAGCTGGCGTCCTCCCAATGATTTTCTCCACGGTCATCAGCAATGTACAAGTTACCAGTAACCTCATCGATGGCGGTGCAGGACTCAACATTCTCTCCGTCGAGACGTTCAACAATCTCCAAGTGCCATATGATCAACTTTAGCTAACCAAGCCTTTCTCAGGAGTCACTGACGGCTCCACCACTCTGATAGGGCAGGTTCGCCTCCCTATCACCTTCATACAGCGCAAGAACTACCATACCGAGCTCATCGACTTTGATGTTGCCCACATTCGCCTGACATACAATGCCATCCTCGGGTATCCAGCCCTGGCCAAGTTCATGGCAGTGACTCACCATGGTTACAATGTCCTCAAGACGCCGGGAAGCAACGGAATCATCACAGTCCCCTGCGAGGAGAAGGATGCGGTGTGCTCCCTCGAGTGTGGCTTCCAAGCTGCATCAGTCGAGGACCCAGATAGCAAGAGTGAGAACCCTCCTGAGGCAGTTCCCAAGAAGAATAAGACTTCACCTAGATCAAGGCCTCAGGAGGTAGGCATCTTTGGAGGCGCGGCGTTAGGATCTGCGTCCGTGAAAGGGGCGCATCCCACCGTCGCATAGGAAGGCGCACCCGGCGCCCTCCTCGGGCAAGGCTCGAGGGCTCTCTCCTGGAGGGCCTCAGAATTTGCTGGGATCAGGAGGGAGGCACTCGGGCACCACTTGGAGGAGTGCTATGCGGCACATTTCCCACAGGAAAGCATGGGGTAAGGGAGGCCCAACCCTCAGGAGTTCATCACCAAGGCCACTCAGGAGCTTCAAGAATCATGAGTCATGCGCGGCGATCGCCGCCTACCTAGCGTAGCTCCGCATCCAGACGAGGATGGCGGGCTGCGCGTCTGCATCGAATCCCAGAGCTCAGCCGAATCGCGTCTCAGGAGCGCCTCTTCCCTTTGCGCGTGGGACGCTGCGAGGGTCCGCCACACAACTATGTTTGCATGCCTTTCAGCCTACCGAATGCGGCTGCTGCTCACAAGCGTCTTCTGCGGAGCATTCTGGGAGCTCAGGAGGCCAGGCACCACATGGTCCTAGCGGAGATGGATATGGTCCTCGAGGAGCCGCCCGGACCCCCGGAGCCTCCCGAGGCTCAGGGCTCCGGCGGCTCGTGAGGATCGGCCTCTTCACCACGCATCGTCAGCTACTTCAACACTCGCTCTACAATGTTATCAGGTGACATCATTCAAGTTTCATTTCAGCTGGGAGCACCCTCAGGGCCGCATTATTCCCGGGTCGCGTGGGTTTGTCCCTGTGGCATATATCCCTTTTGCTTATGTCTCCAGTTTACCTTGCTGGGGGCGCCCCTCAGGCTGCATCCTCCCCATGCCTCTCGGCCCTGACCCAGTGGCATGTATCCTTCCTGCAGTTATCTAAGCCAATTTGCCTTTCATGCTTAACCTACCTGTGATAACTGCCTGCTCGATTGACACCTACCTTTGGAGCCGCTCACGCTGGCACGGCCCTTGCGCATGGGTCCTTCCCTGCAACATCAACAAATCTGAGTGGTCGAGCTCTGGCCCGCGGCAGCCCTGCAAGCGCCACCACACCGGCCCCTCAGTGCCCTCACCACTCTCTCGGAGCAACCAATGGCTGGCCGGCAATCGTAATGGCAACCCGTGATTTCCTCGTGTTGGTTTACATGGACTTCCTGAGGCCTAAAGCGGGAGGCATCGCGAGCTCTCTCTCTCTTGCTCGCGCAATCCGCTTGCGTGTTAAAGGGGGGACGCCTGAGCATCGTGACTCAGGAGCTCTTACTCCCTCACCCCCTGGCCTTGTCCACGGCATCGCGACCTGGCATACCAGCGGCGGCTGAGCTCGCTCGAGGGCCGGGACCTGAGGATGTAGAGCACGAAGGAGAGCGCGGAGAAGTGAGGAGAAGCTCGCGAAGGCCTAACCCAACTACATCCCTCCTGCCGACGCGCAAGTCCGGCACCTCGTGGAGGAACGGCTCCATGATTTCAAGATAAGTCTTGCACCTGGAATAAATAATTCGACGCGACACCAAATCCCCCACCAAATGCGGCTCTGTGATGGAGACGTTGCCTTCCTTTCTCACCTTTCGGCGGCTGCTTGAGCGCTAAAGGGGACCTCCTGAGCATCGCGCCTCGGGGGCTCTTACTGGACCTCAGGCCGCTCACCTCCTGACCTTGACCATGGCATCGCGACCTGGCATACCAGCGATGTCGCCAAGCCTGCCTAGGGACCGAGACTTGTCGGCGTAGAGCACCAAGTCGTCGCGAGGTTAGAAAGGGGGAACCGAGCCGAGGCAGGACAGGCATTTTGCACCACTTCATAATAAGGATTGTATCGACAAAAGAGATTGCAGACACTTTACATGCCCCCATGGGGTGTTTTATCGATTCCTCGCAAGGAACAAAAGGTGCTAAT
Source organism: Triticum dicoccoides (assembly GCF_002162155.2). NCBI lineage: Eukaryota > Viridiplantae > Streptophyta > Magnoliopsida > Poales > Poaceae > Triticum > Triticum dicoccoides. Next base: position 292,167,183 of record NC_041391.1, read on the forward strand.
CCTAATGAGCCTTAACTACGCGCGCCCTCATGGCCGATGCCATCATCAATAGTGGGCCATGAGGGGCCGGATCCAACCCCATCCAGATCAGCCGTGCCGGCGGCCTAATGGAGCTGCCTTGCTCCGAGTACGGCGCAGGCTCGGGGGCACATAGCTATCATTGCTCGTCTCTGGAGTCACGAAGAGCTCGGGAGAGTCACTGGACTCCCAAGCATCTCCGCTACTGCCAGAGGAGCCATTGGGGAAGCGGGTGGCAGGCCTGGCCCCTGCCACGTCGACGTCCTGGCTGCCTCCTCTGGGGCAGCACTCCAGTCGGCGGCCTTCTGCATCGAAGACCTTGAAGAGCATCAAGGGGGCGCCATCATATTCAAAATGAATCACGAGGGCACCCCCTTTTCAGCAAACCCGGGCAATCTCGCCCAAGCCTCGGGTCATGTAGACCTTGCCCGGAGTGACGACTTCCACCTCCACTCCGGTTGCCGGGGTACCGCAGTCAGCGTGCTGCAGCCAAAGCTCGAGAGGCCCCCTCTCGAAGGAAAAAAAGGGAGGAAAGTGGATCCAGGAGCTTGGAGGCATGGCGGCATGGAGTACGAGCTCGCGAGAGGAGTCCGCGGCGTGGACTCCAGGAGCAATGGCGTGCACCGCCATGGCTCATCGGCATCGCCGACGACGCAGGTGGTGCCGCTTGGCGTCTCCTTCTCCAGGGCCCTCAGCCCGGGCGTACAGAGGTAGCAGAAACCCAGGAGGTGGCCGCTCGTACCAAGGCCTCGACATCTCCGGCTGAGCAACCACGTTGCGGCGGCCGGGGACCGGCCGTTTCTTCGACGGGAGCGTGTCGGGCCCCTCCCGATGGGCCTTTCCTTTCTCCTCGGGTGAGAACTGGCAGATCGGAGCCGTTGGTGGCAAGATGGAGGAGGAGCAAGGAAGAAGAAGTGGACGGAGTGAAAAGAGATGGACTGCGGGGGCTCGCGCCTCTCCGCACTTATAGTCCAGGAGAGGCCAACCGTTGGCCTCCACGATCGCAGGTAATCATGACCCTTTGTGCATGCAGCAGGGACTCGTCAAATCAGGCAGTTGCCGAGGCAGGATGGGGAAGCGGAGACGCCCACGTCCAATCAACCGCCACGCGGCGACCAAGGCCGCAGGATATTGGGGCCCGCGACGCTCCGCACTTGCCCTTCGGCTTCTCTACTAAGCCAAATCCGAGCGTGCCTTGGGCCCAGGGGCTACAGCCGGCGTTCTGGGAATGGGTGTCCCCACACTTGCCTGCCTACGGCCTATGGCGTGGCTCAAGCGATGGCCCAGCATGGCCCGTCTCCATCAACCCAAGCTCAAGACCCTCGCGAGGGGCCAAGCCTCACGGGGCGGACTACGCAAGGCTTCCTACGGGGCGGCCTCACCAGGCAGGCTCACGAGGAGGCAGAGAGATCAAGGCAAGGAGTACCTCATGAGGTGCGCGTGATGCAAGCCATGACGATTGAGACCAGGTAGGCGCCAGCCTGCAAAGTGTCCTTGCTTTCTCTTTGGTGCAAAGGGCGCAAGCACAGGCGCGGAGTACCAAGGCATCAAGCAAAGGTTACCATATCGGTGCAACGAGACCAAGACCAGCAGGACGGAAGGACGAAGGTCACCGTGGATCCCAAGACAGCATCATCGCCAGTGCCTTTGGCAGTCGAGGACCAACTTTAGTCAGGATAACTTGTGCTAGTTGTCCCCCTTCAAAATGGCTGTTTTTGGCTCCTTTCTCGCTCAATATTTGGGAAGAGGACCAGGGCCTCTCTAAATAGAGATAGACACCACCGTAGAAGGGGATGGGCATATCATCTAGAGCTGATCGAATCCATCCCAAGTAGAACACCGCACCAGCTTAAGAACACCCTTCGCGAGGATGTTCTTCCTCTTTATTGTTCATCAGCAGCCCTAGAGGCAATCCACCACACCATACACTAGAGTAGGGTATTACACCACAATGGTGGCCCGAACTAGTATAAACCTTGTGTCATTTGTGTTGTTCATCGTGTAGCTTAGATTCGCGACGAGGCTTTGGGGCATGGATCGGTAGGGAGAAGATGTTCGTGTGCACCCCGGAGTTCGAACTTTAAGGGTTTTGCCGGAACCTGATATCCGATAGTTCCCCGGAGGTAGGCCCTCTGCCGGGGAGGTGCTGCAAAGCCTACCACTAGCAGAGGACCCGTGGTCGCCGAGGGTGCTGCTGGCGTCCCCTTTGCCCCATTGGCATCGTCCGGGTTTCCAGTCACCGCCAATGGTGGTCGAGGGTGGCACAAGGCGGGGCCCTCATCTAGCGATATGAAGTAAGGCTCACGCCTGTGAAGCTCGCCGCCCGTGACACTCTCACTTAATAATGAGTGGCGCTATACACGCCCCGGAGCCTCAGGATTGCCGACCTCGGGCCTCGGGGGCTCCCTCCCACGCCTAGTGGCAGCACTTAGCTCCGTGCTGGTGGGAAGACATGAAGACTAGACTAGGCGCCGGACTTTGCGATTTGCTTTTTGACTCCCTTTTGTAGTCGTGCTTCCTTGCTTCGGATTTAAGTTGATGTTGAATTTTCATTTGTGTGCGCGAGGAGGGTGACTTTTCTCGTCCGTGTGATTTCTTGCGTTCTGGTTCCTACCTTAATTTGGAGTTCGCACCGGCTGCCTCCCCCTCGCGAGCCCCTTGCGGGTGTGGCTGGGCGAAGCACACGTATGCCGCACGCATGCCGTGCTACGGCCGGCACTTGCTCTCACGAGGCCCTCTCGGTCGGGTTGGTAGGTCCCGCAGGGGATCCTTGGAAACTCACGACCTCACAAGCCGCTTCAGGACTTGTCCTGGCTAAAGGTAAATTACAACGACAAGCTCACCGCAGGGCCCGTAGGTTCATAGAAGCATATATTCAGCATTGCCCTGAAAGCATAGAGACGGCAATCTTTTTACATGAGGGACATCCCCTCCCAAAATGCTCTTACAACCTTTGGGGCCATGCCCGAGCTTCTGTTTGCAGGATAAACATCAGAGAAACACAGGATCAGTCAGACATATCGCTCATCGCGTCCCCTGGGTCACCTCCAGATGCATCATTGGCGTTGTCACTGGCATCACCATCACCATCACCGGCACCGCCGTCACAATCATCGACCATGTAGCCTTCGTCCGCTACGACTACCACCCCATCATCATCGGAAGAAAAGGCCCTAACAAGCGCATCCACATTGTCCTCCACCCACCGCGCCAAGTTGCCCCGGATGGCCTCGGGCACCGGAGCGATGGCGGCGTCAAAGTCAAAGTCGGGGTAGGTGTTCTGAAGATGGCTGAAGACGCGGCAAAACGTGCGCCTGAGCAGGCTGCGGCTCCTCTCCGCAACAAGCTGGTGAGCTCTCTCAGACCGGTTCTCCAGGTGCGTCACCACGTCAGTAAAGAAGCAGAGATGACCAGCGTAGTTGGTCGCATGGGGATGCGGGGCGTTCTCATCGCAGATGTTACCCATGGCCGCATTGGCCCTGTTCCCGAGGTCCTGGAGCATGGGGGTGTGCACGTGCTCCAACGTCCTTTGTTGGAGCACTTCCTCCTTGTTCTGCTGCGTGATGGACTCGGCATCGGCAACCCGCTGCTGAAGAGGAAGCAGCTCGCGCAGGAGGAGGCCAGCTCGGCTGGCGCCGAGACCAGGGTGGCTGTGGCAGCCTCCGCGCACCGTTCCACTTCAGTTAGCCTGGACCTGAGGGCGGCTGTCATGCCCGCAACATGGGCTTCAACCAGCTTTAGCTTCAGGTCATACCTGCTCGCAAGATCTGCGCGAGCCTCGGCCACACGGCGGTAGACCTCTTCCTGGACCCGGGACTCGCGCACGCCAATGGCTCCTCTGCTTGGGTAACCTGGCACTCCCTCGTCTCCAACTGCTCAAGCTCAAGACTGCGCTTGGCAGCCTCTAGCGTCATCGCTTCCTCACGCTTCAGGAGCTCCCCCTCCTCGACAGGCGTCCCCCTCAGCAACACAAGGGCGGCTTGGCATGGGTCCACCTGCTACTCCAAGGAAGCACTCCAGGCTTGGAGCTCCCACATGCGCTTCTCCACAACCTCACGACGACAATCTGCTTCTTGGGCCAGGTCGCAAGAGACGCCTCAGCCTTAGAATTGTCAAGCTCGCGCTGGTGGCGCTCGAGGTTGATGTCCACCTTCAGTTTATGCTGGTCCACGATCAGCCGTAGTCCCTCGACTTCAAGGTGTGCGTCTACATCTGCACGTTCTCCACCAAGCTGGCCCATTGTGTCCATCGCCTTTTGGAAGAACTCGTGGTGGACGATGCTTCATTCGCGCGCAAACTTGAGCGTGCGGCCTATGTCGTCCTCCAGTGCGGGCGCCGCCGATGGGACCCTGTCGTGAGGAACGAACACCTATGGGGCAGGGCCCCTTTTCGGTCCGGCAAGGGAGCGGAGGGCGCATGAAGAGCAGATCAAGGCGAAGCACGCGAGGGATTTTACCCAGCTTCGGAGCTCTCCGGAGAGATAAAACTCCTACTGCTGCTTTGTGTTTCTATTCTGTTCTTTATTGAGAGTGTGGGTGTCTTGTGGTTTCGAATGAGTCGAACCTCTTCTACGTGCGCATGGGCCTCCTTTTTATAGTTTAAAGGGGTCACCGACAGGTGGCAGCGTAGAGAGAGGGGTAAAAAAGGTAAAAAACAGGGGTTGGTACAACCGCTACCAACAATGCCCCCTACCTAACTCTGACGGCAGGGGACAAGGGCATTTAATGCCCGTCCGGTCGCCCAAGAAGTGCAAGAAACGACCGTTAGGGGCGCCATCGCCTGCCACGATGGCCTTCTCGTCATCTCCACTTGCCACCTCGCACCGCTCGGCTTCACAGCTACCCGCCACGTGCACCAGGAGCGACCCTGCGGCGACATGTCGTCGGATGTGCTGGAGGGTGGGCGCAGAGTGGTGGCTTCGCCCCGGCAAGCGCCTTGCCGCGGTCGCTGTCTTGTCGCACCCGCAAGCTTGTCGCTCGCCGGGTCTTGTCGGGACGCGCGGTGCGTCGCGGCAAGTCTCTTAAAATGCCTTGGTTGGCCTTCCCGGCAAGCTCCTCTTGCCGGGGTCTTGTCCTTCCCGGGAAGCTCCTCCTGCCGGGGCCTTGTCTTCTTAGTTAAAATACTTTGTTCTTGAATGGCATCAATATAAGCTACGGAGGATCTTGGCGGACGCCCGGCAAGCCCCGCCACTGGGTGCTGCGACTGCCCGTGCATAGGTTCGGGATACTAAGGTACCCCTACTTTAGTACACCGACAGGAGCCCCCGGGCCTGGGCCATACACGGTGCCGAGCGCCGTTGGGCCAGGCCCAAAATAGGGTACGGGCACACGCGGCCTGGGTCCATACCAAATCTAACTCTGCATCCACCGTGCCCTCCCGTAACGCCACGCGTAAGACGCGGCGTCATGGGAGAGATCGTGGGCAATTCTTTAATCAGGAAAGGCGTAACGTTCGCCTCTCCTCTTTATAAGCAGGGGAAACAGGGCCGTTCCCCCACCTTCGCCACTTGTAGTTCCTTCCTCAGAAAGCTCCGCTGCTCCCCTCCGCTTCCCAAGCCGAAAGATAGCCGCGCTCCGCCCTCACCGCCGCCGTCGCCGCCGTCGCCGCCAACCTCCTCCACTGCTTCCGCCATGGCTCCGAAGACCGGGAAGGGCGTGAAGTCGGCCGAGGCGC
>NC_041391.1:292173095-292214705 GCF_002162155.2 Triticum dicoccoides
TTCTGGTCGGCGGAGACGCGGGCGCATCCGCGCACGCAGGTACTTTCCGCCGAAGCTTCTGCTTCGAAAAAGTGTCCCAGGGTATACTATTTCTTCCCTCTGTTCTTCCATTGCGGGCTATGCCCACCTTTCTCCAATTTCTTCTGCGACATTATGAATACCTACGGGTTTCATCTTCTTGACTTCACCCCCAACGCCGTTCTGACAATGGCAGTTTTCGCACACCTCTGCGAGAACTTCGTCGCAACTATCCCAATGTCGCCCTTTTTCGTCACTACTTCATGCCCCAGGCCGAGAAGGGGGAGCCCTTAGCTGGCGGGATCGCCTGGGTCTCGAGGATCGGCATGAAGGAAGTTTATCTGGATGGGGAGCTCCGCAGCAAGTGGGACGAGTGGAGGGCGGAGTGGTGCTGGATTGTTGACGCAGATCCACAGCCCTTCACCAGTTTGCGCCAGACTCGAGTAGTGCGCGACGGCGACTGGAGCGCTCTGGGGGCGGACGACGCAAGCTGAAGATCGCCACCACCAGGATTCTGCGGCTCAAGCTTGCCGGGCTCACAGTCAGGGCCGTTGGCGCGGACTTTCTCCGTCGCCGTATCGCCCCTCTGCAGGAGAGGGGGAGGCCTGCCTGGCTGTTTGGCGGCCCGGCGGATATCATGAGGCTGCGTCCAGGCCTCAACTTCAACTTCACAGTTCTAGAGCTTGAAGGGATGCTGAAGGAGCTGTTCAAGCATGACGCCAACCATCCAGAGTGGTTCAGGCTGCCGCAGGGCGTCATCCCATTGTGCAACAACTCCCAGCGCGATCGCATCTGCGCAATGATGCCAGAGTGCGACTCGCACGGGATAAGCCCAACTTGGATGGAGCCCGCCGACAACGTCGTGCGGCAATTCTTCGATGGCTTGACGGAGGTAGCAGTCCACGCCGACGAGCAGAGGCTCCTGACCCGCGACACCACCGATGACGAGGTGCGGTACATCGCCACCAGGGCCGAAGAGGCAGCGGCAGCCGCCGCCGCGGGCGAGTTTGGCTTCACGTTGGAGGAGGCAGAGGCGGCCGAGGCGGCAAGCCTTGCCGACCGGGAGGACCTTGCCGGAGGGGTCGTTGGCGAGGGGGAGCCCGAGGCCGAAGCGAGCGAGCCTGCCGAGGGCGCGAGCGGCCAGCCGTCCTCGAGCAGCTTGCCGCAGGCGGAGCCCCCAGCACAGCCCCAATTCCAACCAAGAAGGCGCCTCCGTCGAGTTGGAGACACAACAGGGCGGCAAGCAGGCCAACAGCCGCAGCGTCGTGGGACGCGCTCCACCGCGGCAAGTACCGTTGCTGCGGGAGCGTCTCAGGCCGTGACGGCAACTGAGGCGGGGTCTTCCCGGGCTGCCACGCCCGATCCTGCCGCAGCTCCCGGCAAACGTCCAAGGGAGCCTACTCCTCCGCCTCTCCGCGCAGAAAGAGTACCAGATTTCGACCTCTCTGCGCTGAGCTCCGACGAGGAGGAAGAAGAGGAGGAGGAGTAAGGCTTTCTTCTGACTGTACTTGTTTTTCTTTGATCTTTGTTGTTGCTTGTCTTGTATCTGATTTGCTTCCCTCTGAATCCCTGTTCCATTTCAGGACTCTGGCCGAGAGAGCAGTGAAGAGGGCCAAGGTTCCTGTGGTTGTCATCGAGGACGATCCTGCTGTGATGGCAGAAGACACGTCCGAGACCACCTTGACGGACTCGGTTCCTTCTCCTCGGAGCAGCCCCCAGCACAGCCCCCAGCATAAGTGTTTGGTTCACTTCCTATTGTGGGGCGCGCATGGGTGTTTCTTCTTTTGCTGACATCTTGATTGTTGATTCATTTGTGTAGGAGCAGAACAGGCCCATCAGGAGCAGGCAGAAACCGCCCGGGAGGTGCTGTCTGCTTCAACTATGCCGCCAAGGGGCGGCTCCCCGACAAGGGAGCGCTCCCCGGCAAGGGAGAGGTCACCGGCAAGGGACGGAACCAGTGAGCCCTTGGTGGAGGAACCCATGGTCACAGAGCCCAGCACAGGTAACCTTCCTTGTCGGAAATCTTCCCTTGGGTTTTTCTTCTGATCTTCTTTTTGGATCTTTGCTTGACTTTTTCTTCCTCTTCCTATCTTCTGATCCCCCTCTCACAGACCCGATGGAGACTGAGGCCATCGGCGAGGAAGGCGCGCGCGGCAATACTGAAGATGCCACCGCTGACGAAGAAGAGGCCGGCGTTGATGAACCCGCCGATGAAGAAGCCGCCAAGGCTGCTGGCGCAGGAGCTGGCGAGGGGTCCAGCGATCATACTGATGACCCGGAGGGCGCAGGAGCGCAAGGCGCTGCACCGACCGCCGACCCCTCCGCCGCTGATGCGGCGCAGGGCTCCGAGGAGCCCCAGCCAGGCACCTACTTGAAGGCCGGCGAGGGCGTATACATCAAGCTTCCCTGGGCGTCGAGCTCCAAGGCGCCGGTCGAAGGAGAAGAGTTTGACGGAGAAGTACTCGCCTCTGCTGGGCTGGCAGTGGTTGACGCGCCCGGCAGCAGCAGTGGCGAGTCCGAGGAGGAGCAGTTGCTCCGGAAGTTGGTGTCACTCTACCGCGCCCGTCAAGCGAAGCTTGAGTCCCGGGAAGCGCTTGTCGCGCGGGCGGGAGTTGACATAGAAAAGCATGCGGAGGAGCTCAAGAGCCGCAACCAGGAGGCCCTCCGATCCATTTCGGAGGAAAGGGCGCAACTTGACGAGGCGAAGAAGGCGTTCATCCTGGAAAAGGCTGAAGCCGAGGAGCAGCAGAGGCTCGCCACCGAGGAGCTGTCCAGGCGGGAAGGTGAACTGACACAGAAAAAGGTTAATCTGGACAGCCACGAGGAGGAGCTCGAGGCCCGGGAGCAATCACTTGGCGGGGCACTCAAGGAGGCGAAGGATGCCGCCGCGGCTACTGAGGCCGCCAAGAAGGAGTTAGAGGCGAAGGTGATGCAGCTGGAGGCGGACATGAAAGGGAAGAATGAGGAGCTTGCCGCACTCCAGCGCGAACGCGAGAAGGATGCACTTGCCCATGGCGATCTGCAAGTTTGACTCGCCGAGAAGATCAAGGAACTGAACGCCGCCAAGGACTCGAGCGCTGATCTGGAGCTGAAGCTGGCCACCTTGACGGAGACGCTGGACGCCGCCAAGAGGCGAGAGGATGACTTGAAGAAAGAGGTCAAGGGCAACGAAGAGCTGCTGACGAGGGCTGCCGAGACTCAGAACACCTTCAAGGCCACGGTGGAGCTCTGGACGGAGGGCCTCGTCAACATCGCTGCATCCATCGACGAGGAGCTGGCGGAACTAGACTTGGCGGGCTTCGGGTACTCCACTGACGAAAATCTCCGTCCCAGCGCCAAGCTTACTTTTTTCTTCAAGGGCGTGGTGACGGCCCTCCAGCAACTCCGAGAAAGGATCCCGAAGAAGCTGGCGGACGAGTCGCGCGCAATCTGCGCCAAGGTCTTGGAGAAGGTGTTGGTGAAGATACTCTTCCGCAACCCGGGCCTCGACCTCACCCGCGTCCTCAAGAAGCTGCCGGCGGGTGCTGATCTTGAAGAACTCAAAGCCATTGTCGCACCCATCATGGACAAGGTGAATGAGGTCAGGAGGGTTGACGGCGAGCGCGTGGATTAGACCGTCCTTCTTCTCCTTTCCTTGTCGCTGTTTATTTAAGTCATGAGAACAATTTAGTCAGTGCCGCTAAAAGTTACTTTTGTAATATAACTTTATTCTGGGAAATGCTTGCTATGCTATCTCCTTTACTAGGTCCTTTCTTTGTATGTTTTTACCCTACGCTTTTAGGGAACTTGCCGGCACGGGCACGCTTGCCGCGGGTGCTGAGTGCGGAACATCAGCAGCTCGCCTGCGGTGCCGGTTCCGGCAAGAAACCTTGCCGCAACTAGTTGCAGGACACTTAAGTTGTTAAGCGGACTCGAAACAAAGTAAGGGCGCAACTAGCTACGAGGAGGTTCCTCCTTGCCGCGAGTGCTGAGTGCGGAACATCAGCAACTCGCCGGCGGTGCCGGCTCCGGCAAGAAACCTTGCCGCAACTAGTTGCAGCACACTTAAGTTGTTGAGCGGACTCGAAACAAAGTAAGGGCGCAACTAGCTACGAGGAGGTTCCTCCGCACAGGTTTTCCATACAAAGCACAGTCGTTCAAGGAGGATAGCTTAAAATTTTAAGAACTGATCATGCTCAAACTTTGGCAACTTAGCTTTTTTTTTGTCATCTCTGTCCCGGCAAGGCCATACTTCTTTGAACGACGCTCGGTCCACACCTTTATCCTCTCCTTTCCCCCCGGTGAACTTGTGGGCGAAGGAACCTTCCTTTTGAGAAAAAAGAAAGAAGAGAAAATAATGATATGGGGCCTTAAGGCTCGTTATTGCTTACCGGGGGCGAGTGTTGCACAAAGAGTCAGATAAAACATACAAAAAAGAAAGAATGCATGAAATTTGACAAGATGTGTGGAGCACATAAACTCTATTTATGCACGGGATCTGCGCCCGGCTTTGTACAAAGGGTTACATGCAACAGCGGCAAGGCTTGTACAAAGGTGGTTGCCGGAATAGGTTCCGGCAACCGCGCCTTATGGGTAAAACTTACGAAGATGCTCTATGTTCCAGGAGTTGCTCACCGGAAAGCCATCTTCGGTCTCAAGGCGGACAGCGCCAGGCCTAGTGACTCGTTTCACCCGATAAGGGCCTTCCGACTTCGGCGTCAACTTGTTTCAATTCTTGGCGGATTGAACGCGCCGAAGAACAAGGTCGCCTTCCTCGAAGCTTCTGGCATTAACTTCGCGGCTATGGTAGCGACGCAAAGCTTGCTGGTAGCGAGCAGCTCATACAGCAGCCTGAAGACGATCTTCCTCGAGGAGCAGCGCGTCATCTTGCCGCAGCTGCTCTTGCTCAAACTCATCATAAGCGAGCACTCGAGGCGATCCATATACGAGTTCTATGGGGAGAACTGCTTCTGCTCCATATACTAGAGCAAAAGGTGTCTGGCCAGTGGCTCGATTTGGCGTCGTCCTGATCGACCAAAGAACCACCGGCAGCTCCTCGATCCAATTTCTTCCGCACTTGTGCAGCCTGTCGAAAGTTCTGGTCTTGAGCCCGCGCAACACTTCAGCGTTTGCCCTCTCCGCTTGACCGTTGCTTCTCGGGTGAGCAATAGAAGCGAAGCAGATCTTGGTGCCAAGATCTTGGACGTACTGCATGAAGGTGCGGCTCGTGAATTGTGTGCCATTGTCGGTGATGATCCTGTTAGGGACTCCGAAACGGCAAACAATTGACCTGAAGAACTTGACTGCTGACTGTGCTGTCACCTTCCTCACTGCTTCCACTTCAGGCCACTTTGTGAACTTGTCGATTGCAACGTACAAGTACTCAAAGCCCTCGACAGCTCGGGGAAAGGGGCCGAGGATGTCGAGCCCCCAGACCGAAAATGGCCAGGATAAAGGGATTGTTTGGAGAGCTTGAGCTGGTTGATGTATCTGCTTGGAGTGGAACTGGCACGCTTCACACTTGGTTACTTGTGCAGTTGCATCCTGGAGGGCTGTCGGCCAGAAGAAACCTTGCCGGAAAGCTTTGCCGGCAAGTGCTCTTGCGCCAATGTGGTGACCACATATTCCTCCATGTATCTCCGCCAACAGCTCCTATCCATCTTCCCGGGAAATGCACTTCAATTTCACTCCGTTGAATCTTCTTCTGTACAGTATGTCATCGACAAACTGGTACATACTTGATTGCCGGGCTACTCTCTCCGCTTCTTCTTGTTCTCTGGGAAGTTCTCCTGTTTGAAGGAAATGGACGATCTGCTGTGCCCATGCCGGAGCTTGTGGCTCGACGACAAGGACTAAAGGCGCAAATGCTGCTGCGGGAACATCTGCTTCCACGGCAAGAATCTGTGATTCAGCCGGAGCATGATGCTCCCCGGCAAGCGTGTCGGGACACAGCTTATCGGGAGCGTATGCTTCAACGAAACAAACCATAGGGCTTGTCGGAGCAGACTGCTCCTCAGCGCTCTTTGTGTTGATCTTGGGGACCTTCTTATCGGCGGCTTGCGGGATCCTCCGCCACCTTCCTGGGTCTTCTCCTTGTCGCTGCGCTCGTATTCAGCTTTCTGTAGCTCAACAAGCTGCTCAACCTTCTTGCAGGCCTCGAGGTCATGGCCCTTGGTGCGGTGGATCTTGCAGTACTGCTTGCCGGAGCTGTCCTGCTTGTCGGCGGCCACCACAGCCTCGCCGGAGTCACCAGCTTTGGCCTTCTCGGCGCCGCCTCCGTTGCTAGACTGCTCGACCACTAGCACATCCTTAGCCTTCCTCTTTCTGTTATTCCACCTCCGGTTCTTCTTTGCCAGAGGGGCGTCCTCACTGTCAGATCCTTCTGCTCCTGCGTTCTCTCCGGGGAGTTTCCTCCCCTCTTCAACTCGTGCACACTTGTCGGCCAGAGCATATAGCTCACTGACATCTCTGATTTTGCACATCGCCATCTCCTCCCTCATCCTGCGGTTACGCACGTTCTGATGGAACGCGCTGATAACCGCGGCAGGGTGGACATTTGGGATGTTGCGCTGCACCTGGCTGAATCTCTGTATGTACTTGCGTAGGGGTTCTCCTTCCTTCTGGGCGAGCAGATGAAGATCGCTCTCCTGGCCATGGGGTTTGTGGCCGCCTGTGAAGGCGCCGACAAACTGATGGCACAGGTCCGCCCATGAAGAGATGGAGTTGTCCGGCAAGTGCATGAGCCAAGATCTGACGTTGGGCTTGAGCACCAGCGGGAAGTAGTTGGCGAGGATCTTCTCGTCGCGCCCCCCGGCAGCCTGCACCGTGATGGTGTAAACGCTGAGGAACTCCGACGGATGTATCCTGCCATCGTACTTCTCGGGTACATCTGGCTTGAAGTTTTTGGTACTGGGCCACTGGTCCTGCCGCAGCTCACGGGTGAACGCAGGGCAACCTACCGCGTATGGCAAGTCGCCTGGTTCCCCTGGCGCATGCACGTCAACAGTGGGCCCAGCACGCTGGTCTGACTGACGCCGCGCTTCTCTTTGGCGCTCGATGCGAGTACGAGCGTCTTCGTGTCGTCGTTCTTGGAGAACTTGGCGTTGATCACGGCGAGCTCACGGGTCCGACAACGCGGTATAGTCGGTGTCGAGATTGGCCCGGCGAGTCGGCGATCTTGGCCTTCGTGGCGGGGAGTGCACGGTGGTGGCACCCCCAGCGGTCTTATCGGCGTCGGCTTGCGCCTGGGCGTCTTGCCGCGGCTTCGATGTGCTCGGTTGCCGGGGCTTGTCGCTGTTGGCGAAGCCGATGAGGCTCTGAATAGTGGCCCTCCAGTCGTCGATCTTGTCTGGCGCTGGAGGGTAATCTAGAAGCAGCTGGGCTCGGGCCAGCGCTTCCTCTGGAGTCTTGGGTGGCGGTGGTGAGCGACGCGAGGTGCGGGATATGCTTAGGCTTCTAACATTGTTAGAAGGAGCAACATCTCGTCCAGGCGACCGTCCCGCGCTCGTGCCAGCATGTTGACGCGCATGCTGGCCTTGAGCGTCCCGCGATCCACCAGCTCGGCCTTGCTCTAGCGTGAGTACGGTGCTAGGAGCACCATGGCGTTGTCGATCCAGCACCTCCTGGGAGGGGTGCGGCGGATGTACAGACGCTGAAGCTTGCGGGGCCTTGTCCTTGGACCGGGTGACGATGTGAGTCCCCCCGCCGGCGCCCGCTCCTCCGCCGGCATCCACCCCACCGCCCGTTTGCTCCGGTGGCGGTAGGATAGACGTAGACGGAGCGGCCACCTCCGAAGCCTTCTTCTTCGGTGGCATGTCGATGAAGATGTCGATGTAGCGCGTACAAACGCCAGATCAGGTTCGCACAACCTCGACGCCCCCCTACCTGGCGCGCCAAAGATGTCGTGGGGAACAAACACCTATGGGGCAGGGCCCCTTTTCGGTCCGGCAAGGGAGCGGAGGGCGCACGAAGAGCAGATCGAGGCGAAGCACGCGAGGGATTTTACCCAGCTTCGGAGCTCTCCGGAGAGATAAAACTCCTACTGCTGCTTTGTGTTTCTATTCTGTTCTTGCTTGAGAGTGTGGGTGTCTTGTGGTTTCGAATGAGTCGAACCTCTTCTACGTGCGCATGGGCCTCCTTTTTATAGTTTAAAGGGGTCACCGATAGGTGGCAGCGTAGAGAGAGGGGTAAAAAAGGTAAAAACAGGGGTTGGTACAACCGCTGCCAACGGTGCCCCCTACCTAACTCTGACGGCAGGGGACAAGGGCATTTAATGCCCGTCCGGTCGCCCAAGCAGTGCAAGAAACGACCGTTAGGGGCGCCATCCCCTGCCATGATGGCCTTCTCGTCATCTCCACTTGCCACCTCGCACCGCTCGGCTTCACAGCTACCCGCCACGTGCACCAGGAGCGACCCTGCGGCGACACGTCGTCGGATGTGCTGGAGGGTGGGCGCAGAGTGGTGGCTTTGCCGCGGTCGCTGTCTTGTCGCACCCGCAAGCTTGTCGCTCGCCGGGTCTTGTCAGGACGCGCGGTGCGTCGCGGCAAGTCTCTTAAAATGCCTTGGTTGGCCTTCCCGGCAAGCTCCTCTTGCCGGGGTCTTGTCCTTCCCGGCAAGCTCCTCTTGCCGGGGCCTTGTCTTCTTAGTTAAAATACTTTGTTCTTGAATGGCATCAATATGAGCTACGGAGGATCTTGGCGGACGCCCAGCAAGCCCCGCCACTGGGTGCTGCGACTGCCCGTGCATAGGTTCGGGATACTAAGGTACCCCTACTTTAGTACATCGACAGACCCGAAGCGGTTCGCCCCCTCTCGGCAGGGGGCTGGGAGCTAGCGCCCTCACGGTCACTGGCTAGGCCCCGCAAGGGACCCGGACCGGCGCAGGCTCGCCACTTGAAGAGGAGCCCAGGATTAACGCCAACCAGCTGCCGTCCACGACCAGAGGAGGAGCCCTGCGTAGGCTGGCCGTACTCCAGGCAAGGTTGCGAAGGAAAGGAGGCAAGGGCACAGGCTCAAGGCAGCTTGCAGGCAGGCTTGCTTCTCCAGCTGACCCCGTGCCAGGGGCGGCGTTCAGGCTTGGGACGCTCAAGGCTAGCGATGAAGGAAAGGCAAGAGGAGGTTGCTTCTCGGGAGACTCCGCGGGCTTGGCAGGAGGGATCCTGAAGAGCCACAGTCAGGAAGGGAAGCAGTGATTGGGGAATTACTAGAATAAGGTACTTACCCGTCAATGGAGATGTACTTCCTGTGTTTCAATGGCCGGATGGTGCCACCACTGCAGCTCAAAGACTCCTTCCTCTTACGGAGCGCGGCGAAGTCCATGCAAAACCAGCCAAGGCGTTGGACGTGGATGCCAGTGTGGGGCACGGCTGGAGAGGCACCCAGGCAGCCGACCTCAGGAGCGCCAAGCTGGGAAGAGCAATCAGGCTCCGCCTCATGCTGGCTTGATGAGGTCTCAGGAGCTTCGGCCTCAGGAGCCGCAGACTGCATCTCCCCCTCAACGACCGCCTCAGGGCGAGCCTCACGGGTTCCTGAGGATGGCACCTCGGGAACCTCGAGCGGAGTCGGCATCTCGACACCCGCGCCTTCGGCCACCAGTGATGCTTGCCTCCCTGCACCCACTCTTGGGGCAAGCTCGATGCTGGCGGCAAGGAGGGGAGCCGCAACGACGGGATTCTCGTGAGGCCCCACAAGGCCGATCGGACGCAGCACCCATTCGTCGAAGGAAGGCATCTGCCCCGCTAACTCAACTCTGTTCGGGCAGAGATACAAGAGACAACCCCCTTACGGCATATCGCTTGGTGAGGGGTTGCCAGTCAAGACTTCAAGCACCGTCCTTCGCGCTTCGAGCGAGAGCCCCGACTCCTGAAGCCTCATGCAATCCTGGTCACCGGCCAGGGCCCACATCAGTCGGGAATGGCATTGGAGAGGGGTAATGCGAGACCGGAGGAACTCCTTCACCACGTGGGGCGCAGTCACGCCAAGGTCTCTCAACCTCTTCAACTAGAGATAGATGAAGGAAAGGCGATGGCTCGCGAGCTTCTCGTGGGCCCAGTCGGAGTTGGCGATGGCGGGCGACGATGGAGGCGAGAGCAGGGGGCTGAGTACTCCAACATCCACATACACCCACCACGTCCGGAACCCGCTCGTGGACGACGGGAGATAAAAATCAATCCCCGAAGCGGCAGTCTCTGCCACTGCCTGGAAGCTCAGGCACCCCGAGCACTGCGAGGGGTCGGTCAGATGCAGCGAGAAGAAATGGCGTAGGAGGGCAACGGAAGGAGCAATGCCCACCATGGGCTCACAAACAAAGGCGAAAAGGTGAGAAGGGCAACGGATTGGGGATCAAGATGCAGCATGTGAATCTGGTAATGGGAAAGCACTACGTTGAAGAAGGCGGAGAAAGGCGGAACCAGGCCAGCCCACCGGGCATCAACAAAGAACCGAACCTCAGTGGTTATCCTGTCAATGGAGGCTCGGGACGCATGCCAAGCCACTGTCCCTCCCCACACGTTGAAGCTGGAAGCGAGCGCAGGGCAGACCTTGCCCATGGCCTCCCGATTGAGCACCCCCAATCGACCGACGGCAGGCTCAATTGTGCAGGCTCGATTGTCAGGGGTGGATTGGCTGAGGGCAGAGGCTTCTCCCCTTTCTCCGTGCGAGTCGGTGCCATGGCAATGGAAGGGGACTGAGCTTGAGTCAGATTGGGAGCAGGAGCAGGGGCTCGAGGAGGAAGGAAGGATAGGAGGCACTCCACCTGCAAGGAGGGAATAATTGTGTAGGGTGCCATGGCCGCCTAGCCAAGCGGATATTGGGGCAGCATGGGGAAGCGGAGATGCCCACGTCCAATCAGTCGCCATGTGTCGACGAAGGCCGCATGCTGTTGGGGCCCGCGGCGCTTCGCACTTGCCCTTTGGCTTCGCCGCTAAGCCAAGTCCGGGCGCGCCTTGGGCCCTGGGGCTACCGTCGGTGTTTTGGGAATGGGGGTCCCCAGACTTGCCTGCCTGTGGCCCGCGGCGTGGCTCCACCAGTGGCCCAGTACGGCCCATCTTCGTCAACCAACACTCAAGACCCTCGCGAGGGGCCAACCCTCGCGAGGCGGGAAACACAAGGCATCCTCAGGAGCGGCCTCACCAGGAAGGCTCGCGAAGGGGCGGAGAGATCAAGGCAAGGGGTACCTCGTGAGGATCCCGTGACGCAAGCCATGATGACCAAGGCCAGGCGGGCGCCAGGCGGGCGCCAGTGCATGCAGTGTCCTCGTTTCCCCTTTGGTGCTATGGGGGCAAGCGCAGGTGCGGAGTACAGAGGTATCAGGCAAAGGTTTCCATATCCGTGCAACAAGACCAAGAATAGCAGGACGGCAGGACGGAGGTCATTGTAGGGCCCAAGACGACGTCACCACCAGCGCCTTTGGTAGGCGAAGACCACCTTTTGTCAGGATAGCTTGTACTAATTGTCCCCTTTCAAATTGGCCATTGTTGGATCCCTTCCCGCTCAATATTTGGGGAGAGGACCAGGGCCTCTATATATAGGACCTAGCCACCACCATAGAGGGGGATTGATTCCTCCCGGAGCAACACACCAAGCAGAAGAACACCTCTCCTCGGGAGGCTATTCTTCCCTTGTACTATTCATCATCAGCCCAAGATGCAATCCACAACCACCACACTGGAGTAGGGTATTACACCACAACGGTGGCCCGAACCTGTATAAATATTTTGTCTCTTGTATTGTGAGTTCATCGAGCTAAGCTTAGAGATCGCAACGAGGCTGAGAGCGATATTCGGTAGGGGGAAATCTTCGTGCGCACCCCGGTGTTCGAACCTAAAGGGTTTTGCCGGAACCCTAAATCTGACAACCGGACTCAACTATTCAAAGATGACATCCTTCGAACACTGCCGCACCACAAGGCGGGCTCCCTCAAGGACCTCGTCAAAATAAATCTTCGGCCGCTAGTGCTCTTTCCCTTTAGGAGGTCCTGCGGTAGCAATGTCGACGGCCTTCATCTTTGCCCACTTCACCTTGACACGGGCAAAGGCCATCCGAGCACCCTCAATAAAGGATGACCGCTTGAGGGCGTCGATCTGAGGAAGCGCCTCCACTAGCCACTGCACGAGTCCGAAGTGACTATCTAGGATGGGATCGGCTGGCCACAAGCGGATTATAACATCCTTCATGGACAATCCGGCAACCCTATGCAGCTCGAATAGCTGCTTGAGCTGGTCGCTAAGGGCCACGGGAAGTTCTGGCACAAGGTATTGCGACCAGAATAACTTCTCCGTTGAGCTCCGCTCTTCGGCTCGAAAGAATGCAGCGGCATCCGAAATGCTCCTTGGCAAATCAGCAAAGGCACCTGGAGAACTCCAAACTCTGGTCCGTAAAATATACCTCTTACTACTATATCTACTCTGCATGGTAAAGGCCTTACCAGCTGTAATCTGCTTCACCTCTTGTATCTCTTGGCGAGCGCCCTGGGAATTAACCCGGGCCTCCTTTAGACTCTCAAGAGCTTTGGTGAGCTTGGAGGCCTGCTCCGAACTCTTCTGCCCCAAGGACTCACACCTTGCGATAGCGTCCTTGACCTCCTGCTATATTTCTTCCACCCGCGCCTCGTGTTTTCGGTGGGTGTTTTGATCTTTCTCCAGAGCCTTGGCCGCCTTATCTGCGGCCACCTTGTTCGCCTTTGCCTCCTTCTTGGATTTGGCAAGGACGCCCTTAAGGGACTCGACCTCGGTTGTGCCAATTATGAGTATATTCATAACACCCTTAGTCCGTTTCAAACCGACTACACATAAACATAATTTCTGGATATGCAGACAAACCACGCACCTTGGGCTTCTTCAAATCGTTTGTTGGTACAGTCGAGTTCCTCTTTAGATAGCCGGAGTTTCTGATTGAGCTCCGCAGTTTCAGCGGCCTTGGCAGTAGCCGCCAGCTTCGAAGCCTGTCAGACATAAAAAATAGTGTGTGGCATACTTATTAATGATCCTCTGTTCGGTTTGTCTTAATCCGGACAGAGTCTCAGGGGCTACTGCCTACATATGGGCTTCACCTCACATGTACATACATAGAATACTTATGAAAAATATTAAGCTGCCAAACTCGACGCCTGCTAGCAGGCTGTGGAAGGCTTCAGTCAGCCCACTCTTTGCGGATTGAACCTTTTCCATAGTCGCACCCATAAGGGTGCGGTGTTCTTCTACAATGGAGGCATGCTCTGGTGCCTCCCGCATACTGTCAGCGGCCTCCGGATTGGCAGAGGCCACCGACGGGGCTCCTACTCCCCCGCCCTCCTTCGAAGGGGGATGCTGATCCGAACCCAGTGCCGTACCGGTCTCCGGGAAGGTGTTCGGCGAGGGTATGGACTGTTGAAGTCCTTCACCCTCGATGGTTGTGGGGATCGCCACGCCCGACTCTACAAAGCCTGAGGTGTTGTCCTCGGGCGACTTCTGGACTGTCTTGTCCATCCCTCCCCGGCCAGTAGATGGCCTTTAGGATGACACCTCGGTGTCCTCCATGGCGGGAGGGGGGAGAAGGACTGAGATGGGCCGTCACTCTCCGCATCCCCAGTGGCTAAAGAGTTCCCCGTCGAAGAAGAAGGGATCGGGATCTCGCACAGAGGGCTAAAAATATAAAGGAGGATGAGCATGATGAAGTCAGACTAAAATACTTGAATGAGTGAATTTCTAAAACTTATGTCTCGGCCAGGGGCTTCTCCCTTTGGGCCCACCCCAGACTGTGTTCAGACCCTATGTCCGAACTGTCCGAGAGGACCTCTCGCCTTTTCTTTGGTGTCGCCCCCTCTAATTCCTCAGGGTCCATCCTTTTCACCCTCCTCGTCCTGAGGGGAGAGTCACTCTCCACCACCTCCTCATCATCATCCTCCTCCTCTTCTTCGTCCTCGTCTTCCTCGTGAGAGGATACGGGCTCGACCTCTCAGGACAAGATAGCTGGAGGGTCCTTGCGGTGAGGCCCATTCTTGGGCCCCTTTCTCTTCTTCTTGGCCTTCTTCTCCGGCGGCTGATAAGGCACCGGAACCAGCATCTTCTCCAGCTGAGGAGTAACTGGGTTTTCGGGAAACGGAGGCAGATACTTGATCCACACCGACTTCTTTCTCCAACACTACAACAAGAAATGCGTTGATGAGTTCGGCATACACCAAATATGTGTGTAAACATATGACTAGATATGTCTCCGGAGGAACCGAACACTTACTGGAGAGGCCGGATATGCGATGTTGATGCCCATGTCTTCGGTCTCCATGGGCCAGCTGCTCTTCAGCACCTTAAAAAGCATCTTCCACATCCCTCCGTGCGTGGCGTCAAAGAAGTTCTCCAGTGTCCGCGGATCATCCGGCTTGAATTCCCACATGGGGGAAGCTCGGTGCTGGCAGGGGAGAATGCGGTGGCAAAGCATGATTTGTATCACATTGGTTAAACCAACCTTCTTTCCCAAAATGTTGGTGATGCGCGTTTGCAGCGCCATAACCTCCGTCTGGGACCCCCAGTCAATGCCCTTCTCATTCCAGGAAGTGAGCCTCATGGGTGGTCCGGATCTGAACTCCGGGATGGCCGCCCAGTTGGGGCGGCGTGGTTCGGTGATGTAGAACCACTCTTGTTGCCAAATCTTCACGGTCTCCACAAAGGCCCCCTTGGGCCAAGTGGTGTTCGGTAGCATGCTAATTATAGCCCCGCCGCAGTCCGCATGCTGCCCGTCGACCACCTTCGGCTCCACTTTGAAGAACTTGAGCTATAAGCCAAAGTGTGGCCGCACGCGGAGGAGGGCCTCACACATGGCTATGAACAATGATATGTGGAGAAAGAAGTTTGGGGCTAGATCGTGGAAATCTAGCCCATAGTAGTACATAAGTACACAGACGAATGGGTGGAGTGGGAAACCTAAACCTCTAAGGAAATGGGGAAGGAAGACAACCCATTCGCCGGGCTTCGGAGTGGGATGGACTTGACCTTCAGAGGGAAGCCGGTGCTTGATTTTGGTGGCGAGGTACCCCGCACTCTGGAGATCTCCTATGTTCTCCTCCATCACGGAGGAGGCCTACCACTTGCCTTTGGAGCCAGCTCCGGCCATGGCCAGAGCAGGTGGTGGTGGTGGTGAGAAAGATGAAGACTTTGCGAGCGCAGAGAGCTAGGAAGATTGGAATGCTGCAGAGATGTGAAGGCATGGGGAGGAAAGTGGGGGTCCCCTGCCCTCTTATAGGCAGTAAAAATACCAACCATCCCCACTCGTGCCTTGAAACTCATTTGTTCCCGAGGGATGCATGCGCCGCAAACGGTTGCATTGCCTAAATATCATTGATATGCAATCCTGTGTTAAGTGAGCACGATCTCTGTTTTGACAGGACATGCCAATAAGGCTTGACCTCGAAGCGCGGAATGCGGGGCATGAAAACGGTTCAAAATGGCGAAGGGTCGAGTCTGACGCTTTGTGGAAAGAGTTGTCCGTAAAATACGTTGTTCTCATTTTTTGTACATCCTGCCTTCGCTGCTAAGGGTTGTATTTGTTGCGAAATGCTGGATACAATTCTTTTACAGAGGAAAGTCGATGTGTATTCTTGGAGGAACACGCCTTGCAATGCCGAAGACAATCTGAGCGCTGAACATATCATCATTGAAGACTGGTTTCGGGGCTACTGTGGGAGTCCTGGATTAGGGGGTCCTCGGGCATCCGGTCTACTGATGTGGGCCGGACTGGTGGGCCGTCAAGACACAAGACAGAAGACTACTCTCATGTCCGGTAGGGACTCTCACATGCGTGGATGGCAAGTATAGGTGTCTGGATATCTTATTCCTTTCTATAAAACCAACTTTGTACAACCCTAAGCCCCTCCGATGTCTATATAAACCGGAGGGTAGATCGGAGGCAGGATCAGAACATTGCTAGGCTAGCTATCTAGGGTTAGCCGAATCGATCTCGTGGTAGATCAACTCTTGTAACCCCTATACCCTCAAATATAATCAAGCAGGAGTAGGGTTTTACCTCCATTAAGAAGGCCCGAACTTGGGTAAACATTGTGTCCCTTATCCATTGTTACTATTGATCCTCAGACACACAGCTTGGTCCCCCCACCTGAGATCTTCCGGTTTTGACACTGACACCACCTTTCAACGATTCATGCAGAAGTGCCTCCTGAAGAACCTCGGCAGAAACGCCCACTTCTATGTGGATGACATAGTGGTGAAGATGGAGAAGCACGGCACCCTTTTGTAGGATCTCAAGGAGGCGTTTACCAACCCGCGCCACTTTCAGATCAAGCTCAACCCGGAGAAGTGTGTCTTCGGAGTACCAGCCGACCAGCTCCTTGGCTTCCTTGTCTCTGAGCGTGGGATTGAGTGCAACCCCATGAGGATCAAGCCCATCGAGCGGATGAAGAAGTCGACCCGGCTGCGGGACGTCCAGAAGTTCACCGGGTGCTTGGCATCTTTCAGCCGGTTCATTAGTCGGCTGGGCGAGAAGGCCCTCCCACTGTACCAGCTGATGAAGAAGACCACCTGCTTCGAGTGGACCGACCAGGCGAACGAGGCTTTCCTCCAGCTCAAGCGGATGATGTCTACGCCACCTATTCTGGCTGGTCCGGCTGCCAAAGAGCCTATGTTCCTCTACATCTTCACTATCAGCTGGGTTTTCAACACCATGACTGTTGTCGAGCGCCCAGAAGACAGCAAAGCCCAGCCGGTCCAAAGGCCGGTCTACTAGCTAAGCGAGGTGTTGTCCGCCTCCAAGAAGAACTACCCCCACTACTAGAAGATGTGCTACAGTGTGTACTTTGCCACCAAGAAGCTGAAGCAATACCTCTAGGATCACACCATCACGGTCGTATGCACCGCCCCCCTTGCCGAGATCATGGGCAACACAGACGCCTCAGGCCTAGTGGCGAAGTGGGCCATCGAGCTGGCTCCCCACACCATCCTCTACCAGCCCCGCACCGCCATCAAGTCCCAAGCACTAGCCGACTTCCTAGTCGACTGAGCCAAGATCTAGTGCCTGCCGCCAGTGCCGGATTCTACCAGTTAGTGGATGCACTTTGATGGCTCAAAGATGCGCACCAGTCTGGGAGCCGGCGTTGTCCTCACCTCTCCCAAAGGAGACAAGCTCAAGAACACACCGCGGATCCAGTTTGCTACCTCCAACAACGTGGCCGAGTACGAGGCGCTCATCCACGGGCTCTGGCTTGCCAAGGAGATTGGCATCCACCGCATTATGTGCTATGGAGACTCATACTTGGTGGTCCAGCAGTCGCCTGGCGACAGGGACGCCAAGGACTCCAATGTGGCAAGCTACCGCTTCCTCGTCTAGCAGATCAGCGGGCACTTTGACGGGTGCGAGTTCCTCCACATGCCATGGGCCAACAACGAAGTAGCGAACACCCTGGGATGGATCGGCTCCACCCGGCAGGCCATACTAGCCAGCGTCTCCCTCGAGTGCCTACGCAAGCTGTCTATTAAGCCTTCGCCGGAACCAGAGTCCATCTTCGTGTCGGCTGACCCCGGAGCAATCGGATCTGGCTCGGGGACTTCCGCTCGGACCCGCCGCCTCCCAACCTAGCCTCCCTAGTGCCGGTTGCCGTCATGACGATGGTGGAAGCTCCGTATTTGGCGCAGCCCATCTTCAACTTTCTGGTGAGCAGAGAGATGCCAGCCGACGAAATCTTAGCCAGACAGGTGCAATGCCGGGCGGCTTCCCACACGATTGCCAACAGAGAGCTCGTTAGGCATTGCTATCCTCATAGATATTCATCAAGGCGAATGCGGCCACCATGTCGCCTCCAGATACCTCATTGACAAAGCCTTTCGCCATGGTTTCTTGTGGCCGACTACTTTGGATGATGCCAAGGAGTTGGTCCACAAGTGCAAGGGTGCCAGCGCTTCAGCTCCAAGCAGCACGTGCCGACTTCTACACTCAAGACCATCCCCCTTACTTGGTCATTTGCCGTATGGGGGTTGGACATGGTAGGCCCGTTCAAGATAGCACATGGCGGCATGACCCATCTACTGTTCGCCGTGGATATGTTCATGAAGCGGATTGAGGCAAAGCCAATCAACAAGCTGAATGGTCCGACTGCTGTCACATTCATCGCAGATATGACCGTTCAGTATGGCATCCCGCACAACATCATCACCGACAATGGCACGAACTTCACCAAAGGCGCCTTTGCATGTTTCTACGTGACTAAGGTCATCGATTGGACCTCGTGCCCGTTGCCCATCGGCAGTCAAATGGCCAGCTGGAGCAAGCAAACGGCCTCATCCTATCTGGCATCAAGCCCCGGCTAGTCGAGCTGCTGGAGCATTCGGCAGGCTGCTGGATCGAGGACCTCCCAGCTGTCCTTTGGAGTCTCCAAACTATGCTGAATTGAGTAACCGGCTTCACACCCTTATTCCTCGTGTACGGGGCCGAGGCTGTCATGCCAACTGACATTGAGGTCGACTCGCTTCGTGTCACCATGTACACAGAAGCGGTAGCCAAGGAGGCGCCAGAAGACAACATCGATCTGCTAGAAGAGGCCCAGCTACTAGCACTCAGCCGGTCCTCCATCTAGCAGCAGAGCCTCATGGTTACAACAACAAGAAGATCAAGCCGCGTGCCTTCTGCGAGGGTGACCTTGTGCTCTGGCTGATCCAACAAACAGCCGGCCAGCACAAGCTCTCGGCCCCTTTGGAAGGGCCTTTCATCATCAGCAAGGCCCCAGCAAATGACTCCTACTACCTCATCGACGCACAAAAGCCCAGGGCGCGCAACAGAGATAACGCCGGCCAAGAGACGTAGCATCCGTTGAATGCAACTCTTCTCCGCCAATTTTACAGCTGATGCAGTGTATGTACCACACTACCTTTTGTACTATGCAAAGACAACAGGTCCCCTAATGTGTTCTTTCATTTTTCCGCTGTGGGGACCCCGACTCATAAGTCGAGATCACCGAATGCACGTGTACAGTGATCCTAGAGATCAATGCTCACTGAACACACATAAGCTGAATAACAAGAGTCTTACATCCGTACATACCGTTTTACACAAGTAGGACCATTATGGTAAAGTCTTGAGTGTATCATCACAGCGGAAATCTTCCATAACAACTTGGACCCATGCCATCTGCCTTAACCCTACAGGCATTATGACTGGGAAGCGTCCTAGCTCGCATGTTCGTCTCCAAGGTACTCTTCATTATATCCTGTTCTTTCATGCCTGGCAAATAAAATAACAAGTGGTAAGCCAATGAGTACTTTGAATGTACTCGCAAGCAACGCATGTTTTGGTTCAAGATACAACACTGCATGATATAGGCAAATTTTTGCAGAAAGCTAGTTTTGAGTGCAATAACATGTTCAACAACTTGTAAGACATGCATCAGGAGAATGCAAGTAACCATGAGGACAGGTTACAGATATGAACATAAATAGAGTGGGCACCAACCCAACTCAATCATGTCAAGTCCTTTGACTTGACCCAAGTAGATCTTCCCACTTATCCAAACACACACACTGGTTTGTAAACATGTGGACGTAGCACAAGAGCAGTTACCCAACTGTCCTTGACCGTGGACACGGCTATTCGAATAGTTTTACACTCTGCAGAGGTTGCGCACTTTACCCACAAGATCCGGGGAACTTTCGTGTCTTCCACGACCCGCGATACCTCAAGTACCCGGGGTAAGCACCCGATCACTACCTTTCCCTAGACGACACTAACAAGGAGTACACTCGTTGTTCCGTATCCTCACGATGTACATCATACGAGACTCACTCGAGATCATAACATCCGAGAGGGGACACAACGGTGTATCCGGTGCCCTGTAAAGACAGTCATGGCCGCCCTACCTGGCACGACCCCGTCCCGAGAGAGAGTATCAACTCTCCCTCGTCACTAGTAATGTGGGCTCCAAGCTAGTATCAGCCTAGGTAATCAATAATGCCCTTTCCCATATAAGGGTAGAGTGGTTGCGCATGTAAGGTTGGAATAACGGTCGCAACTTAAACCAATCCGTTTTGGAAACAACACACATACTTGCCTCGGTACACCACTTCGTCATCAAGTGGTTAACCAACTCCTCATCTCCCCCGGGCATAAGTGGCACCCGATGGGGTTTTCGAAAAGTCTTTTGGAAATACTTTGTCTCCATCACCATGCATAATCCCGTCCCTTTTTGCGTAGCACTACTTTAGCATCCTATCTACTCCCACCGTCATAACACTCATAAGAAGGTAGGGTTATGCACAATGCAAGTATCAACGAGGAAGTACGGTGGCAAACCATCAAGTGGATACCACCTCATCGTAATTCCGTTGCAACAACAATATGGTGCTATATGACATGCATGAAAAGGGTTTCATAGACATGGTCAAAGGGCTGCTTGCCTGTTTTAACAAAGTCTTCGAGGTCTTCAAATATCTCTGGTCCAATTCCGAGCATTTCGTCTACTTGGCCAACTATCGTCGAAAACAACCATAATAAGCAACACGACAAGGCAAGAATAAAAGTGCTCTAAAAATGTGAGTTGGACTTTTCTAGGATACCTCTGGTCATATGAGGAATGACCAAGGTGATTTCATTCGAAGTGGATCAACGGATATTTCTAAACATTTCAATATGATGGAATCAATGGAGTTGATGGATCCACAAGTTGTCCACAGAATGCCATTTTATAAAAATGAGTAAAAGTACCCATTAATTCAGGCATGATTTTAGAAACATTTAGAAATTGGTTTCCCTAGATTTGGAGTTGAAATGAATATAATATGGAGTTTTGAAGTGGATTTATGTGGATAAATGACCTTTTTAAAAGGTTCAGTGAAAACCAAGGACAACAAAAATGTCCACTGTGGCCTATTAAATAGGACTTGATTTATGGAGTCTCCGAAAATCTGAATCATCAAATTTGGACTTAATTTGATTTATTTGTGGATTTTACAAATTTACAAAAAGAGAAAAAGGAAAGGGAAAGGGTTTTACCCTTATCCAGCGTACTGGGCGCAGTTCAACAGTGGGCCGGCCCAGCGGCTCAGCTGCGCGGGTGGCAGGGGTGAAGTCGAAGGTAGCCTGGGCGGAGTACGCCTTCGCTGCGCGTGAAGCGGGTTTACTCCCGGCCCGTCTCCACTTAAACGGGCGGGGCCCGCCGACCGGGTCGCTGACGAGCGGGGCCCGACACTCAAGCCATCTCCTACCTCCCACTCGGACAGAGCAAAGGCAGGGGAGGCGAGGCCGAGCGGCGCCAGCGTTCTCTCTGGCGGTACTGGCCACCTCTGGCGATGCCCAGCATGCCGACGGATTAAGGAGAGCGTGACGCACCCGCCGAGGTGCGCCATGATGGCTGGGGTGGCGGGATGCGAGCGGTGCATCGCCCGCGGCGGACGGAGGCGACCGTGAGGTTGGGGCATGGCGCTGCAGCCGCGGAGAGGACGAAATGAAGCGGGGGAGATATGCATGATGGTGGTGGAGATGTTCTGAGGCCATGAGGTGAAGAGGGGGGGCTCTGGTTGGCACGAATTTAACCGAAGTCCGGCGGCTCAGCTCCGGCGATGGAGGTGCAAGGAGGGCGCGGGGAGAGGAGTGAGCCGGTCGGGGTGATGCACAGGGGGAAGGCAGAGCGAACAGAGGGCAGAGAGGGCTCGGGGGTGGCCTTTTATGGCGGGGCGATGGTGCAGCTTGAGCTCATGCGCTGGCGAGGATGTTGCCGTCATTGCAAGCCACGGGGGCCCGTATGGGCGTGTCTGGGGCATTCGTGGAGGAGGTCCACGCCCATAAGAAGGGAGAAAAGGAGCAGGGGAGGGCCTGAGCACCGCACATGTGAGCTCAGTCATTGGACCTCTCGGGCGGCCGGCGCGCGTGCGAAAGGAGGCAGCAGGAGGGAGAAGGAGTAGGGGGCCAGGGGCGTGGCGTGTTGCGGACACCAAGGCACCTCGACTAGCGCGAGGGGGAGTCTCAAGGTGGCCGGAAGCGCTTGGTCGTGGGCGGCTACAGTGCCAGAGCGCATTGTAGCGCGTCCATGGCATGCCATGGCATTTTAGTAGTGCCATGGGCATGTCTTATAGTGTCTGGGGATTTTGGGGGAGAGTAAACAAGGTAGGAGTGGCATTGGATACCCTAGAGAGCCAATAGATGAGAGGGGATTGGAAAGAGAGGTGAACAGTGGCTATCTAGAGGGGGAAAATGGGGTTTTACCCCATCAATCATGGAACTTTGGAAGAGGGGGAGCTACTGCAGGTAGGGGGTGACCTGGGGCAGCTATGGTAAAAACTTGGGCTCATGGAGATTAGTGGAAGAGGTCAAAATGATGATTTTGGAAAAATGGTAGAAGGTGTTTGTTGTTGGTTTGGGCAAGAAAATTAATTCCACTTGCCATGAGAATTAACAGGATGGAATGGCACATAGAACTAGGGTGTTCCACCAAGTTTGAGCACATTTGGGCAAAGTAGCCTAGAAATTAGCAGAAATTAGCAGAAATGAACTTGTGTAGATCTAGTTGAGCAAATCACTTCCCCTTGATGAACCACTTGGTGTAGTGTCATCATTTGGGGATTTGAACATGTCCACAAAAATTCAGATCAAAAGGACACACTTGGCAATGTAGAGTTGTTCAAATTTGGTTCTGGATAGGAAGGGTTTTGGGGCACTTTGATCAATATAACATTTTCTCCAACTTGTGCTATTTGGTCTAGATGAATTATTAGACCATTTGAGCATGTTCACAAGGTTTTAGAACATTTGGACCTGTTTGGCAATGTAAAGTTGCTCAAACTTCAAAATGGACACAAATGGTTTTGAGGGGATTTCATGGGGTTATACTATTCTCCATGACATGATACTTGTCAAGATCATCAAACATGTCATATGTGACATGCTAGAATTTTCTTGGAATTTTTGGAGAATATTTCCTTTGTAAATATTTCAAAAGCTTAAAATATCCAGAAAAGGTTTTTGAGGGATTTAACCAATATTTTGAACTTGACCATGTGTTGAAACTCTTATATATGGACAATATATGTCCATTGAGTTTCCCTAGGTTTTACCAAATAGTTTTAAAGCATAAAAATAATTTTAACCTATTAAAAACCATTTCTGTCCTAAAGAAAAAGCCTTTAAATAAAATTGGAAAAGAGCTTTTAAAATTATATTTTTGTGGTTTCTGGGTATCCTATATCTAATAGGGGTCAAATATATTTTGGTAAAGATTTTTACTGCCCTTAATTAAGTACTTGCAGTGCAAACCTCAATTCAGGGGGTTTTGAAAAACTAATTTTTGAAAATACTACTTGGCCAAATTATTTTTGCAAGAAATTATTTTTATGTCCTATACACATGGCATGATCATTGGGAAAGGTTTTTGGATCAAGGAGAAGGAGTATAAGAGTTGGAGGATTTATTTTAGTTTTTAGAGCACTTGCAAACAATAGACAAAAACCAATCAAGGCAAGGTCCAAAACACTCAAAAGTTTTTGTCAAACCACATTTTATCATGATTGTTAGCTTAAGTGTAGTGGCATGAAAATTAGGGTGTGACAGACCTACCCCCCTTACAAGAATCTCGTCCCCGAGATTCCCAAACTAAGCGTGGAAAGGGATACAGAAATTTGGATCTGGGGTAGTCTTCACGTCCTCATACTTCTTCTACTTCCGTGTAGTGCTCCATTGAGCTTGAAGTACTTGATGGCATGGCTCCGTGTATGACGCTCTTCTTGTTCCAGGTTACTAATGGGTAGCTCGTGGTAGGTTAGATTGGGCTAGGGGTCAATGGCTCGGTGGTCAATGCCCTCGTAGAGATCGGGCAAGTTGGGAAGTTGGAAACACTTCCGGGGTTGTGATGCATAGAAAGCATTGTGCACAATGGGTAACTCAGGTGGTAACTCTAGCTGGTAGCCATCTATTCTTCATCTTGAAGTGATCTCGGATGGGGTTGTTAAATCTTGGAGTGTTCTCGAAGGGGGCCGATGAATCTTGGTGTGGGTCTCCTTGTCATGGAAATGCTTGGTTCCTTAGAGAGGAGTGGCTTGCAGATACACATGGTCTTTGACACGGAAGTATACTTCTTGAAGATGGTGGTTGGTGTAGTTCTTCCTCCTAGACATGACGATCTTCAGATGTTCCTTGACCAGCTCAACGATTCTTCTTCCGTCTTCGGGTAGACAAGTATGTCATCAAAGAAAGATGACAACTAACTTGTTCAAGCACTCCATGAAGTCTATGGGGTACGTAAAGTGGGCTGAGGCATTGGTGATGGTAACGGTTGAGCATTGGCCAAGATCTTATCAATCTAGAGCCAAAGCCCAAGGTCAGGATCCGACCATGTTGTGGTGTGGTAGGGCGTAAGGGTTTCAAGGATTCTAATGTGTGAGTGAACATTTATCATCTTATCTTTAAGCACAGTTTCTGAGATGCCAATAGTTCTACCTAGTCTTCACATCATATTACCAAAAGAATCATCTCGTATAGGTCAAGTCCAATCATCACTCATGTGATTCATATCCTTCTGACTCTCGAGAGGAGGTCTAACAAAATCATATATGTCTACAATCCCCAAACTCATATGTATGTCTACCCCTAAAAACCCATGCGTAGAACATATAAGCTGCTAAGCTTGAACGTGACAATCCAAGTGCTCAGCCTGTTCTTCCAAGGTCTAAGATAAAGCACCTCTATCCTAAGGAAACATGTCGTGAGCCACTCCAAGATCTTGTTTCCTTCCTATGAATCAACTCCAACAACCCATTAACTTCCATTAATCACTACATAATCCATTTAATTCTACAGATCCAATGTTTATGGTGTTCCACATGATCTTCTAATGTCCTATAATCCTCAAATACTTGAAAAGGGTTATCTTTACTATAGTCAGTCCACCAATTCCCATTATCGGGGTCAAGTAACTTCCAACGTCAAGCTTATACAGATCCCTAAATCAACTCCGACAATTAATCCAGTCACCTAGTTTATTGTCCTCCAAGAAACATGGTATCATGATCGAGATCATCAGTCTAAATCCAGTTTACTCTGAACCATGCAGGCTTACTCAGCATCTATACTCAACAAGGATCACCTATTTAAATCCAAATCTCTTGTCCAACGAGGAATCCTACATGTTTCCCTCAAGTTAGTTACGTAATATCAACTATCTCCTATCAATATCATCTGATCAAGTCAAATCCTTTCACTTCCAGGAGTTTCAGCTTGCAATCATAATTGTCCTATAAATCCAATTTTACTCAGGGGTAATGAAAGCTATGCTACTCTATAATCATGATCCCACCAAGTTCATCTACCAACATGAAAGCCTTATAATCCTCCGAAGAGTCTCAAATAATTCCTCAAGGTCACCGATATAAAGTCATCAAGTCATTTGTCCTCTGTTCCAATATCCTCAAATTGGTCTTCCCTATGGCATCATCAGTTTTGGTGGTATCTTAGGATGATAATGTGCTCGTTCACTATGTCCACTAGTTGCATAATGAACCCAGTGATAAGCAAGGTTACGAAGGCTTAACAGGTTCTCTTGCAATTCTGTGGGTTAAGCACATGGTTAAGGATTCGAGCTGGGGTAATTTATGAAGTCTTGAAGGGCCTAGGAATGGGTCTCTAATCTTGAGGGTTAAACATAATTCTACGGGGTTGCACTTGGTCGTGGAGATTGTAGCAAAAGTCTTTATTGCTAGTTGGTTGTCGAAGTAGAATCCTTGGTGTACCTTGTCTTGCCGGTCTTCAGTTGAGGAGAGAGAGATGAGAGGGAAAAGTAGCATAGAGGAGGGTGATGCAAAACGGGGGTTCTTATAGTGCAAGTGCAAACAACAAGTGCCGAAAGGGCCAAACACAGGCATTAAGATAAGTAAGGTGATATAGTCACGTACTTGTTGCCTAGGGCAAAAAGGGCGACTAATATCAAAACACAAACAAATAAAAACAAGCAACACATAGTCATGGTTCTATTCGAACCATCATATGGACTTGACTGAGCATAGGGGGTACACGACTCATCCTACCCTAGGGGTTCTCGGACTCAGTAGTCGTGCCTTGTGCCTCATGTAGTCTTTTGAGTTTTCCTCAGGTGTTGCTACATCTCTTGTAGTTGTTCGATGGAACGATCCGGGTTGGCCTGAAGAATCTTCAACACTTTCTCGCCCGATGAGATGATGGGGTGAAGGTGGCTCCTCGTAGCTGGCATTGACTTGGTCTTCTCTTGTCCTCTTAATCCTGATGATTGCTTTTGCCTTTTTAAGGTGTCAGCGGTTCCACGTGGCCATCCTTTATGAAGTGACATTAACAAGGCATAATAGAGGTCCAATCCGTCGGACACATTGTTGACAATATCGTCACCGAGAGCGGGGGATGAAGAGAACCGTTTTCCTGCTCACTATAGTGAGGCGGACCAAATGGCTAGGTTCTCATCCACCGGTGGTTGCCAATACAACAACGGTAGTGACAGGGTTACCCTATTAGCGATGTATATCATGATCTTGCATATCCTATGCCCTAATCGTCATAGGCTAAGGTTGCATCATCTTGGGGCAGTGTCAAGGGTGTCACCATCTCCTGGGTCTTCATGTCCTCATCCCTCGAGGATGTATCTTCTTTTGGTATCGTCTTGTTGTGATGTTGCCAATCTTGTGTTCTGGAGATGTGGGTGAATGTCTGGCAAGGCATCTTCCTTCTAGATTATCCACGAGGATTACAAGGAATCCAATGGTCAGGGGCATAAGGGTTCTAGCGACCAAAGGTTTTGAAGGGGAAGAGATCAATAAGGAAAGTATACCTTAGTTTTCGAAAAATTGAGAAGGGAAGAGAAGTATAGATAGTTTTGAAAACTAGTAGTAGTTTAGTAAATAGTTTTACCCTAACTATCGACCATGCTAACTAAGGCTTCCTACAATCAGGATGGCTCTGATACCAGCTCTGTGGGGACCCCGACTCATAAGTCGAGATCACCGAATGCACGTGTACAGTGATCCCAGAGATCAATGCTCACTGAACACACAAAAGCTGAATAATAAGAGTCTTACATCCGTATATACCGTTTTACACAAGTAGGACCATTATGGTAAAGTCTTGAGTGTATCATCACAACGGAAATCTTCAATAACAACTTGGACCCATGCCATCTGCCTTAACCCTACAGGCATTCTGACTGGGAAGCGTCCTAGCTCGCATGTTTGTCTCGAAGGTACTCTTCATTATATCATGTTCTTTCATGCCTGGCCAATAAAATAACCAGTGGCAAGCCAATGAGTACTTTGAATGTACTCGCAAGGAACCCATGTTTTGGTTCAAGATAAAACACTGCATGATATAGGCAAATTTTTGCAGAAAGCTAGTTTTGAGTGCAATAACATGTTCAACAACTTGTAAGACATGCATCAGGAGAATTCAAGTAACCATGAGGACAGGTTACAGATATCAACATAAATAGAGTGGGCACCAACCCAACTCAATCATGTCAAGTCCTTTGACTTGACCCAAGTAGATCTTCGCACTTATCCAAAAACACACACTGGTTTGTAAACATGTGGACGTAGCCCAAGAGCGGTTACCCAACTGTCCTTGACCGTGGACACGGCTATTCGAATAGTTTTACACTCTGCAGAGGTTGCGCACTTTACCCACAAGATCTGGGGAACTTCTGTGTCTTCCACGACCCGCGATACCTCAAGTACCCGAGGTAAGCACCCGATCACTACATTTCCCTAGACGACACTAAAAAGGATTCCACTCATTGTTCCGTATCCTCATGATGTACATCATACGAGACTCACTCGAGATCGTAACATCCGAGAGGGGACACAATGGTGTATCCGGTGCCCTGTAAAGACAGTCATGGCCGCCCTACCTGTCACGACCCCGTCCCGAGAGAGAGCACCAACTCTCCCCCGTCTCTAGTAATGTGGGCTCCAAGCTAGTATCGGCCTAGGTAATCAATAATGCCCTTTCCCATATAAGGGTAGAGTGGTTGCGCATGTAAGGTTGGAATAACGGTCGCAACTTAAACCAATCCGTTTTGGAAACAACACACATACTTGCCTCGGTACACCACTTCGTCATCAAGTGGTTACCCAACTACTCATCTCCCCCGGGCATAAGTGGCACCCGATGGGGTTTTCGAAAAGTCTTTTGAAAATACTTTGTCTCCATCACCATGCATAATCCCGTCCCTTTTTGCGTAGCACTACTTTAGCATCCTATCTACTCCCACCGTCATAACCCTCATAAGAAGGTAGGGTTATGCACAATGCAAGTATCAACGAGGAAGTACGGTGGCAAACCATCAAGTGGATACCACCTCATCATGATTCTATTGCAACAACAATATGGTGCTATATGACATGCATAAAAAGGGTTTCATAGACATGGTCAAAGGGCTGCTTGCCTGTTTTAACAAAGTCTTTGAGGTCTTCAAATATCTCTGGTCCAATTCCGAGCATTTCATCTACTTCGCCAACTATCGTCAAAAACAACCATAATAAGCAACACGACAAGGCAAGAATAAAAGTGCTCTAAAAATGTGAGTTGGACTTTTCTAGGATACCTCTGGTCATATGAGGAATGACCAAGGTGATTTCATTGGAAGTGGATCAATGGATATTTCTAAACATTTAAATATGATGGAATCAATGGATTTGATGGATCCACAAGTTGTCCACAGAATGCCATTTTATAAAAATGAGTAAAAGTACCCATTAATTCAGGCATGATTTTAGAAACATTTAGAAATTGGTTTCACTGGATTTGGAGTTTAAATGAATATAATATGGATTTTTGAAGTGGACTTATGTGGATAAATGACCTTTTTAAAAGGTTCAGTGAAAACCAAGGACAAAAAAAAATGTCCACTGTGGCCTATTAAATAGGACTTAATATATGGAGTCTCTGGAAATTTGAATCATCAAATTTAGAGTTCATTTGATTTATTTGTGGATTTTACAAATTTACAGAAAAATAAAAAGGAAAGGGAAAGCGTTTTACCCTTATCCAACACACTGGGCGCAGTTCAGCAGTGGGCTGGCCCAGCGGCTCAGCTGCACGGGTGGCAGGGGTGACGTCGAAGGCGGCCCAGGCGGAGTACACCTTCGCTGCGCGTGAAGCAGGTTTACTCCCGGCCCATCTCCACTTAAACGGGCGGGGCCCACCCACCGGGTCGCTGACGAGCGGGGCCCGACGCTCAGGCCATCTCCTACCTCCCGCTCGGACAGAGCAGAGGCAGGGGAGGCGAGGCCGAGCAGCGCCAGCGTTCTCTCTGGCGGTACTGGCCACCTCCGGCGACGCCCAACATGCCGACGGATTAAGGAGAGCGTGATGCACCCGCCGAGGTGCGCCACGACGGCTGGGGTGGCGGGATGCGAGCGGTGCATCGCCCACGGCGGACGGAGGCGAAGGTGAGGTTGGGGCATGGTGCTGCAGCTGCGGAGAGGACGAAATGAAGTGGGGGAGATATGCATGATGGTGGTGGAGATGTTCTGAGGCCATGAGGTGAAGAGGAGGGGCTCGGGTTGGCATGAATTTAACCGAAGTCCGGCGGCTCGGCTCCGGCCATGGAGGTGCAAGGAGGGCGCGGGGAGAGGAGTGAGCCGGTCGGGGTGATGCACAGGGGGAAGGCAGAGCGAACCGAGGGCAGAGAGGGCTCGGGGGTGGCCTTTTATGGCAGAGCGATGGTGCAGCGTGAGCTCATGCGCCGGTGAGGATGTTGTCGTTGCTGCAAGACACGGGGGCCCGTATGGGCGTGTCTTGGGCGTTCGTGGAGGAGGTCCATGCCCATAAGAAGGGAGAGAAGGAGCAGGGGAGGGCCAGAGCACCGCGCGTGTGAGCTCAGTCATTGGAGCTCTCGGGCGGCCGGCGCGCGTGCGAAAGGAGGAAGCAGGAGGGAGAAGGAGGAGGGGGCCAGGGGCATGGCGTATTGCGGACGTCGAGGCACCTCGACTGGCGCGAGGGGGAGTCTCAAGGTGGCCGGAAGCGCTTGGTCGTGGGCGACTACAGTGCTAGAGCGCACTGTAGCGCGTCCCAGAGCGCGTCCATGGCATGCCATGGCATTTTAATAGTGCCATGGGCATGTCTTATAGTGTCTGGGGGTTTTGGGGGAGAGTAAACAAGGTAGGAGTGGCATTGGATGCCCTAGAGAGCCAATAGATGAGAGGGGAGGTGGAGAGAGAGGTGAATAGTGGCTATCCAGAGGGGGAAAATGTGGTTTTACCCCATCAATCATGGAACTTTGGAAGAGGGGGAGCTACTGGAGGTAGGGGGTGACCTGGGGCAGCTGTGGTAAAAACTTGGGCTCATGGAGATTAGTGGAAGAGGTCAAAATGATGATTTTGGAAAAATGGCAGAAGGTGTTTGTTGTTGGTTTGGGCAAGAAAATTAATTCCACTTGCCATGAGAATTAACAGGATGGAATGGCACATAGAAGTAGGGTGTTCCACCAAGTTTGAGCACATTTGGGCAAAGTAGCCAATGTAACTTTGGTAAACCCTAGAAATTAGCAGAAATGAACTTGTGCAGATCTAGTTGAGCAAATCACTTCCCCTTGATGAACCACTTGGTGTAGTGTCATCATTTGGGGATTTGAACATGTCCACCAAAATTCAGATCAAAAGGACACACTTGGCAATGTAGAGTTGTTCAAATTTGGTTCTGGACAGGAAGGGTTTTGGGGCAATTTGATCAATATAACATTTTTTCCAACTTGTGCTATTTGGTCTAGATAAATGATTAGACCATTTGAGCATGTTCACAAGGTTTTAGAACATTTGGACATGTTTGGCAATGTAAAGTTGCTCAAACTTCAAAATGGACAGAAATGGTTTTGAGGGGATTTCATGGGGTTATACTATTCTCCATGACATGATACTTGTCAAGATCATCAAACATGTCATATGTGACATGCTAGAATTTTCTTGGAATTTTTGGAGAATATTTCCTTTGTAAATATTTCAAAAGCTTGAAATATCCAGAAAAGGTTTTTGAGGGATTTAACCAATATGTTGAACTTGACCATGTGTTGAAACTCTTATATATGGACAATATATGTCCATTGAGTTTCCCTAGGTTTTACCAAATATTTTTAAACCATAAAAATAATTTTAACCTATTAAAGACCATTTCTGGTCTAAAGAAAAAGCCTTTAAATAAAATTGGAAAATAACTTTTAAAATAATATTTTTGTGGTTTCTGGGTATCCTATATCTAATAGGGGTCAAATATATTTTTGTAAAGATTTTTACTGCCCTTAATTAAGTACTTGCAGTGCAAACCTCAATTCAGGGGTTTTTGAAAAACTAATTTTTGAAAATTCTACTTGGCCAAATTATTTTTGCAAGAAATTATTTTTATGTCCTATACACATGGCATGATCATTGGGAAAGGTTTTTGGATCAAGGAGAAGGAGTATAAGAGTTGGAGGATTTATTTTATTTTTAGAGCACTTGCAAACAAGAGACAAAAACCAATCAAGGCAAGGTCCAAAACACTCAAAAGTTTTTGCCAAACCACATTTTATCATGATTGTTAGCTTAAGTATAGTGGCATGAAAATCTGGGTGTGACATCTGCCCTGTCCGTGTCTGGTCAGCCGACCCGGGGGCTCGCGGCCTTGTCCTAAGTTGGCACCACCCGAAGTCGGCTAAGTAATGTGCCAACGCCAAAGCCCTCTCTTCATCCCAGCCACAGCTCGAAGTGCTTCTATCCGGCTGGCAAGAGCTAAAGGCCGGAAACGCTCTCCACACAAAAACAACTAAGGAAGAATGCCAATAGGGGCCAAGCCGGCTCCTCGCCTTACCCGTACGGCTGCCCAACAGCCGGACGGCCGGCTTCTCGCTCGACTAGCTACGCTCTAGGCGGCCGAAGTGACTTGCCTATTCTAAACGGCCAAGTCCATGACCCGGCCACAGACCGTAGAGCGGCTGTCCAGCTGGCAGGGTGGCAGCCAAAGGAAAATGGCAAAGGAAATAGCCAACATGAGCAAAGGCAAAATCGGACCAGAACCCGGCAAATCACACAAGCACGTGAACATAAAATTATTTACATTTGAAAAGGCCCAAGGCCGGCATTCAAGCGAGTTTGACATACACCCCTAGTGGGTGGAACTGCACATGATTAACTTGTTCGTTTGAGCACAAGACAGAAAAGCTTAAAAGATAACTAGGCCAATGGTGCAGAAGGTGGCTTGGACACGTCGGTGGTGGCTGTAGTGCCGGCTGGCAGGGCGTCCGGCTAGCTGGTTCCGGCTTGGTCGGTGGTGGCGGTTGACGTAGTCTCCAGCTGCCCGCTGTTTGAAGCTGGATCGGGCTAGTTTCGGCTGGTCGTTCCTTCATCTGGGGCGCCAACATCGTCTTCCCCATCCTTGTCGTCCTCCTCGCCCTCGTCGCTGGAGGCAATCTTCATCGCCGAGTCCTCTCCATCGTCCCGGTTGAGCCTGAACCAGGATGGCGGCACCTCAGCACCGTCATCTGCCTGCTCCAAGACAAAGACGCCGATGTCAGCGTAGTCGCCAAGGACCGTCGCGCGCTTGTCGATCTCCTCGCGTGCTGCCTCTAACCCCGGCCCACTTCCTGGTGGAATGTGGCCAGCTGTTCTAAGTTCACGCCAAGGCACCACGCCTTGACGAACTCCAGCATCGCCCTGGCGCCTGCCCATACCGCGACAGCCTTCTAGGCCACAAGCCACTCGGCCGCCAGGACCTGCGACTTTGGCCAAAGCCCCTCCAGGACCTGCGACCCGACGCGCTGAAGTCGGCGGAGCAGATGACGCGTTGGCTCAAGGCGCATCCGGACGGCCAAAAGCTGCTCGCCAAGAGTCCGAGGCCGGTTCGGCGGAATCTCCATGCATTTCCCCCTCCGCTCATCGCGTCGTGCCTTGATCGTCTGACAGACGGCAACAGAGCAACATGGGAGGTACTCTTTTAAAAAGAAAACAAAAGAATTAGAAGCCGGCTTCCTGCGGCAGCCAGTGACTAAATAATGGGGGAAGAAAGGATCTACCTTCGAGCACATCCTTCACCACCGAGTAGCCCTCTTACAGGTACTTCTCCTGCTCAGCCCAGCCCGAGTGCTGAGACTCAAACTCGGCCTTGAGGCGATCCTCCTCGTGCTTCAGCTTTCGGACCTGCTCCTTGTGCTGGGCCGCCTAGTCCGCAAGCTCCTTAGCAAGCCGGACGCGTTCGCCGGCCGCTTGGCTGTGCTCCAGCTCCTTGGCCTGAAGCTTGCCCTCGAGATCGCACATGCCCATCCGTATCTAGGCAGCGGCCTCTGCGAAAGAAAAGAAGAGTCATCATTGTCAGCATCGACAAAAACAAGAAGTCGCCGGAAGATCTGGCCCGACTGCTCAGCAGTCAGCCTGAATCTCGGGGGTTACACCCAGTGGGTGCGCTTGCGCACCCCCACTAAAAGACGGCCTGTCATATCCC
Organism: Triticum dicoccoides; assembly: GCF_002162155.2. Lineage (NCBI taxonomy): Eukaryota > Viridiplantae > Streptophyta > Magnoliopsida > Poales > Poaceae > Triticum > Triticum dicoccoides. The sequence goes on from NC_041391.1 coordinate 292,206,473, forward strand.
TAATTCTGGTATGACCTATGCCAGCTTCCATGTGTACATCATGTTTAAATTCAACTGAAATTTTAATTGAGGAATTTTCAAAGCCTCAGAAAACCCCTAAAAATAACCAACATTTAAATCTCATCAAATGAGTCCGAAAATTTTGCCTGTTATTCTGTGAAAATATTGGCATGAGGTGAAATTCAAACCAATATTTTTGGAGTCATAGAAATAATTTATTCGGGCCTTTGATATAAATCAATAATATATTTGGGTTGGAATTATTTCTATTATGTATGAATTAATGTCCAAATGATCCTAAACTGAAATGTTCCATGTTGGGTTTATTCCATATAGTGAGCATGAGCAGTTCGGTGATTTTTGAAAGTGCCTGGGTATTTCTAGAAAAGCCACAAACTTGCAGAAATAATAGAAAACAAAACAAAATAGAGAAACAGAGAGAGAGAGAGAGTTACCTAGGCCGGCCTACCTGTTCTGGCACTGTAGCGGCCCAGCTCTACCAGCCCAGCCCACCGTGGCAGAGTTGCTGTCTTCAACCTCTGCCAGTAGGCAGAGGCGAAGTCGCACGCGCACACGCGGAGGCCTCCACCTCCTGGTTCGCGGTGGCAGCCTCCCCGACATCCTTGCGACGCCACGGAGACACCCAGAGCCTCCCGTCGTTCTCCCCTCTCGCTCTGGACCGCTCCGCCTCCTCTGGCTCCCTCTTCCCCCCTCTTCCCTGTGAGCCCCGAGAGCATGCCGTCGCCGTAGCCGTGGCTATAGGCCACCACCCGCCCAACTAGCACAGCGAAGAGCTCCACCACGACGCCGTGGAGCTACACACTGACGCATGTGACCACGGGAGCCCTGCAACGTCATGCCCGACCTCATCTTCAACCTCCGGCCGCCGGTGACCTCGCAGTCGATTCACAGGCTCCAGCACTTCCCCGACCTCGTCGTCGACTCTACTAGTCCCTACGTGAGCCACTCTCCATTTTCCCCCTGGAATCCCCGTCGTTCCCCTCCCCTAGCTAGCTTCCCTACCTTGGCCGAGCTCCGGCCGCCGCCAAAGCTCACCGTCGCTGCCGCTAAAGCCAGCCTCCACACCTGCCGCATCCACCACTCGACGCGTCACATCACCCTGAGTACGTAGAGCCCAGCCCCGCTTGCTCTCGTCGCCGGAGACGGCCGGACGGGGAGCGCCGCCGCGTCCCGCTTAGCACTGGCGACTATTTGCCGTTTTGCCGTTTAGATGACGTGGCGTCATTAGTTTAGAGTTAAGCATGGCTTATTTAACCACTAATCACCGCCCCGTGCCACTGACAGCCCGGCCCCACCGTCTAACTAAACATGGTTTAGTTTTTGTTTAGATTAAATTAACCCTACTGGTCCCACAGGTCAGTTTGACCTGGCCACGTCACCTGTTGACCCGACCCCACATATCAGTGACACAAACAACACTGGGTCACTGACCAGTGGACCCCACTGGTCAGGTTTGACCCGGGTCAGCCCTGTTGACTCTGCTGAGGTCAGCATGACGCCATGCCGATGCAATATTCCTTTTCTGGAATTTAGTTTATTTTCTAAATAATCAGGGAAATTCTAGAAAATAGTGCTAACTTCTAAAAATCATATAAATTCAATCGTAACTCCAAATGAGATAAATTATATATGAAAAATGAAGAGAAAAATTCAATCTATACATCTGTACTGGTTTCACGCATGTTAGAACAACTGATGACTACTATTTAGGACACATCATATAAATGGCATTTGAATTTCACATATGGAGTTTGGATTTGAACTTAGGGTTCAAACCAACTTCATTTAACTTTGTGGCTGGTTGCATTAGCTCAAAACACCAGCATGTTGCCATGCCATGATCATGCATCATATTGTGCATTGCATTGATTGTGGTTATTCTCTGTTTGTTGGTGTATGTCCCCTCTCGATAGCATGGTTCCGACGATGAGTTCGATGACACCGATGAAGAACTATAGTATCTTCAGAAGTGCCAGGCAAGCAAAACCCCCTTGTTCATTCCGATACAATCCCACTCTCTCGCTCCTGCTCTATTTTACAGCATTAGGACAATAATGATACAACTATTACTTGCTGCAGTAGTTGAATCCCTTTATCCTCTGCATGACCTGTCATTGCCACAGTAAATAGATGAAACCCACTAGCGTGAGTAGGAGTTGTTTGAGCCCTAATGTGCCTACTCATTCATGCTTGTTTGTCATGCCTGCTATTGCTTAGAGTTGTGTCAGGTCTGATTCATCGGGGATGAATTGGAGGTGTGTGAACATGTCCTACTGTTGAGAGCTAAGTGTGTGAACACGATTTGGTAAAGGTAGCGGTGAGAGGCCATGTAGGAGTACATGGTGGGTTGTCTCATTGAAGCCGTCCTTAGGAACTGAGTTTTGTGTTTGTGATCCATGAACAGTTACTACCACACATTGGGCTCCGGGCACTCCAAGCTCTCTCGACTTATTAATCAACTTGATCTCTGTCCAGGAGTTGCAACTAGTTTCTGGTGTTTGTAGGTAGTGTTAGTAGTCTACCAAGTGTCACCCAGTACAGGTGGGCTTGGGACAGACTAGGCACAGTGGCACGGTGTACCAAGTGGCACCCGGATGGTGGGCTTGGGAACCTTGCTCACATCGTTTGGGACCGTGAGCGACACCCCGGCCGGATCTCCTTGCGGATGGAACCCGAATAGGCGATAAACCTGGACGAGAGACTTGTGTGGTTAGTCAGGTCGTGGCCGACTCCCTCGCCAGGCTTCCGCTTGAAGGTTGCCGAGATACACGAGGTGTACATGGCGGTAAGTGGCGAGAGCGTGTGTGAAGAAGTACACCCCTGCAGGGTTAATATGATCTATTCGAATAGCTGTGTCCGCGGTAAAGGACTTCTGGGTTGCCTGTACAGTTCATAGACAAGTGAAAGTGGATACTCTAAAATACGCACGATAAGCGTGAGTGCTATGGATGGCGTTCTCGTAGGGAGACGGGAGTGGATCCATAGTGGTGTATTGATATGATGAATATGTGGACTCGTGTGCGCCACCTCAAAAGAGTTACTTGCAGTCGTTGTTCAGGATAGCCACCGAGTCAAAGCTGGCTTGCTGCAGTTGAAATCCACCACCCCCCTTTATTGATAATGATGCATATGTAGATAGTTCTGATGTCAGTCTTGCTCGGTACATTTGTACTCACGTTTGCCTATTTTATGTTTTTGCAGAGAGACTTCAGTCTCATTAGTAGTTCCCCGTGGACTTCGACGTTTAGGTTGTTACCTCAGCTACGATCTTGTGCCCTCAGCAGGATCTGGTAGTTAGTCAGGCTTCTCAGCCTTTTTCATTTTTAGTTGTCTGTTCTCAGACATGCTAAGCTTCCGCTTGTGCCTTGACTTGTATGCTCTGAATGTTGGGTCATGAGACCCATGTTTGTAATATCTCGCTCCTCGGAGCCTATTGAATAAAATACTTGAGTTGTAGAGTCATGTTGTGATGCCATGTTGTATTTGCACATATCGAGCATATTGTGTGTATGTTATTGAAATGCTTGGTATGTGTGGGATCTGACTATCTAGTTGTTTATCCTTAGTAGCCTCTCTTACCGGGAAATGTCTCCTAGTGCTTCCACTGAGCCATGGTAGCTTGCTACTGCTCCGGAACACTTAGGCTGGCCGGCATGTGTCCTTCTTCGTTCCTGTGTCTGTCCCTTCGGGGAAATGTCACGCGATGAATACCAGAGTCCTCCTAGCCCGCTACATCCCGGTTCACCGGAGTCCTGTCAGCCCAGTGCTACAGCCTGGATTCAATCGCTGATGCCAGACACGTTCGATGCTGGGTTATGGATGCTTGTCCCTGTAAGTTTGTGCCACTTTGGGTTTACGACTAGCCATGTCAGCCCGGGCTCCTTATCATATGGATGCTAGAGACACTATCATATATGTGTGCCAAAAGGCGTAAACGGTCCCGGGCAAAGGTAAGGCGACACCCATGGGGATACCATGCGTGAGGCCGCAAAGTGATATGAGGTGTTACATGCTAGATCAATGTGGCATTGTGTCGGGGTCCTGGCACGGCCTACGTATCGTGGCTCTTGTTCAACTCAGCAGTCCGGTTGGCGAGCTGCTGGTTCTGGGAGTTGTAGGTGGCCGCGCACAGGTTGTGGTAGTCTTGTAGGAAGAGCAACACTTCAGCATTCAGAAACATGCCTCGAAGTTCCAACCCGCCTACTTAGTAGTCGGCTTGGAACTTGGGGGCTACACCCAGCGGGTGCAGTGGCGCGCCCCCAGTGAAGATTACAAAAATAAAAAGCAAACTCATGTGCATACCCGGATAGTTGCCTGCATCGCCACCATCTCGTTCCTCTCCTGCAGGAACTGGTCCAGGACATCCTGCACCGCGAGGTTCAGGGAGTCCGGGCCAGCCCCTGGCGTCCAACCAGGTGGAGCAGAGCTCGTGGCCTCGATGTTGGCCACCTGTGAGCTTGCGGCCTCGACACCTGCTAGCCTCGGCACAGAAGTTGCCAGCGCTGGCGCAGGCACGCGGAAGCGCGCCTCGTCACGGCCCGTCTCGCCACCAACTCGGTGCTGGATGGCGGCACCTCCGGCCCTTCGGGCTGGCTACCACCTTGCTCGCCAGCATCCGGCGCGCACGGAGCCACCTCCACCTCCGTGATGATGGGATTGGCCCCCTCTCGCTCCAGGGCTGTCCCGTCTGCCCAAGTCGGTGACCGGTACTCCATCACCGGTGGCTCCAACTGCTGCAAGTCCGTGGTCTCCGGAACCGCGCTGCGGGCCGGGTCTTCCGTGACCTTGGCGTCGGCCTACGCCTGCGCTACGGTCGCCACCTCAGCCTCTGCCCAAGCCGTGGTGTCCCGCTCCTCTTGCGCCTCCCGCGCGTTCCTCTTCATCGCCTCTCGAAGGGCAGCGGTCGGGTCCATGTGGCAGGTCTCCTCGGAGCCGCCTGCTGCTCCGATCAGCGAGGCGGAAGGAGCCCGCGATACGGAGAGGGGAGCCCTGTACGGAAATGCAAGCAAAGATGAGAAGTTTGCAAGAAAGAAGCAAGCGAAAATAAGAAACTCGCAAGAGAGAAAGAACTAAGACAAGAGCAGTCTAAGCGCTGACCCGAACACCATGGGGCGCTCCTTCACGTTCCTACGGATGGGGGCCGTCTTTGTTGCCTCGTGCCACTTGGTCACGGCATCCGTCGACTTAGCCTTCTTGGTTGGCCTGCTACCGAACATCCCCGAGTCGGCGTGACACTTAGACGCACCGGGTGCTCCAGTCGGCGCTCCACCTGATGGCCGCACCGTTGAGGAGCCGGCGTCGGCCCTGTTAGCGCCCTTAGGGCGACGTTGTCCGTCACCGTCTTCGTTGTCATCCAGCCAGTCCCGGACATTGTCTCCTTCTCCATCGCCGCCTCCCCCAGTGGCATCGTCATCGCCCTCGTCCTCCAACGCGGCTGCCCCCAGCTCAGGGTCGCCCATATCACTGTCCTAATGATCCGGCATCCACCAATGGCCTGGAGCCGCCGCGCTGACTGCCGCTTGGCCGGGGAAATTCTACCATGCGTTTGGATGGTCAGGTCGGATGAAGAGAAACACATAGGAAAAGAAAGGGGACTAGATACTAACCAGAGGCAGCGAGTTGGCATGGCTGTACGGCTCCTTGCCGAATCGCCATTCAGTCTCGCTGAGCTTGCTGCCGGAGAAATATTGATGTGCCGGACCACATCAATAGTTGGTAGCTCCTTCATCAACATCCGGCACGGATCCCGGTGGCCGCTCATCTCGCATATCAGATGGGGCCGGTCTTGGAGAGGCGACACCCGGCGCTCGATGAAGGCATCCAGTAGGCCCGACGCCTTGAGGCCCTCCAAGTCTGTCATCTCTTGCAGCCGGACGAGGGCGCTGGTGATGACAGCCGGTAGCTGCTTTGGCTGCTGGCCATAGTTGTTCTGTGGCTCGGGCGGTGGGCTGGCTATGTAGGCCGGCTGGTTGATGTAGTCGTGGGTCGCATCCAAATTGCGGACATAGAAATAGGATTTCTGCCATAGCTTGGCCGACTCCTGCATGGCGACAGCCGAGAAGCGGGTCCCAAAGCCGGTGCATCACACAGCCACATAGGTGCCGCACTGGCCCGGCTCATCCTTGTCCCGGGTGCCGAGCTTGAGGTAGAAGAACCTGCCCCATAGCTCGAGTGTGGGCAGGACACCGAGGTAGCCCTCACAGAAAGGGATGAAGGCGACAAGGAGCATCATGGTATTGGGTGTGAGCTGATGAGGCTGCAGGCGGTAGAAGTTGAGGAATGCACAGAAGAAGTCACTCGCCGGCAGCCAGAAGCCCTGGAGGAAGTGACTCCGGAAGACGACGAACTAGACGTCCTTTGGCGCCGGCGAGATCTCCCTTTCCTCTGGGAGCCACTTTCCCACCCTCACCTTGTTGGGAAGCCCCCTCGTCGCTCAGAGGAACTCGAGGTGGCCGTCGTGCACTTTTGAACCATCCCAATCGCCGCGTGCCATGGCTAGCGGTAACTTGGCGGCAGCGCAATGAAGGTAGATGGTGGCGGGGCAGTGGCGAGTCTATGATGGCATGGTGAATCTGGCGGCGACAAGTTGCATCAGTGCTTCGGTGGCGCGTAGCGCAGCAGCACAGCAGCAAGAGGAAGAAGAAGGAGAAGAGCGGAGGGGGGTGTGTGCGTTTGGCCACACCCCTCCCCCTATTTATGCAGCAACGGCGACGGAGCCGAGGCAGTACAACATGCGAGACATGGGGATTAACTACGACCATGCCCCACGCGACCCCGTAAAACCCGTGCCTTAAAGGCGCATAATCATTATTCCTTGGAAGGGCAACCGCCCACCTCGGCCGCAGCGGATCCGTGCCAGCGCCGAGGCCCTATAGTGGCGGGCCCGGGCCTGCGACGACGCCCTGTCGTGCGCCTGGCTAGCAAGCTGGCCTTGCCTGCCAGAGCCGCGTGGCAAGTAATCAATGAGCGGCAGGTGCACCACCGAGCAGCGTCATCTTGGCGCCCACAACGCCGATTCGAATTCATCAAGCGGTCGGCCCTACCCCGGCCGGCTCCTACTAGACGGCTTCTCCCAGCCGGACATGGCAAAGGCACAGGATCTCTTAGAGGAGGAAACTACTGAGGCACTCGGCTTTGAGCTGCGGTGCCTCACTATCTTCGAGGACTACTGTCAGAGGGATTAAGCACGGGTAGCCTCATCCACACCCCTTAGCATTTAAAGACATCGGAGCTACCAAAGCCCCTCGCACCTTCCGGACACGCGGCTGGCTCCTTGGGCCGGCGGCGTCCAAGCTGCCGGCTCCAGGAATACGGTCCACTCTCAGAGGGCGGCTTTGGAGGAGGCCGGCTCTAAGCAGACGGCCCCTCCTCCCCTCGGAGCCCACACTCAACCACTACGACAAGGCGGAGCGTGGCTACAGGGCCTCCCAATCCCCCGGATCCCAGAGGTGTGTGGCTATAGTGCGAGCTGACCAAGCGGTCACCTCCTTGCCAGGCCCTGTGCTGTAGCCATGCGGCTCAAGGCATGGCCCTTGTCAGCAAGGGCCATGCTCCCACGACGGGCGGTCGGTAGCCCGCAGGCAGCACACCTTACCTGTCCATGAGCTCCCAGAACATGGCGCTCCCCTAGAAGGCGGCTTTAGGGGCGGACCGGCCTCCAGCAGCTGGCCCTTCCCTCCCTCAGAGTCTGTGCACAAGTACTCACTACAAAACAAAGACACATCCGTGACATTTTGGGCCGAACGAATTTTTTTCTGTCATACATATGACACTTCAATGACAATAATTGGGAAAAAACCCAGTATCATCATAAATGTGGTGGGCTCCTACTTCTATGACAAAAAATCATGACAAAAAATGGGCTTTTTGTCCTGGGCGGGCCGGAGACGCAGCTGCATGACATTCTTTGGGCCGTCCATGATGGAAAAACTGTGGTAGAAGCGAGGGGGAGGAAAATTTCGGGGAGTTGCCGGTTATGGTGGGAGGTCGGGGGCCGAGCAATGCGCGTTTCTCTCGTACACGTACGCGCGTGTGTGCGAGGCATTGGCTCTAACTGAATCCGAGCGAGGCGTTGGGCTCTAACTAAACCCGAGCGATTGCACTGCAGGCTACGCGTTACTGAACCCGAGCGATCGATCGATGGGTGTTAACTGAAGCCGATCAAGCGATTCCTTCGCTACAGCTGCTAACTGAAGCCGATCGATTGGATGAA
>NC_041391.1:292215007-292234393 GCF_002162155.2 Triticum dicoccoides
AACACAAGTCCGTTTCGTCTGTTTTCCAGTACGCCAGACCCCTCCCGATCAACAAGACCCCCGTTTCGACCGTAGGAGGTATGTTTCGTCCGTTTTGCGGTACGCCACACCCCTCCCGATCAACAGGACCCCCGTTTCGACCGTAGGAGGTCCGTTTCCCCTGTTTTGCGGTACGCCACACCCCTCCCGATCAACAGGATCCCGTTCCGAACATAGGAGGTCTGTTTCCTCCATTGTTTGGTACGCCAGGCCTCGTTTCCATCACATTTCCGTCCAAGCCCTCCCGATGAACACGACCACGCATTCCGTTCCGACCCGGCCGGTTGGCTGCCCATGAACACGACGATGACGCTGTTTCTCCGTTCTGACCCAGCCATGTACACGAGACCTGGCCGTACGTATGCGCGAGTAGGCGTTCAAGACCCTGCCGGTATGTACATACGTGGCCGTATTTTCTTTCTTGCACCCTGGCCGCTGTACGTACGTGTACATGCTATGTGCGCACCTCTACTATGACACATGCGTGCCTCTACAACGACCAGTATGTACGTACACGTTCGCGACCAGAATGACAACGCTACACACGCTTTGACCAGGTGGGTCCCGACTGTCAGGCACTTCCTTGCGTGCGAAAATGTAGCTGGTGGGTCCCAGCAGTCAGAGGGGTATATCGTTTTTTGCCCGGACGCACTTCCTTTGCATGTGAAGATGTAGATGGTGGGTCCCAGCAGTCAGGGGGGTGAATCGTTATTTTTTTGCCCGGACGCACTTCCTTGTGTGCGAAGATGTAGCTGGTGGGTCCCAGCAGTCAGGGCGAAACTTTTTTCGTGAAATACGGTGGCCCGTCCGGTGGGTCCCCGCTGTTAGGTGGAGGAATCATTATTTTGCGCATAATAAGGAGGTACTTCCTTGCTACGGCCGTGGACCCAGCTGTCAGCCTCTCCACGTACAGTCCACGTCCGATGGAAGTCATTCCTTGACCACGTTAAGCAAGCCGCGCCAAGAGCACCACGGCGGTGGACGACGGAGAGGCCTAGGAATGGGACGACTCGGAGCCGGGGAAGACGCAACAGTGGATGCCCACGCGAAGAGGAGTACGAGGGTTCACTTGTTCGGCTGCGGTGTGAGGTTGCTGTCGCTGCAGAATAACAGGGGGTGTGGGTGAGTAGAGGGATGGCCTGGCCAGTGGTAGAAGTAGTAGGGGCAGTGAGGCCGCCGTGGCATCACAGCCGGCCACGGGAGGCAGGAGCACGCGACACGACCGGCGCTGGTTTGGGCAGCTGGAGCAAGAAGACCATTGGTTGAAGAAGCACTACAACCGTTGGATGAACATCGTACGGTAACAGGAGCTAGAATCATTCATATTGACTAGTTGACAAAGCCCTCCGTCCCCGTCAACTTGGTAGGCCCACAAGTCAGCCTCCAGTATGCTGGGTTCCAGCTGGCAGGGGGAGTATTCATTTTTTTGTGAGTAATAAGGAGGCACTTCCTTGCGTGCGAAGATAACTGGTGGGTCTGTCAAGTCAGCGGGGGGCACGTTTTTTTCGCGAAATAACGAGGCCCTTCCGATGGGTCCCAGATGTCAGGTGGAGGAATCATTATTTTGCACGTAATAAGGAGGCATTTCCTTGTGTGCCGCCGTGGACCCAGCTGTCAGCCTCTCCACGCACAGTCTACTTCCGATGGTGTCGTTCATTGACCATGTTAACCACGCCACGCCGAGCGCATCGAAGGTGGTGGACGACGGCGAGGCCCCGGACAGCAACGAGCCGAAGATGGGAAGACGCGGGAGTAGAGTCATAGACGGAGAGGTGTACGAGGATTAACTGGTTCTAGTGCGGTGTGGTTCCTCAGTCGGTGGAGAAGAACAGGAGATGTGGAGGGATGGAGGGAAGGCCTAGCCAACGATGGAGTAGCGCTTCATAGCAAAGCGTGCTAAGCAGAGCTGCTAGCCGCAGGAGGCGGGAGGTGGTCCCGGCGGCGCTGGAGGAAGAAGACGAGAGATTGAAGATGGATGCCGGTCGTTGGATGTAAATCCAAGGGCTAACATGTCAGAATCATTTGTTGACTAAATTGACAATGACTTGCGTTGGCTTCGACCTATTAGCCCACACTTCAGCCTCTAAAAATGTGGCACGTATTCAACCCATTTTTTTAGAATATACAGTCTTTTTCTTTGCGCGGTAGAATTTACAGTCAATTTGAACTTTTTCTTTGAATTACAGCCATTAGCTGGGCTGGGTGAACAATTAATGTACCGTCCATGCGGCCCATTTATTTTATTTCCTAAAAAATTACATGCCATTTGCACTTTCTCGAAACACACGATTTTGCTGGGCTGATTCTAATTATAATGTTGGCTTGGGCCAGCAATGTTATCAAAAAATAAAAAGGGGTTGAGCATCTTGTTATAAATATATTGAAATAATAAGTGATATTATTACATTCGTCCTTAAATCTTTCCAAGCTTTTGTACACAATCACTTGGATTTTCGTGCCAAAACAATCCAGGATTTTATTTGTTAAGAAATTATTTTTTATAAGTTAATAAGATGTGGGATATTGTTTTCTTACATATGTAAGTATCTATTAAATATATGATGACATAATATAGTGAGAAGGGAAACATAAGTTGTACCTAGCATTCCTATTCTTATATAGAAAAATAGAACAGACCTGTGCGTTTTCTTAGAAAAAAATACATAAATTGGGCTGCCAAAAATAAAACCTCGGATGGGAGGTCCATAGGCCGGTCGATACATGACGGCCCTAAGAAAATACAAACAGGCCCTCTGTCGGAGTAAATGACCACGGGTAGCCTAGCCGGCTCCCCCTGGCTCTTGAAAAAATAATAAGCCTGATCAAACCATCGAGCATCGAAGACGCGGGGCCGCCTTCCCCGGGCCGTCTACCCCCTCGGCCGGCTACTGGGAGGCGGCCCGGCCAAGAGCCCTCCTAAAGAAAGCCGTGAGAGGGCCGACTCCAGAAAGCCGGCCACCACATGGCTGACTCCAGGAAGCCGGCCACCACACGGCCGACTCCAAGAAGCCGGCCCCCAATAAGAGGCCCAGATCGGGCCCTCGAAGTTTGTTCCAACATAATGACGACGAGCCAGGGCGTGGCAATAGTGAAATACGCCGCCCCCGAATCCCGGGGTTCGCATGGCTACAGTACGCCGTACAGGGTTGCCATGACCCGTCCGGCGTGGCACTGTTGCCATGCTGACCATGACATCACCCACAATAGACTGACGGTACGGCCCGCAGGCGGCGGGCCCCTTTGGCCAGAGAGACATCCGAAGGCGGCCGCACGCCTCCTAGTTGGCCAGGGATGAGGCCGGCTCTCCTCAGTCGGCTCGTTCCCTCCCTCGAAGAATGAGCCTCATTAAGGAGACAAGATGAGGTGAGGCTATAGTGAGCGCCCGCGAGGCGGCGGCACTGTAGCCATGCTTACCTCGACCAAGCCCTCGTCATCAAGTGTCAGGACCCCGATCCTAAGTCACACCGATCTAGCATGTCACACATCATATCACTTTGCGGCCTCACGCACGGTATTCCCACGGGTGCCACCTTACCTGGCCCGGGACCGTTTGCGCCTTTTGGCTCACGTATATGATAGTGCCGCTAGCATCCATATGACAAAGAACCCGGGCTGACATGGCTAGTCGTGAACCCAAAGTGGCAAAAACTTACAGGGACAGGCATCCATGACCCAACATCGAACGTGTTGGTCATCAACGAGTGAATTCGGGCTGTAGCACTGGGCTCGCAGGACTCCAGTAAACCGGGCTGTAGCGGGCTAACAGGACTCCGATATCCATCGTGACATTTCCCTGAAGGGACAGACACAGGAACGAAGAAGGACACATGCCGGCCAGCCTAAGTGTTCCGGAGCAGTAGCAAGCTACCAAAGCTCAGTGGAAGTACTAGGAGACATTTCCCGATAAGAGAGGCTACTAAGGATAAACAACTAGATAGTCAGATTCCACACATACCAAGCATTTCAATCATACACAGAATATGCTCGATATGTGCAAATACAACAAGGCATCACAACATGACTCTACGACACAAGTACTTTATTTAAAGGCCCAGAGAGCCATACATATCATAACACAAGTATGGGTCACACGACCCAGCATTCAAGTCATACAAACCATACAAGCCAACAGCGGAAGAGACATGTCTGAGTACAGACATCTAGTAAAATAAAAGAGGCTTGGGTAAGCCTGGCTATACTACATGGTCCTTCATAAGCTCAGGATCACCACCTGGGCTCTAGCCTACTCATCGATATCGACATCTACGAAGAACCCATCAGAAGGGGTTGCAGCGTCTTCTCTAAAAATGTAAATTATAGCAACATGAGTACAAAGGTACTCAGCAAGACTTACATCAGATCCTACATACATGCACATTATCAAGAAGGGTTGGTGGGGTTATTGTAGCAAGCCAGCTCTGACTCTTGGCTAAGCTATCTTAGGAGACACCAACTTGAAATGGTTTTGCGCACTCGAGTCCACTACACACCAACTCAATACACCACCGAGGATCCACCTCCGTCATCCTACGGAAGAGCCATCCTCGGCACTCACGCTTATCTTGAGGATTTTAGTAGTATCCATTTACTTGTCTATGAACTGTATAGGCAACCAAGTAGTCCTTTACCACGGACGCGGCTATTCAAATAGATAATGTTAACCCTGCAGGGGTGTACTTCTTCATACACGCTCTCACCACTTACCGTCGTTTACACGACATGTACTCGGCAACCTTCAAGTGGAAGCCCAACGTGGGTGTCGGCCACGACCTACCTAAACACCTAAGTCTCTAGTCCAGGTTTATCGCCTATTCAGGTTCCATCTGCAAGGAGTCCGGCCGAGGTTTCCACATACGGCCCCGAACGATGTGTACAGGGTTCTGAGACACCTAACGGGTGCCTGGTATACCCGGCCACGTACCTACCGCATCACAGCCCAGCCCGCGGGTCAGCGCTGCCCACGGCCTCCAGTAAGCTACAAACACCAGAAACTACTTGCAACTCCTGGACAGAGGACTAGGGTGAATAAGAAGCCGAGAGGGTCCATTGGTTTCGGGCCCAATGCATGGTAGTAGCTGAATCTTAAATCACACATACAGATCTCGGTGCTTATGGTCGGCTTCAATGAAACAACCCACCATGTACTCCTACATGGCCTCTCATCGATACCTTTACCAAATCGTGTTCAACACATCACTCTCATTACCGGCATGATCATTTCACTCCAGCCCATCACCCAGATGAACCAGACCTGACACGACTCTAAGCATAGCAGGCATAGCAAGGTAGGAACAACACATACATATGGCTCAACCAACTCCTACACATGCTAGTGGGTTTCATCTAGTTACTGTGGCAATGACAGGTCATGCAGAGGAAATGGGTTCATCTACTGTAGCACTCAACAGTTTGAATCGCGTTGTCTTAATGCAGTCAAAGAGAGCAGAAGCGAGAACATGGGATTGTATCGATATGATCAAATGGTTGGTTGCTTGCCTGATGGATCGATGCACTGATATTGATCTTCGCTAGGGTAACCGTGGTACTCCTCGGGGGCAGATCCTGCCGCAAAGAGCACCGATACACAAACATCACCAAACAATATGCAACAATATGATGCATGCATGAGTCATGGCATAATGAGTGTGTTAGGCTAATGCTACTAAGACCAGATGGGTTTGAACCATTTTGAATCAAAGATTCAAGTTTCAAACTCATAAATGGCCCCTTTAAGTGCTTTATCTTGTTCTGCACTAAACATCAGGTTAGCTTGCTTAAACATGCATGAAACCAGTACAGATGGATAGATTGGATTTTTCTGATCATTTTTCATGTATAAAACTTTGCATTTGGAGTTACAGATTAATTTCTATGATTTTTTAAAGTTTCTGGTATTTACTGGAATTTCCTGTATAAAAATAATTCCAGTAAATAAATTACTGCGTCTGCATTACGTCAGGATGACGTCAGCGGTCAACAGAACAGTCCAGATCAATCCTGACTAGTGGGTCCCGTGTGTCAGTGTAATTAGCTTAACTAATTATTAATTAAAACCAACCCTGATTAGTTAACAGGGCTGGGCCCCACCTTTCATTGACCCAGGGGGTCAAACTGGGCCCACCTGTGGTCAAACGAAGGGTCAGCGGGGTCAACTCGCCGGCGTTTAGCCGCCGACGAGGCCAAACGCGGCGGTGAGAGTGTTTTTGTGCAATCCGGTGACCAAAAGAGCCGTGGAGGGCATCTACGTGTAGCTGGGAGCAAGCCGCAGCTCTTGGTGGTGTTGGTTGAGCTCGGGGTGGCCGGAAACGGCGCCGGCGACGACCTTGGCGGTCGCCGGAGTTCGAGTGATGATGAACCCGAAGCTATGGGACACGGCGAGGCTCGTGGTGAGGTGCTACGGGTTCCTGCGGGTGCGGTGAATGTGTTGGACATGGTGGTGTGGCCGGAGTGACGTCGGCGAGGAGCTCCGCGGCGGCGCGTGAGGGTGAGCTTCGTGCAGTCGCTACGGGGCTCGGAAGCGAGAAAGGAAAGAGGGGAGAGGTAGCTGGGCTCACGGTGATCTCGAGGAAGCAAACGACGCGGTTGGGGACGAGCTGGTGCGGCGGCGACGTCGAAGGGGATCTCCAGCAACGGTGGAGACGGGCGAGGTCGGTGCAGAGGCCTCGGGGAAAGCGAGAACTCGGGGCTCGGCTAGCTCGAAGAAGAGGAGGGCGGCGAAGCTCTTGGACACGACGGCACGGCGCAAGGACGACGGAGAGCGCGACTACGGCGACGGTGCGGCTACGGTGGCGTCGGCCATGGCGTGAGAGAGTAAGGGAGAGAGGCAGGGGGAAATTGGAGGTGTCCACGGGGTTCGGGGCGCGACGTGGAGGTCATACCAACCAGCAGCGAGGCGAGGGGAGGAAGCAGGGCGACGGGTAGCTGTGTGGCGCGCGCTGGCATCGCCGTCGAGCACCTGCCTGCCTGCCTGGCGAAGGCAAGCAGCTCGCTGGAGCGGCTGCTGGGTTGGGCCGGCTAGGTGGGCTGGCTAGTTGGGCTGCCAGGTTAGTTCCCTCTCTCTCTCTTTATTTATCTTTTTTTATTTATTCTGTAACTTTGTGGACTTACTAAAAATACCTAAACAACTCCAAAATTCCCCAAACTGCTCATGGCCACTAACTGGAATATATCCTGCATGGAACATTTTAGTTTTGGATTATTTGAGCATTTAAAATAATTTATATAATTTAAATGCCCAAACTCAAATACTTATGATTTAATTCAAAAACCTTAGGATGACCTAGAAAATTGTGCACCACTTTTGGCAGAGGCTCTGAACCAAGGCAAAAATGATGGACATTTTAGAAGGGCATTTCAGGTTCAATGAAAATATTTTTAGTAAACCCTAGTTGGTTTCAGAGGGGGCTGGGGGTCCTGTCATCCCCATTTCAGGTTTCTGATGAAAGAAATTGACATGATGCAACACTCTAATGCATGAACTAGCTAGGGTGTGACGTCAAGGGTGAAGCAACAGTAACCAGCCCCAGACAAGACCCCTAAGCGGTGGGGCCTACCTGTCTACCAGGAAGCCGACAGCCGGCGGGACCCACCAGTCTGCGGGCCCCAGCTGTCGGCGGAGAAGCCGACCGGCGTAGACACTGATGGCTGGGCTAAGGCCCAGCCGGATTACCATTGTACCCCCGGGGGGTAGGCCTATATAAACCCCTCGGGGCACCCATGCAAAGGGTTGGACCTTGATAGTTTTAGACACAACTTTGATAGGAGAAAAGAGCTAGCATTTCCCCTTCTTCCTCCTCTCACCAAACAGCTCCAGGAGCCTCTTGTAGCTACTTGTTGATCTAGTGATCATGCGGAGACCCCGTAGAGCCGGACTAGGGGTGTTATCTCCATGGAGAGCCCCAAACTTGGGTAAGATTCACCAGCGTGCATGTCTTTGCCTTATCCCGTTTCCAGGCACCAGCGACGTCTTATTGGCTCCCACAATGATAAGCCACCCGTTGGCATATGTCGCACCAACCACCCAACATTTGGCGCCCACCATGGGGCCAGGTGCACCGTTGTCCGGAGACCTGTTCTGGACGGGAACCCTCTTCCTCCCCAACGAGTGTAGCGAGCCCGGCACGCTCGATGGCGCTTGCCCCGACGCGCTGCAAGGTGTCGATGACGCCTGCGCGGCGAGCTGCCTCGCTCCTTGGCGAGGCTCGCATCTCCGATGAGCCCGCGTCTGATGCGGGCACCGGCTGCCTCGAGAGCCGCCTCGTCAGCCTCCTCGACCAACTCCACGTCTCCAGCGAGCCTGCTATGGATTTGGAATCGGTCGGCTCAACCAACCCGATGCTTGTCGACTCCGACACTGCATCCCTCGACGCTTTCCCCACCAACGTGGTGGTTTTCGACGATCCTCTTCTGCGAGCCGAAAGTGGCGGCAGCACCGTTACCGAGGTGCTAGTCATCAGCCATGGAGTCGCCTCCGGCAAGAACACCCACGACACCCTGCAAGCGGCGCTGCAGGACTTGTCCGTCCCCATCCCGGCCAACGCCGACGCCGAGGCGCTGGAGGCACGCCGCCTTGCCCTCGTCACGGAGGGCCAGAAGCTAGCCACCATGAGATGCCTCACCGAGGCCCACCAGCGCGAGGTCGACCATGCCGCCTTCGGCACGCCACCTCCTGACGGACCGAGCCGGGACGGTGTTGTCCAGAAACGGGGCCATCGCCGACATGCTGGGGGAAGAACACCCAGTCTACGCCACGCCTCTTGAGAACCTACGCGCCGCCCAGTCGGTCGTAGACGAGCTGAATGGAGTAGGGGCCGACGAGCTCCCCTACATGACCAGGCGAATCCAGCAGCTGATAGACGCGGCCGCAAAGCAGCACGAGGCCGGCATCCGCACCGAAAGCCCTCCCCCGCTCCGAGAGCACGGCGCGACGTCACGTACGCCGACTGCGGGCGGAGCCCGCACTAGGCAGGAAAAGGAGTCGGCTGCCAGTCGCAGCCGGACTAGAGTCACTATCAAGCGCGACGCAGAAGGCCACCCTCAAGCCGTGGAGCGACGAGGCGATCCACCTCCTCCTCCGCCTCGTGGGGAGAGATATCCCACCCCACCGCCTGTCAGGCATCCGACTCTCAGCGGCCGACTAGGTCGCCGCGAAGGAGTCGGCGAAAACGATGCCCGCCATCAGATCGACTGCCTTGCGCTATCCCTGGCGTTAGAAGAAGAAGATGATGTCGGCCCGCCTTACTTCGGCCCCCGCATCCGCGACGAGCCCTTCCCCAAAGGGTTCTCGCTCCCAAGAGACACGCGCAAGTACAACGGCTCCATGAAGCCGGAGGATTGGTTGATCGACTGCTCCACCGCAGTCCGCATAGTGAACGGCAACAGGCGTGTTGCCGTAAAATACGTCTCCTTGATGCTCCAGGGCACGGCGCAAACCTGGCTCAAGAGCCTCAGGCCCTACAGCATCAACAGCTGGCTCGACTTCATGGAAGCCTTCATCCGCAACTTCACCAGCACCTACAAGCGGGCTCCCAAACCCCGACAGCTCTCCTTGTGCGTACAAGGACCCAACGAGTCGACTCGCGACTACCTCACACGTTGGGCCGAGCTCTGAAACTCCTGCAAAGGGGTGCACGAGGTTCAACCATAGAGTACTTCACGGCTGGGGGCCGGGAATGCACCCTCCTCAAGCACCGACTCCTCTGCGACGAGCCGACTACCCTCGACGAGCTGCTAGTTATCGCGAACAAATACGCCACGGCCGACTCCTCCATGAAGACCGAGCTTCGAGTAGACGCCTCCGGGAAGGTGCTTGCACGGCTCTCAAGACGCCGGCTGGAGAGTCCACTCGGCGCCCGTACCAGAACGACAACAAGCGCAAGGCTCCGATGCTGACTTCCGCCAGTCGGCAAGTAGCCACAGTCGAAGACGAACAACCTGAGGGGCGGCCCGCGCCAAGAAACAGAAGGGCGGCAGGCCGACTTGGCAGCCGACTTTCTGCTACGAGCAAGCCCTTGATGCCCCCCACAAGTTTTACAGCAGCGCGAAAGACTCCAACCACACCACTCGGAAATGCCATTGGCTCACACGAATCTCCAAGGGCGACGGACTGGTGCCGTCTCCATGTGCTGGTCAGCCGCCTCCGGCTCCTCAACCATGGAGAAGTTGAATATCAAGGCAAAGCAGCTCATGCCGAGTCGGACTATGTTTCATGGCATCATACCCGGTCTGTCCTATGCTCCGATCGGCAAGATCAAGATAGACGTCCTCTTTGGAGACAAAGATCATTTCCGCCAAGAAGCCATATGGTTTGAGGTAAGTGGATCTAGAGAGCCCTTACCACACGCTGCTTGGCCGACCTGCATTGGCCAAGTTCATGGCTGTGCCCCATTACGCCTACCTCAAGATGAAGATGCCGAGCTCCAAGGGTGTCATCACCATATCAGGAGACTACAAGAAATCCGCTGAGTGTGCGGCTGTTAGCAGTCGGCTAGCCGAGTGCCTCGTGATTGCTGAAGAGAAGAAGATACTGGACCGGGTCGTGGCCATGGCCGGCTGCTCCCGATCCCAAGGAATATGAGGCTCAGTGTTCTTTCCAGCCGGCCAAAGAAACCGACAAGATACCTCTGGACCCGGAGCACCCGGAGAGGTATGTGGTCATGGGAACCGGCCTTGACAGCAAATAGGAAAGCGAGCTCGTCGATTTCCTCCGTGAGAATCGGGACATCATTGCATGGTCTCCCAAAGACATGCCGGGTATTCCGACAGATTTCACCGAGCACAAGCTACACGTCCAGAAGGACGCCAAGCCGGTCAAGCAGCCCTTGCGCCGCCTGTCAGAGGAGAAGAGAAGAGTAGTCGGAGAAGAAATAGCCCGTCTTCTGGCAGCTGGCTTCATCATGGAGGTTTTCTTTCCTGAGTGGCTTGCCAACCCGGTCCTAGTGTTGAAGAAGAACAAACAATGGCGCATGTACATTGACTACACAAGCCTCAACAAAGCCTGCACCAAGGATCCTTTTGCCCTGCCAAGGATTGATCAAGTGATTGACTCCACAGCCGGATGTGAGCTGCTGAGTTTTTTGGATGCTTACTCAGGCTACCACCAGATAAAATTGGACCCAGCTGACCGTCTGAAGATCGCCTTCATGACACCATTCGGAGCTTTCAGCTACCTGACTATGACATTCGGCTTGAGAAATGCCGGTGCCACTTTTCAGCTATGCATGCAGAAATGCCTCCTCAAGCAACTCGGCAGAAATGCCCACGTCTATGTAGACGACATTGTGGTGAAGACGGAGAAGCGCGGCACCCTAATGGAAGACCTTAAAGAGACGTTCGAGAACCTACGTCGGTTTCAGATCAAGCTCAATCCAGAAAAATGCGTGTTCGGAGTTCCAGCTGGCCAACTCCTAGGCTTCCTGGTCTCTGAACGCGGCATCGAATGGAACCGAGTGAAGATCAAGGCTATAGAGAGAATGGAGATTCCTACCAAGCTAAGAGATGTCCAGAAATTCACCGGATGCTTGGCCTCCCTCAACCGCTTCATCAGTCGGCTCGGGGAGAAGGCCCTCCCTCTATACCGACTCATGAAGAAGTCCACTCACTTCGAGTGGAACGACCAAGCAGATCAATCTTTCCACGAGTTAAAAATGATGTTGTCCACGCTGCCCATCCTGGCGGCACAGACTGAGAAAGAGCCCATGCTCCTTTACATTTCCGCCACTAGCCGAGTCGTCAGCACTGTCATCGTGGTCCAACGCCCGGAGGAGGGCCGAGTTCAGCCAGTCCAGAGGCCGGTCTATTACCTGAGTGAAGTATTGTCCACATTGAAGCAGAACTATCCGCACTATCAGAAGATGTGCTATGGTGTGTACTTCACCGCCAAGAAGCTCAAGCCCTATTTCCAAGAGCACCCCATCACGGTCGTATGCACTGCCCCGTTGGCTGAGATCATAGGCAGCCGGGATGCATTCGGCCCGGTGGCCAAATGGGCCATTGCGCTGGCCCCTTATACGATCTTCTACCAGCCCCGCACCGCCATCAAGTCCCAAGCATTGGCCGACTTCCTCATTGATTGGGCCGAGACCCAGTACCTGCCGCCTGCGCCCGACTCCACTCATTGGCGGATGCAGTTCGATGGATCCAAGATGCGCACCGGCTTGGGAGCCGGCATCGTCCTCACCTCTCCCAAGGGCGACAAGCTCAGATACACATTGCAAATTCATTTTGCCGCCTCCAACAATGTGTCCGAGTACGAGGGGCTCATACACGGGCTCCGACTAGCCAAAGAACTCGGCATCCGCCGGATCCTGTATTATGGTGACTTGGACTTGGTAGTCCAACAATCATCCGGCGACTGGGACACCAAGGACGCAAACATGGCGAGCTACCGCTTCCTCGTTTAGCAACTAAGCGGATACTTTGAAGGGTGCGAGTTCCTCCATGTGCCACGGGCCGACAACGTGCAAGCAGATGCCCTGGCCCGAATAGGCTCCACCCGGCAAGCTATACCAACCGGCGTCTCCCTCCAACGCCTCCTTAAGCCGTCTGTCAATCCATCTCCAAAGTCCGATTCCATCTTCGTGCCGCCTGACCCCGATGCAGTTGGAGCCGGCTTGGGGAACCAAGCAGGCGGCTCGGGGACTTCGACAGGCGGCTTGGGGACTTCGACAAGCGGCTCGGGGACTACTGTAGTCGTACCCGGCCCGGGGACTTTAGAACACGGCTCGGGGACAACTGCAGTCGGCCTGGGGACTGCATCAACACAACAGGCGGTGACCGACTCCAACTCTTCACCACCCAGCCCACCCGCCCTGGTTGTGTTAGCCACCTTGACAACAGAAGAAGTCACAGCTCCGTTATTGGCCCAGCCCATCCTCAATTTCCTGATTAACAGGGAGTTGCTGACTGACGAGATCTCGGCAAGGCAAGTCCAACGCCGAGCCGGAGTCTTCCAGCGCTGCGTCGAGCCAGAGAAGGGCATAGCAATCCTCGAAGATATACACCAAGGCGAATGCGGCCACCACGTAGCCTCAAGATCACTTGTCGCCAAAGCCTTTCGCCATGGTTTCTTCTGGCCGACTGCTTTGGACGATGCCAAGGAGTTGGTCCGCAAGTGCAAGGGTGCCAGCGCTTCAGCTCCAAGCAGCACGTGCCTACTTCTACACTCAAGACCATCCCCCTTACTTGGTCATTTGCCGTATGGGGGTTGGACATGGTAGGCCCGTTCAAGATAGCACGCGGCGGCATGACCCATCTGCTGTTCGCCGTGGACATGTTCATGAAGCGGATTGAGGCAAAGCCAATCAAGAAGCTAAATGGTCCGACTGCTGGCACATTCATCGCAGATATGACCGTTCAGTATGGCATCCCGCACAACATCATCACCGACAATGGCACGAACTTCACCAAAGGCCCTTTGCATGTATCTGTGTGACTAAGGGCATCCGACTGGACCTCGTGCCCGTTGCCCATCCGCAGTCAAATGGCCAGGTGGAGCAAGCAAACGGCCTCATCCTATCTGGCATCAGCCCCGGCTAGTCGAGCCGCTGGAGCATTCTGCAGGCTGCTGGATCGAGGACCTCCCAGCCGTCCTTTGGAGTCTCCAGACTACGTTGAATTGAGAAACCGGCTTCACACCCTTCTTCCTCGTGTACGGGGCTGAGGCTGTCATGCCAACTGACATCGAGGTCGACTCGCCTCGTGTCACCATGTACACAGAAGCGGTAGCCAAGGAGGCGCCAGAAGATGACATCGATTTGCTGGAAGAGGCCCAGCTGCTAGCACTCAGCCGGTCCTCCATCTAGCAGCAGAGCCTGCACGGTTACCACAACAAGGAGATCAAGCCGGGTGCCTTCTGTGAGGGTGACCTTGTGCTCTGGCTGATCCAACAAACTGCCGGCCAGCACAAGCTCTCGGCCCCTTCGAAAGGGCCTTTCATCATCAGCAAGGCCATGGGCAACGACTCCTACTACCTCATCGACGCACAAAAGCCCAGGGCGCGCAACAGAGACAACGCCGGCCAAGAGACGTAGGGTCCGTTGAATGCAATTCTTCTCTGCCAATTTTACAGTTGATGCAGTGTATACTATGCAAAGACAACAGGTCCCCAACGCGCACTCAGGTGCTACCTTGTTATCTATATCATAAGCTTCGCCTATGAATGTGTTCTTTCATTTTTCCGCCCTGTTCGTGTCTGGTCAGCCGGCCCTGGGGCTCGCGGCCTTGACGCCAAAGCCCTCTCTTCGTCCCAGCCACAGCTCACAGCGCTTCTATCAGGCTGGCAAGAGCTAAAGGCCGGAAACGCTCTCCACACAAAAACAACTAAGGAAGAATGCCAATAGGGGCCAAGCCGGCTCCTCGCCTTACCCGTATGGCTGCCCAACAGCCGACGGCCAGCTTCTCGCTCGACTAGCTATGCTCTAGGAGGCCGAAGTGACTTGCCTATTCTAAACGGCCAAGTCCCTGACCCGACCACAGATCGTAGAGCGGCTGTCTAGCTGGCAAGGTGGCAGCCAAAGGAAAATGGAAAAGGAAAGAGCCAACATGAGCAAAGGCAAAATCGGACCAGAAACTGGCAAATCACACAAGCATGTGAACATAAAATTATTTACATTTGAAAAGGCCCAAGGCCGGCATTCAAGCGAGTTTGACATACACCCCTAGTGGGTGGAACTGCACATGATTAACTTGTTCGTTTGAGCACAAGACAGAAAAGCTTAAAAGATAACTAGGCCAAAGGTGCGGAAGGTGGCTTGGACAGGTCGGTGGTGGCTGTAGTGCCGGCTGGCGGGGCGTCCGGCTAGCTGGTTCTGGCTTGGTCGGTGGTGGCGGTTGACATAGTCTCCAGCTGCCCGCTGTTTGAAGCTGGATCAGGCTGGTTTCGGCTGGTCATTTCGTCATCTGGGGCGTCGTCATCGTCTTCACCATCCTTGTTGTCCTCCTCGCCCTCGTTGCTGGAGGCAATCTTCTTTGCCGAGTCCTCTCCATCGTCCGGGTTCAGCCCGAACCAGGATGGCGGCACCTCAGCGCCGTCATCTGCCTACTCCGAGACAAAGACGCCGATGTCGGCGTAGTCGCCAAGGACCGTCGCCCGCTTGTCGATCTCCTCGCGTGCCACCTCTAACCCCGGCCCACTTCCTGGTGGAATGTGGCCAGCTGGTCTGAGTTCACGCCAAGGTACCATGCCTTGACGAACTCCAGCGTCGCCCTGGCGTCTGCCCATACCGCGACAGCCTTCCAGGCCTCAAGCCGCTCGGCCAACACCTCCAACCAGTCGACGGTCCGACTGGGAGTCCAGGGCACCTGCAACTTTAGCCAAAGCCCCTCCAGGACCTGCGACTCGACGCACTAAAGTCGGCGGAGCAGATGACGCGTTGGCTCAAGGCGCATCCGGACGGCCAAAAGCTGCTCGCCAAGAGTCCGGGGCCGGTTCGACGGAATCTCCACGCCTTTCCTCCTCCGCTCATCGCGCCGTGCCTTGATCGTCTGATAGACGGCAACGGAGCGACCTGGGAGGTACTCTTTTCAAAAGAAAACAAAAGAATTAGAAGCCGGCTTCCTGCGGTAGCCAACGACTAAATAATGGGGGAAGAAAGGATCTACCTTCGAGCACATCCTCAATCATCAAGTTGCCCTCTGACAAGTACTTCTCCTGCTCAGCCCAGCCCGAGTGCTGAGACTCAAACTCGGCCTTGAGGCGATCCTCCTCGTGCTTCAGCTTTTGGACCTGCTCCTTGTGCTGGGCCGCCTAGTTCGCAAGCTCCTTAGCAAGCCGGACGCGTTCGTCGGCCGCTTGGCTGCGCTCCAGCTCCTTGGCCTAAAGCTGGCCCTCGAGATCGCACACGCCCATCCGTAGCTAGGCAGCGGCCTCTGTGAAAGAAAAGAAGAGTCATCATTGTCAGCATCGACAAAAACAATAAGTCGTCGGAAGATCCGGCCCGACTGCTCAGCAGTCAGCCTGAATCTCGGGGGTTACACCCAGTGGGTGCGCTTGCACACCCCCACTAAAAGACGGCCTATGTATCGCGGCTCTTGTTCAACTCAGAAGTCCGGTTGGCAAGCTGCTGGTTCTGGGAGTTGTAAGCGGCCGCGCACAGGTTGTGGTAGTCTTGTAGCAAGAGCAACACTTCAGCATTCAGAAACATGCCTCGAAGTTCCAACCCGCCTACTCAGTAGTCAGCTTCGAACTCGGGGGCTACACCCAGCGGGTGCGCTGGCGTGCCCCCACTGAAGATTGCAAAAATAAAAAAGCAAACTCATGTGCATACTCGGATAGTTGCCTGCATCGCCACCATATCGTTCCTCTCCTGCAGGAGCATGGCAATGTGGGTCTTGAACTGGTCCAGGACATCCTCCACCGCGAGGTTCAGGGCGTCCGGGCCGGCCCCATGCGTCCAACCAGGCGGAGCAGAGCTCGTGGCCTCGGTGTTGGCCACTTGTGAGCTTGCGGCCTCGGCACCTGCCAGCCTCGGCGCAGAAGTTGCCCGCGCTGGCGCAGGCACGCAGAAGCGCGCCTCGTCACGGCCCGGCTCGCTACCAGCTCGGTGCTGGATGGCGGCACCTTTGGCCCTTCGGGCTGGCTACCACCTTGCTCGCCAGCATCCGACGCGCACGAAGCCACCTCCACCTCCGCGACGATGGGGTCGGACCCCTCCCGCTCCGGGGCTGTCCCGGCTGCCCAAGTCAGTGACCGGTCCTCCATCCCCGGTGGCTCCAACTGCTGCAAGTCGGTGGCCTCCGGAACCGCGCTGCGGGCTGGGTGTTCCGCGACCTTGGCGTCGGCCTACGCCTGCGCCTTGGCCGCTGCGTTGGCCTCCGCCTGCGCTGCGGTCGCCGCCTCAGCCTCTGCCCAAGCCGTGGTGTCCCGCTCCTCTTGCGCCTCCCGCGCGTTCCTCTCTGTCGCCTCTCGAAGGGCAATGGCCGGGTCCACGTGGCAGGCCTCCTCGGAGCCGCCTGCTGCTCCGATCAGCGAGGCGGAGGGAGCCCGCGATACGGAGAGGGGAGCCCTATACGGCAAGGCAAGCAAAGATGAGAAGTTTGCAAGAAAGAAGCAAGCGAAAATAAGAAACTCGCAAGAGAGAAACAACTAAGACAAGAGCAGTCTAAGCGCTGATCCGAACACCATGGGGCGCTCCTTCACGTTCCTACGGATGGCGGCCGTCTTTGTTGCCTCGTGCCGCTTGGTCACGGCATCCGTCCACTTAGCCTTCTTGGTTGGCCTGCTACTGAACATCCCCACGTCGGCGCGGCGCTTAGACGCACCGGGTGCTCCAGTCGGCGCTCCACCTGACGGCCGCACTGTTGAGGAGCCAGTGTCGGCGCTGTCAGCGCCCTTAGGGCGACGTTATCCGTCACCGTCTTCGTCGCCATCCGGCCAGTCCCGGACATTGTCTCCTTCTCCATTACCGCCGCCCCAAGTGGCATCATCATCGCCCTCGTTCTCCAACGCGGCCGCCCCCAGGTCAGGGTCGCCCACATCACTGTCTTAACTATCCAGCATCCACCAATGGCCTGGAGCCACCGCGCTAACTGCCGCTTGGCCAGGGAAATTCTACCCCGCGTCCGGATGGTCAGGTCGGATGAAGAGAAACGCATAGGAAAAGAAAGGGGTCTAGATACTAACCGGAGGCAGCGAGTTGGCACGGCTTTACGGCTCCTTGCCGAATCGCCATTCAGTCTCGCTGAGCTTGCTGCCGGAGAAATATTGACGTGCTGGACCACCTCAATAGTCGGTAGCTCCTTCTTTAACATCCAGCACGGATCCTGGCGGCCGCTCATCTTGCATATCAGATGGGGCCGGTCTTGGAGAGGCGACACCCGGTGCTCGATGAAGGCATCCAGTAGGCCCGACGCCTTGAGGCCCTCCAAGTCCGTCATCTCTTGCAGCCGGACGAGGGCACTGGTGATGACAGCTGGTAGCAGCTTTGGCTGCTGGCCCTAGTTGTTCCGTGGCTCGGGCGGCGGGCCGGCTATGTAGGCCGGCTAGATGATGTAGTCGTTGTTCGCATCCAAATGGCGGACATAGTGTCGGCGTTCTAGGAACGGGGGTCCCCAGACATGCCTGCCTGCGGCCTGTGGCGTGGCTCAAGGGAGGCCTAGCACAGCCCATCTTCATCAGCGCCAGCTCAAGACCCTCGCGAGGGGCCAAGGCTCGTGGGGCGGACGACTAGGAGCTTCCTCAGGCACGGCCTCGTCAGGATGGCTCATGAGGGGGCGGAGGGTTCAAGGCAGGGTACCTCGCGAGGTGCCCATGACGCAAGCCATGACGACCAAGGGCGCCAGTCGGGCGCCAGCCCGCGCAGTGTCCACCTTTCCACTTTCGTGCAAAGGGAGCAAGCGCAGGCGAGAGCATCAAGCAAAGGCATCCATTTCGATGCAACAAGACCAAGACCAGCCCAACGGCTAGAAGGAAGTCATTGTGGAGCCCAAGCCGGCGTCATCACCAGAGCCTTTGACAGGCGAGGACAAACTTTAGTCAGGATAAGCGTACCTGCTGTTCCCCTTCAAAATGGCCAATTGTTGGCGCCCTTCCAGCTCAATATTTGGGAAGAGGCCCAGGGCCTTTGCCTATAAATAGGACTAGCCACCCCCAGGGTAGAGGCAATTGGGATCCTCATCAAGAAACCACTATATAGAGCGACTGAACCCCTCCTAGCAGTTCATCGCACCAGCCAAGAACAGACCCTCGCGAGGCTGTTTTGCTTTGTATTGTTCATCATCAAGCCCGAGAGGCAATCCACCACACCACACACTGGAGTAGGGTATTACACCACAATGGTGGCCTGAACCAGTATAAATCTTGTGTATCTTGTGTTGTTTAGTTTGGTAGTTTAGGTCCTAGCGATGCGGTGAGGAGCGAGCTGGCAGAGGGCTGAATCTCCGCGCGCACCCCAGAGTTCGAACCTCAAGGGTCTGCCGGAACCCGAAATCCTACATTTGGCGCGCCAGGTAGGGGTGCGCCGGAATCTGCCTTCCGTCGTCTCGTTCTTCCCCGACCACCGCAACCATGTCTGACGCTCGTCGGGCTCGCGCCGAGCGCCGAGCCGCCCTCGCCTCCCATGTTGCCCAGACGGCTCCCGCCGGCGGGCGCCCTCATTGTTCCCCGTCACCTGCTGTCAACACCACCACCGGCCCGGCGGGGAACGAGCAGCAAGCATCATCCCAGCATCTGTCCATGAGGCGGGACGGCCGCACCGCCACACCCTCTCTCACCCCCGCTGGTTCTTCGTCACACGCGCCCCGCGCGGCCATGGAGGCCCGAGCTGCGCTCATCGCGGCAAACGAGCTCCTGCGCTACCGCCCCATCGACAATGTCTACGAAGAGTGGACGACCGAGTCGCTGAGCTCGTC
>NC_041391.1:292234767-292339346 GCF_002162155.2 Triticum dicoccoides
CGCCCCACACGAGCGATGAAGCTCCTGGGGCACCTCAGCCGCCTCCTCCTCAAGAAGGCGCCCTGGCCCCAAGGTGCGCGGCCCCTGGGCAGAACCCGCTCTGCCAGGCGCCAGCGCGGCAAGAGCCGAGCTGCCAAGAAGTCCCTCGCCCACGAGAAGCCGCCCGAGCGCTCCCTGCTCCAGCACGTCAAGACCCTGCGCTGCCCCCAGCCGTGGCGCATGGGGACCTGCAGGACCAAGCTCTCCGTCGCCCAAGGCCCCCCGTGGCCACGGCGGGCTGCTGCGCCTTCACCTCCGAGCTGCGCAGCGTCGTGTGGCCCGGCAATTTCAAGCCAGACCTGCACCCTCGCTACGACGGCACGGCTGACCCTGCAGAGTTCCTCCAACTCTACGAGTTGGGCATCGAGGCTGCCAACGGAGACGAAAAGGTCATGGAAAACTGGTTTCCCATGGCGCTCAAGGACGGAGCCCGCACCTGGCTCCTGAATCTGGCCCCAGGCACGATCTCTTCCTGGGACGAGATGCGCACCCGCTTCATCGCCAACTTCCAGGGTACTCGCGACCGGCCACCGCCGTGAGCGACATGCGCCGTATCAAGCAGCAGCCAAGGGAAACGCTGCAGAAGTACATCCAGCGCTTCAACAACGCTCGCCTCAAGATCCCCAGGGTAACGGAGGAAGCCATCATATCTGCCTTCTCCGATGGTGTGCGCGACGTCAAGATGAAGGAGAAGCTCGCGATGCATGAAGACCTGTGCACCTCCTTGGAGCTGTTCAACTTGGCAACCAAGTGCGCCAGGGCTAAGGAGGGGCGCTTCTCCCTCCTCGAGCTGCCTGCCGCGGACCCTGAAGAGAAGAAGCCCAAGGCCAAGGACGTGAACCGCAAGGGGGCTGCCGTGCTCACGGCCGAGCCAGACACCAAACGGGGCAGAGATCAGCCCGAATCCTCCAAGGGCAGTCGGTACTGCGTGTACCACGACCTCCACACCCACAACACAAATGAGTGCCAAGAGCTCCGGGCCGTGCGTGAGGGAAGGGTTGGAAGACGCCCCGAGCGCAGCGACTGGGGCTACGGTCGAGGAGGAGGAAGGAATGCAGGACGCTGGGAAGACTGCGGCCCGCGCCAAGGGTGGCGCAACCAACCTCGCGAGGACCGCTGGCAGGGCCCGCCTCGTGAGGGAGGCTGGAGGGATCAGCCTCGCGAGGATCGCCCGCAAGGGAACGCAGGCCTCCCTCCGCTGCCGCCGCAGCCAAGAAGGAATGAAGACCGTCATCAGGACGAGGGGGCTGGGGGCTTCCAGGAACCGCGTGCGATCACCTGCATCCTGGGTGGAGCTCAAGCCCCAGCCTCTCAGCGCATCTCAATCAGTTCACCCGCGAAGTGAATGCAGTCCTTCCCAAGCTCGAGGCCACGCGCCCTCTAAGGTGGTCGGCGTGCGCCATCATGTTCAGCTCAGCGGATCACCTCAAGTGCGCGGCCACAGCAGGAGTCCTCCCGATGCTTTGTTCCCCCATCATCAGCAACGTGCTAGTCACCAGGACCCTCATCGACGGCGGGGCAGGGCTCAATATCCTGTCCGTGGAAACATTCAACAATCTTCAAGTGCCTTACAGTCTGCTTCAGCCAACCAAGCCTTTCTCCGGAGTCACCGACGGCTCCACGGTCCCGATAGGGCAGGTCCGCCTTCCTGTCACCTTCGGGGCTCGCGACAACTACTGCACCGAGCTCATCAACTTCGACGTCGCCCACATTCTCCTGCCGTACAACGCCATCCTCGGGTACCCGGCGCTGGCCAAGTTCATGGCCGTAACCCACCACGGCTACAACGTCCTCAAGATGCCGGGAAGCGGCGGGGTCATCACCGTGCCCTGCGAAGAGAGAGACGCAGTGTGCTCCCTGGAGCGAGCCTTTCATGCCGCATCACTGGAAGACCCAGACCGCGATAGCAGGAGGCCTTCCGAGGCCGCACCCAAGAAGAAGAAGACATTGACCGGCCCGGCCCCTCAGGAGGCAGGCCCCTCAGGGCCCGCGCCTGGCAAGGAGGAGCCTCCTTCCATCGCATAGGGAAGTGCGCCCGGCGCCCTCCTCAGGAAGGGCTCGGGGGCTCTCCCCTGGAGGGCCGCCGACCTCGCCAAGGTCACAAGGGAGGCGCTTGGGCACCACATGGAGGCGTGCTTCGAAGCACGTTTCCCTCAAGAAGGAGCAAGGCAAGGAGGGCCAAACCCTCAGGAGTTCGTCAGCAAGGCCATTCAGGAGTTACAGGAGTCAAGGGTCATGAAAGGCAGCCACCGCCTACCCGCTGTGGCCCCCCATCCAGGCGAGGACGGTGGCCTGCGCGTCTGCATCGACATACCAGGGCTCAACCGAGCCGCGTCTCAAGAGCGCCTCTGGCCCTCGCGAGCGGGACGTTGCGAGGGTCCGCCCCACAGCTACGTGCGCATGCCTTACGGCCTGCCGAACACGGCTGCTGCGCACCGGCGTCTCATGAGGGCCATCTAGGAGGCTCAAGAGGCCAGGCGTGCCGCAGCCCTGGCGGAGACGGAGATGGCCCGCGAGGAGCCGCCGGCGCCTCCGGAGGCTCCCGAGGCCCCTGGGCCTGGGGGCTCGTGAGGATTGGCTCCCGCAGCCCACCGAGTCTGCTACACCAACACCCCTTCATCCACAACATCATCAGGTGAC
Source organism: Triticum dicoccoides (assembly GCF_002162155.2). Classification (NCBI taxonomy): domain Eukaryota; kingdom Viridiplantae; phylum Streptophyta; class Magnoliopsida; order Poales; family Poaceae; genus Triticum; species Triticum dicoccoides. The sequence continues at coordinate 292,237,447 of NC_041391.1, forward strand.
ATCTTTTAAGTTTCGTTTCTGGCTGGGAGCGCCTTCAGGGCCGCATTATTCCCAGGCCACGTCGGTCCGTCCCTGTGGCATGTACCCCCTTTATCTCATGTCCTTAGCTTATCTTATTAGGGGCGCCCCTCGGGCTGCATCATCCCCAAGCCGCTCAGGCCTATCCCAGCGGCATGTATCCTTCTTGCGTTTATCTTAGGACTATGCTTTCGATCCAACATGCTTGTTATTAGGTGCCTTTTTCTGGGTGTCGGAATCTTGCACGTTAAAGGGGGGGTGCCTGAGCATCGTGACTCAGGGCTCCTATCGGCTCTTCGGCCCTCACCCTCTGGTCTTGTCCATGGCATCGTGACCTGGCATGCTAGCGACGGCTGAGACCAGCCCAAGAGCCAGGACCGGAGGACGTAGAGTTTCGTCATCTAACCCAGCTTGCGTGTTAAAGAGGGGGTGTCTAAGCATCGCGACTCAGGGCTCCTACCGGCTCTCCGGCCCTCACCCTCTGGTCTTGTCCATGGCATCGCGACCTGGCATGCCAGCGATGGCTGAGACCAGCCCGAGAGATGGGACCTGAGGACGTAGAGTTTCGTCATCTAACCCAGCTTGCGCGTTAAAGGGGGGGTGCCTAAGCATCGCGACTCAGGGCTCCTACCGGCTCTCCGGCCCTCACCCTCTGGTATTGTCCATGGCATCGCGACCTGGCATGCCAGCGACGGCTGAGACCAGCCCGAGAGCCGGGACCCGAAGACGTAGAGCACAACCATCTGACCAAATTTGCAGGAACACACTCCAACATAAGGCCCAGAGCCAGGCACATCCCGCCTTGAGGTAGGGCCCCGTGAGTCCCGCGCTGGCTCACGGGTTCCCAGATACACCTCGTCCATCCCTACCATGCCAGCCACGTGTCAGGGTGGGGCTGTATTCGCCCCGGGGGCTCCTCCCGAAGGGGAGCCCCCTCCCACGTACTAGTGGAAGCACCATGCTCCGCGCTGGCTGACGACACTGCCGAGGAGCGGCTATGCCCGTACGCATACGGAAGCGCTATGCTCCGCGCTGGTGATAAACAACTGAGGGTGGCCTCCGGGTCACATCAACCTCAGGGAGCCCGGAGCTCAGTGTCTGTCCTTGTCGCAACGCCTCCCCTCGGAAGTGTCGCGCGAAGGGGCTGGGCACGGGGGCTGTGCCTGGGTCTCGCCCAGACGCACCCCACCTGGCCAGGCCCCCCCGGGCTTGGTTCGTCGCACGTCCCTCCCCGAGCGGAGCCAAGGTACGAGGGCCGTTTGAGCGTCAAGGGGGACTCCTGAGCATCGCGACTCAGGAGCCTAACTGGTCACGTAGCCCCTCACTCCTTAGTTCCGAAAGGCTAACGGCGGTTGAGGTATGCGCGGGGCCGGGCCCTACAGACGTAGAACAGCAGATCCACCCACACCTCACCTCCCTACTTGTTGTTCGAGCGCCAAGGGGGGCTCCTGAGCATCGCGACTTAGGAGCCTAACTTGTCACGTAGCCCCTCACTCCTTGGTCCCGTCCTGGTTTCTGGTCGGGGCCAACGGCGGCTGAGGTATGCGCGGGGTCGAGCTCTGTCAGTGTAGAACATAAGCAAGTAGGAAGGAATAATGCAAATTTCAGGGAATTCAAAAGCAAATAATACAGTCCATGCTGTTATCACAGCATCAAACATAAGTTTTAAGGCCTCCCCGAGGCATGGTACATGCGCAGGAATTAAAAATAGGACAGGAGCCGCGAGAGAGTCACTTGCCGGCGGGGGAGCCGCATGGAGTAGGTTCGCCTTGTGGAGCAGCAGGGCCAACAACGCTACGCTTCGGCCTGGTGCTGAAGGCCCAGAACTTCCCCAGCAGAGCCTCCGCGCGACCCTTCACGGCCTCAGCAGCGTCAGCGGCACGCTCGCCGCTCACTGGCTCCACCAGGCTGTCGAGGTCGATGTTGGGGTCGTGAAGGTAGATGTGGGTGAAGACCCGCATCAGCGCTGCAGAAGACAAGACGCGTGCCTCGGCCTCAGCCGTAGGGCCAAGGCCAAGGGTGACGTCGTTAAGGGCGCGAACCAAGAAGGGAAGCAGCTTGGCGGGGCCATCCTCCTCGCCGGCCAGCGAGCTCTCAAGGCCGCTCTCATAGAGCGTCTTCAGTGACGTGCGAGCCTTCTCTTCCATATTTGCGAAGGCCATGCGATCCTCAGCGAGAACCCGGGCCTTGCCGCCCAGCTCAACCCTCCTTGCCTCCAGCTCTTGCTCCAGCACACCTAGGCGGCCACGGCGCCTATTGAGCTTGACCTCCAGGTCCTTGATGGCCGCCTCGCGAACCTTCATGCTTTCCTCCTGCTCCTGGCGAAGGCGGGCCTCCTCTGCAAGCTGGTTCTGCAGGCCCTTCAGCTCGCTCTCCAGCGTCTCACAGCGACCTTGGACGCTAGCTGCCTCCCCCAGGGCGGCATCGCGGGCAACCTTCGCCTCATGGACGGCCTGTTTCTCCTTGTCGCAAGCCGTCGAGGCTTGGACCAGTGCCGCCCGTATCGAAGCATCGGAGCGAATCCAGCCCGAAGCCAGCTCCAAGCGCCCGGCCACTAGACGGGGGTCGGCGCCCAGAAGATCCTACCGCAGACGGTCCAGTCCGGCAATGGCGCGATCCAGAACAGTATTCGGAGAAACAGCAGCCGGTGGAGAAGGAGGAGAAGACGGCTGTGTGACCATTGCGCCTTGAGGCAGAACCAGCGGCGCCACGACAACAGTGGAGGCAGCATCAAGCAAGGGCACCTCTGGAGGCGCCTGGGTTAAGGGGGCTGAGCTTGCCCCAGCGGGCTCAGCCTAGCCTCGCGAGGACGCCCGGGCAGGAGAGGCTTGCGCGTCACGATTACTTTCTTTCTCGGGCAGAGGCACTGCCACGGACGGGACCTCAGGAGCTCCCTTCGGCTTCTTCGCCGCGGGCGCCAGCCTGGCCGAAGGACATGGGCATCAGGTTTCGTCCATAGAACAATAATCAAGACGGGAAGCAGGCACTTATGGGTCATCGCTGGTGGACTCGAGAAGCCTCCAGCCAAACTTAAAGCCCGAGAGCTGGCTGCAAGGGTCGGCCTCAAGGGGCTCGGAAGCAGGAGGCGCGCCTGTGGATCGCCCCGGGGCCGGGGCAGACCCGCGGGGGACCAGCCCAGTCCGGTCCTTCTTCGGGATCAGAGGCAGGCTCCCGCCGCCCTGCTCACCCTCATCCTCGTCGTCGTTGCTCTGGGGAAGGCGGAGAGTGCGGGACCTGCAGCGAAGGGGAGGAGCTCTTGACTCCACCTTCGAGTCAACCCCCGCTTCCTGCTCCCCTTCTTCCTCCTCTTCGCTAGAGTCGTCGGAGGACACGTCCACCAGGTCCTCCGGAGCCTCCACGGGCATGGGCCCGTCCCTGTTGAAGACAATCATGGACCCCACTACCTGCTCCCAATCCTCGTGAAGGAACAGGGGCGTAGGAGAGCCCTCCAGCCTCGCCACGTCGCCCCCAACCAAGGACTGGAGGACCGCAGCCAGATCCTCGTCGGCCAAGACCACGGGGCTCGAGTGAGGCCTCCACATCGGAAGCGAATACTGACGGAGCGGGGCCAGTTGATGCTCCAGGAACTCCCTCAGCATCGACGCACCGGTCAGCTTTGCCGCCGCCATGCTGGCCGGCCTCATATCCACGTCCATCTTTTCCAACACTAGCTTCACGCAGGGATCCAGAAGCTCCACTCGGGACCAGTCGTCGGAGCTCGCGGGGTGCTCCGTGGGCAGGGTCAGCCGAGGATGGGTATGCCCAGCATCCACCAAGACCCACTTGCTCCTGAAGCCCTCAATCCTCTTCCCAGGGTTTGAAATGGCGATGGCACTGCCGTATGCAACGAAGCTCACGCACGCGGAGGCGGAACCACGGGAGGTTCGGAGGGAGAAGTAGTGGCGTAGCAAGGCCACCGAGGGCTTCACCCCTACGTGAGCCTCACAATAGTAGGCGAAGATCGCCAGGAGAAGGACGGAGTTGGGATGGAGGTAAAGAGCTTGAATATTGTAATGGCGAAGGACAGAGAAGAAGAACTCGGAAAAAGGGGGCACCAGACCGGCGACGATGGCGCTCACGAAGAGCGGGTAGAAGGTGCTCCCTCGACCCTCAGGGACGACAGAGCCGGCCTTGAACGCCTTCGTCCCGTCGATGCCCTGGGCCTCTGCCATCTGGCGCACTAGGGCAAGGCTCGCCCCAGACACGTTTGGCAGGTCCAAGGCAGGCGAGTACCAAGCTCCGGCCCGGGCATGGCGAGGCGCCATGACTGGCTAGGGCACGTAGGCGGAGTAGACCTGAAGATTTTGGAAGCAGGGAGGAGAGGCGCAAGAAAGGGGATCTGAGCAGCAACTGAAAGAAATAAAGGAGGCAAGGGAGATGCCGCTATTTTATCAACTCACGCCGTTGCAGAGGCGCCCACGTCCAATCAACTGCCGCGCGGCGCCCAAGGCTGCAGGCTGTTAGGGCCCGCGACGCTTCGCACTTGCCCTTTCGCCTCTCTGCTCAGCCAAGTTCGGGCGCGCCGTGGGCCCGGGGGCTACTGTCGGCGTTCTGGGAACGGGGGTCCCCAGACTTGCCTGCCTGCGGCCTGCGGCGTGGCTCAAGGGAGGCCCAGCATAGCCCATCTTCATCAGCGCCAGCTCAAGACCCTCGCGAGGGGCCATGCCACGCGGGGCGGATAACTAGGAGCTTCCTCAGGCACGGTCTCATCAGGATGGCTCATGAGGGGGCGGAGAGTTCAAGGCAGGGTACCTCGCGAGGTGCCCATGATGCAAGCCATGACGACCAAGGGCGCCAGTCGGGTGCGAGCCGGCGCAGTGTTGTCCTTTCCCCTTTGGTGCAAAGGGAGCAAGCGCAGGCGAGAGCATCAAGCAAAGGCGTCCATTTCGGTGCAACAAGACCAATACCATCCCAACGGCTGGAAGGAAGTCATTGTGGAGCCCAAGCCGGCGTCATCACCAGATCCTTTGACAGGCGAGGACCAACTTTAGTGAGGATATGTGTACCCGTTGTTCCCCTTCAAAATGGCCAATTGTTGGCGCCCTTCCCGCTCAATATTTGGGAAGAGGCCCAGGGCATTTGCCTATAAATAGGACTAGCCACCCCCAGGGTAGAGGCAATTGGGATCCTCATCAAGAAACCAGTATATAGAGCGACTAAACCCCTCCTAGCAGTTCATCGCACCAGCCAAGAACAAACCCTCGCGAGGCTGTTCTGCTTTGTATTGTTCATCATCAAGCCCGAAAGGAAATCCACCACACCACACACTGGAGTAGGGTATTACACCACAATGGTGGCCTGAACCAGTATAAATCTTGTGTCTCTTGTGCTGTTTAGTTTGGTAGTTTAGGTCCTAGCGATCCGGTGAGGAGCGAGCTGGCAGAGGGCTGAATCTCCGCGTGCACCCCAGAGTTCGAACCTCAAGGGTCTGCCGGAACCCGAAATCCGACACATAGAAATAGGATTTCTGCCACAGCTTGGCCGACTCCTATATGGCGACAGCCGGGAAGCGGGTTCCAAAGCCGGTGCATCACACGGCCACATAGGTGCCGCACTGGCCCGGCTCATCCTTGTCCCGGGTGCCAAGCTTGAGGTAGAAGAACCTGCCCCATAGCTCGAGTGTGGGCAGGACACCAAGGTAGCCCTCACAGAAAGTGATGAAGGTGGCAAGGAGCATCATGGTATTGGTTGTGAGCTGATGAGGCTGCAGGCGGTAGAAGTTGAGGAACGCATAGAAGAAGTCACTCGCCGGCAGCCAGGAGCCTTGGAGGAAGTGACTCCGGAAGACGACGAACTAGCCCTCCTTTGGCGCCGGTGAGATCTCCCTTTCCTCTGGGAGCCACTTTCCCACCCTCACCTTGCTGGGAAGCCCCCTCGTCGCTCAGAGGAACTCGAGGTGGCCGTCGTGCACTTTCGAATTGTCCCAATCACCGCATGCCATGGCTAGCGGTAACTTGGCGGCAGCGCGACGAACATAGACGGCGGCGAGGCAGTGGCGAGTCTATGATGGCATGGTGAATCTGGGCGGCGACAAGTTGCAGCAGTGCTTCGGTGGCGGGTAGCGCAGCAGCGCAGTGGCAGCAAGGAGCAAGAGGAAGAAGAAGGAGAAGAGCGGAGGGGGGCGTGTGCGTTCAGCCACACCCCCTCCCCCTATTTATGCGGTAGCGGCAATAGAGCCGAGGCAGTAGAACATGGGAGACGTGGGGATTAACTACGACCATGCCCCGCGTGACCCCGTAAAACCCGTGCCTTAAAGGCGCATAATCATTATGCCTTGGAAGAGCAACCGCCTACCTCGGCCGCAGCGGATCCGTGCGTGCGCCGAGGCCCTGTAGTGGCGGGCCCGGGCCTGCGGCGACGCCGTGTCGTGCGCGTGGGCTGGCAAGCCGGCCTCGCCTACTGGAGCCACATGGCAAGTAATTAATGAGCGGCAGGTGCACCACCTAGCGGCGTCATCTTGGCGCCCACCACGCCGGTTCGAATTCATCAGGCGGTCGGCCCTACCCCGGCCGGCTCCTACTAGACGGCTTCTCCCAACCGGACAAGGCAAAGGCATAGGATCTCTCGGAGGAGCAAACTACTAAGGCACTCAGCTTTGAGCTGCGGTGCCTCACCATCTTCGGGGACTACTGTCAGAGGGATTGACCACGGGTAGCCTCATCCACACCCCTTAGCATTTAAAGACATCGCAGCTACCAAAGCCCCTCGCACCTTCAGGACACGCGGCCGGCTCCTTGGGCCGGCGATGGCCAAGCTGCCGGCTCCAGGAATATGGTCCACTCTCAAAGGACGGCTTTGGAGGAGGACGGCTCCTAGCAGACGGCCCCTCCTCCCCTCGGAAGCCACACTCAACCACTACGACAAGGAGGAGCATGGCTACAGGGCCTCCAAATCCCCCGGATCCCAGAGGTGGGTGGCTACAGTGCAAGCTGACCAAGCGGTCACCTCCTTGCCAGGTGCTGTGCTACAGCCAAGCGGCTCATGACATGGCCCTTGTCAACAAGGGCCATGCTCCCACGACGGGCGGTCGGTAGTCCGCAGGCAGCACGCCTTACCTGTCCATGAGCTCCCAGAACATGGCGCTCCCCTAGAAGGCGGCTTTAGGGGCTGACCGGCCTCCAGTAGCCGGCCCTTCCCTCTCCTTGGAGTCCGTGCACAACTACTGACTACAAAAAAAGACACATCCGTGACATTTTGGGCGGAATGATTTTTTTTTCTGTCATACATATGACACTTCTATGACGATTATTGTGACAAAACCCGGTATCATCATAAATGTGGTGGGCTCCTACTTCTATGATAAAAAATCATGACAGAAAATGTGCTTTTTGTCCTGGGCGGGCCGGAGACGCAGCTGCATGACATTCTTTGGGTCGTCCATGATGGAAACAACCGTGGTAGAAGCGAGGGGGAGGAAAATTTCGGGGAGTTGCCAGTTACAGTGGGAGGTCGGGGCCGAGCGATGCGCGTTTCTCTCATACACGTACGCGCGTGTGTGCGGGGCATTTGCTCTAACTGTATTCGAGCGAGGCGTTGGGCTCTAACTGAACCCGAGGGATTGCACTGCAGGCTACGCGTTACTGAACCCGAGCGATCGATCGATGGCTGTTAACTGAACCCGATCGAGTGATTCCTTCGCTACTGCTGCTAACTGAAGCTGATCGATTGGATGAACAGTGAGCATTGCAGGGGGGGTTGATGAACAGTGAGCGGTGGCGTTGCCTTTGGATGAACAGGTTCCCGTGGTGTGGAGGGCTGGATGAACAGTAGACGATGGAGGGGTGGCCGTGGAGGGGTGGTTGAAGAGGACCCCGTGGTGTGGAGGGCTGGATGAATAGTAGACGGTGGAGGGGTGCCCATGGAGGGGTGGTTGAACAGTAGCAGGTGGAGTAGCGCGCGGTGGAGGCTGGATGAACAGGAGCCCATGGAGGCTGGAGGAGGTCCACGGTAGCCCGTGGAGGCTGGAGGAGGTCGATGGTGGAGATGAACAATATCCCGTGGAACCCCGTTTTATGGTACGCCACACCCCTCCTGATGAACAGGACCCCCGTTTTGACTGTACCACTCCAACACAAGTCCGTTTCATCCGTTTTGCGGTACGCCACACCCCTCCCAATCAACAGGACCCTCGTTTCGACCGTAGGAGTTCCGTTTCATCCGTTTTGCGGTACGCCACACCCCTCCCAATCAACAGGACCCCCGTTTCAACCGGACCCCCGTTTCAACCGTAGGAGGTCCGTTTCCTCTGTTTTGCGGTACGCCACACCCCACCCGATCAACAGGATCCCGTTCCGAATGTAGGAGGTCCAATTCCTCCGGTGTGCAGTACGCCAGACCTCATTTCCGTCGCCTGTTCCGTCCAAGCCCTCCCGATGAACACGACCATGCATTCCATTCCAACCCAGCCGGTTGGCTCCCCATGAACACGACGATGACGCTGTTTCTCCGTTCTGACCCAGCCATGTACACAAGACCTGGCCGTACGTATGCGCGAGTAGGCGTTCGAGAGCCTGCCCGTATGTACGTACATGGCCATATTTTCTTTCTTGCACCCTGGCCGCTGTACGTACATGTACATGCTACGTGTGCGCCTCTACTATGACACGTGTGTGCCTCTACAACGACCAGTATGTACGTACACGTTCGCGACCACAATGACAACGCTACGCACGCTTCGACCAGGTGGGTCCCGACTATCAGGCACTTCCTTGCATGCGAAAATGTAGTTGGTGGGTCCCAGCAATCAGAGGGGCGAATCCTTTTTTTTGCCAGGACGCACTTCCTTTGCGTGTGAAGATGTAGATGGTGGGTCCCAGCAGTCAGGGGGGCGAATCGTTTTTTTGTTCGGACGCACTTCCTTGCGTGTGAAGATGTAGCTGGTGGGTCCCAGCAGTCAGGGGGCGAATCATTTTTTTTGCCCAGACACACTTCCTTGCGTGCGAAGATGTAGCTTGTAGGTCCCAGCTCTCAGGGCAAAACTTTTTTCGCAAAATACGGTGGCCCGTCCGGTGGGTCCCTGCTGTTAGGTGGAGGAATCATTATTTTGCGCGTAATAAGGAGGCACTTCCTTGCTGCGGCCGTGGACCCAGCTGTCAGCCTCTCCACGTACAGTCCACATCAGATGGAAGTCGTTCCTTGACCTTGTTGACCAAGCCGCACTGAGAGCACCACGATGGTGGACGACGGTGAGGCCTAGGAAGGGGACGACTCGGAGCTGGGGAAGACACAACAGTGGATGCCCACGCGAAGAGGAGTACGAGGTTTCACTGGTTCGGCTGCGGTGTGAGGCTGTTGTTGCCGCAGAATAACAGGGGTGTGGGTGAGTAGAGGGTTATCCTGGCCAGCAGTAGAAGTAGTAAGGGGCGGTGAGGCCACCGTGGCATCACAGCCGGCCACGAGAGGCAGGAGCACGTGACACGACCAGCACTGGTTTGGGCGGCTGGAGCAAGAAGACCAGAGGTTGAAGAAGCACTACAACCGTTGGATGAACATCGTACGGTAACAGGAGCTAGAATCATTCATATTGACTAAGTTGACAAAGCCCTCCGTCCCCGTCAACTTGGTAGGCCCACAAGTCAGCCTCCCAGTATGCTGGGTTCCAGCTGGCAAGGGGAGTATTCATTTTTTTGTTCGTAATAAGGAGGGACTTCCTTGCGTGCGAAGATAGCTGGTGGGTCCGACAAGTGAGCGGGGGGCATTTTCTTTCGCGAAATACAGAGGCCCTTCTGGTGGGTCCCAGATGTCAGGTGGAGGAATCATTATTTTGCACGTAATAAGGAGGCATTTCCTTGTGTGAGGCCGTGGACCCAGCTGTCAGCCTCTCCACGCACAATCTACTTCTGATGGTGTCATTCATTGACCGTGTTGACCACGCCACGCCGAGCGCATCCAAGGAGGGATGGCCTGGCCAACGATGGAGTAGCGCTTCATAGCGAAGCGTGCTAAGCGGAGCTGCTAGCAGCAGGAGGTGGGAGGTGGTCCCGGCAGCGCTGGAAGAAGAAGACGAGAGATTGAAGTTGGATGCCGGTCGTTGGATGTAAATCCAACGGCTAACATGTCAGAATCATTTGTTGACTAAATTGACAACGACTTGCGTTGGCTTCGACCTATTAGCCCCCATTTCAGCCTCCAAAAATGTGGCACGTATTCAACCCATTTTTTCAGAATTTACAGTCTTTTTCTTTGCGCGGTAGAATTTACAGTCAATTTGATCTTTTTTTGAATTACAGCCATTACCTGGGCTGGGTGAACAATTAATGTAGCGTCCATGCGGCCCATTTATTTTATTTCCTAAAAACTTACAGGCCATTTGCACTTTCTCGAAATACACGATTTTGCTGGGCTGATTCTAATTATAATGTTGGGTTGGGCCAGCAATGTGATCAAAAAATAAAAAGGGGCTGAGCACTTTTTTATAAATATATTTAAATAATAAGTGATATTATTACATTCGTCCTTAAATCTTACCAAGCTTTTGTACACAATCACTAGGATTTTCGTGCCAAAACAATCCAGGATTTTATTTGTTAAGAAATTATTTTTTATAAGTTAATAAGATGTGGGATATTGTTTTCTTACATATGTAAGTATCTGTTAAATATATGATGACAATAAAAATAATATATAATAACATATAAAATAATTTAAATATATATAATATAGTTAGAAGGGAAACATAAGTTGTACCTCGCGTTCCTATTCTTATATAGAAAAATAGAACAGATCTCTGCGTTTTCTTCAAAAAAATACATAAATTGGGCTGCCAAAAATAAAACGTCGGATGGGAAGTCCATAGGCCGGTCGATACATGACGGCCCTAAGAAAATACAAACAGGCCCTCTGTCGGAGTAAATGGCCAAGGGTAGCCTAGCCGGCTCCCCTGGCTCTTGAAAAAATAATAAGGCTGATCAAACCATTGAGCATCCAAGACAAGGGGCCGCCTTCCCCCGGCCGGCTACCCCCTCGGCCGGCAACCGGGAGGCGGCCCGGCCAAGAGCCCTCCGAAAGAAAGCCGCGAGAGGGCCGACTCCAAAAAGTTGGCCACCACATGGCCGACTCCAGGAAGCCGGCCACCACACGGCCGACTCCAAGAAGCCGGCCCCCAATAAGCGGCCCAGATCGGGCCCTCGAAGTTTGTTCCAACGTAATGACGACGAGACAGGGCGTGGCAACAGTGAAATATGCCGCCCCCGAATCCTGGGGTTCGCATGGCTACAGTATGCCGTACAGGGTTGACATGACCCGTCCGGCGTGGCACTGTTGCCATGCTGACCATGACATCACCCACGATAGCCTGACGGTACGGCCCGCAGGCGGCGGGCCCCTTTGGCCAGAGAGACATCCAAAGGCGGCCGCACGCCTCCTAGTCGGCCAGGGATGAGGCCAGCTCTCCTCAGCCGGCTCGTTCCCTCCCTCGAAGAATGAGCCTCATTAAGGAGACAAGACGAGGTGAGGCTACAATGAACGCCCGCGAGGCGGCGGCACTGTAGCCACGCTTACCTCGACCAAGCCCTCGTCATCAAGGTTGAAGCAACAGTAACCAGCCCCCGACAAGACCCCTAAGCGGTGGGGCCTACCTGTCTACCAGGAAGCCGGCAGCCGGCGGGACCCACCAGTCTGCGGGCCCCAGCTGTCGGCGGAGAAGCCGACCGGCGTAGACACTGATGGCTGGGCCAAGGCCCAGCCGGATTACCATTGTACCCCCGGGGGGTAGGCCTATATAAACCCCCCGGGGCACCCATGCAAAGGGTTGGACCTTGATAGTTTTAGACACAACTTTGAGAGGAGAAGAGAGCTAGCATTGCCCCTTCTTCCTCCTCTCGCCAAACAGCTCAAGGAGCCTCTTGTAGCTACTTGTTGATCTAGTGATCATGCGGAGACCCCGCAGAGCCGGACTAGGGGTGTTATATCCACGGAGAGGCCCGAACCTAGGTAAGATTCACCGGCGTGCATGTATTTGCCTTATCCCGTTTCCAGGCACCGGCAACGTCTTATTGGCTCCCACAATGATAAGCCACCCGTTGGCATATGTCGCACCAACCACCCGACATTTGGCGCCCACCATGGGGCAGGTGCACCGTCGTCCGGAGACCTGTTCTGGACGGGAACCCTCTTCCTCCCCCGCGAGCGTAGCCAGCCCGGCACGCCCGATGGCGCTTGCGCCGACGCGCTGCAAGGTGTCGATGACGCCTGCGTGGCGAGCTGCCTCATCGATCTCCTTGGCGAGGCTCGCATCTCCGACGAGCCCGCGTCTGATGCGGGCACTGGCTGCCTCGAGAGCCGCCTCATCAGCCTCCTCGACAAACTCCACGTCTCCAGTGAGCCTGCTGTGGATTTGGAGTCGGTCGGCTCCACCGACCCGACGGTTGTCGACTCCGACACTGCATCACTTGATGCTTTCCCCACCAACGTGGTGGTTTTCGACGATCCTCTTCCGCGAGCCGACAGTGGCGGCAGCGCCGTTACCGAGGTGCTAGTCATCAGCCACGGAGTCGCCTCTGGCGAGAACACCCACGATGCCCTGCAAGCGGTGCTGCAGGACTTGTCCGTCCCCATCCCGGCCGACGCCGACACCGAGGCGCTGGAGGCACGCCACCTTGCCCTCGTCGCAGAGGGCCAGAAGCTAGCCACCATGAGACGCCTCACCGAGGCCCACCAGTGCGAGGTCGACCACGCCGCCTTTGGCACGCCACCTCCCGACGGACCGAGCCGGGCCGGCGTTGTCCAGAAACACGGCGCGGCCATCGCCGACATGCTGGGGGCAGAACGCCCAGTCTACGCCACGCCTCTTCAGAACCTACGCGCCGCCCAGTCGGTCGTAGACGAGCTGAACAAATTAGGGGCCGACGAGCTCCGCTATATGACCAGGCGAATCCAGTAGCTGATCGACGCGGCCACAAAGCGGCACGAAGCCGGCGTCCGCGCCGAAAGCCCTCCCCCGCGCCGAGAGCATGGTGCGACATCGCGCACGCCGACTGCGGGCGGAGCCCGCACAATGCAGGAAAAGGAGTCGGCTGCCAGCCACAGCCGGACTCGAGTCACTATCGAGCACGACGCAGAAGGCCACCCTGGAGCCATGGAGCGACGAGGCGATCCGCCTCCTCCTACGCCTCGTGGGGAGAGATATCCCACCCCACCACCTGTCACGCATCCGACTCTTAGCGGCCGACTAGGTCGCCGTGAAGGAGTCGGCGAAAACGATGCCCGCCATCGGATCGACCGCCCTGCGCGATCGCTGGCATTAGAAGAAGAAGATGATGTCGGCCCGCCATGCTTCGGCCCCCGCATCCGCGACGAGCCCTTCCCCAAAGGGTTCTCGCTCCCAAGAGACACGCCCAAGTACAACGGCTCCGTGAAGCTGGAGGATTGGTTGATTGACTACTCCACCGCAGTCCGCATAGCGAAAGGCAATAGGTGTGTTGCCATAAAATACATCCCCCTGGTGCTCCAGGGTACGGCGCGCACCTGGCTCAATAGCCTCAAGCCCTACAGCATTAACAGCTGGCTCGACTTCACGGAAGCCTTCATCCGCAACTTCACCAGCACCTACAAGCGGGCTCCCAAACCCCAACAGCTCTCCTTGTGCATACAAGGACCCAACAACTTGACTCGCGACTACCTCACGTGTTGGGCCGAGCTCTCAAACTCCAGGGAAGGGGTGCACGAGGTTCAAGCCATACAGTACTTCACGGCCGGGTGTCGGGAAGGCACCCTCCTCAAGCAGCGACTCCTCTGTGACGAGCCGACTACCCTCGACGAGATGCTAGTCATCGCGGACAAATACGCCACGTCCGACTCCTCCATGAAGACCGAGCTTCGAGTAGATGCCTCCGGGAAGGTGCTGGCACCGGTTCTCAAGACGCCGGCTGGAGAGTCCACTTGGCGCCCGTACCAGAACGACAACGAGTGCAAGGCTCCGATGCCGATTTCCGCCAGTCGGCAAGTAGCCACAGTCGAAGATGAACAACTTGAGGGGCGGCCCGCGCCCAAGAAATAGAAGGGCGGCAGGCCGGCTTGGCAGCCGGCTTTCTCGTACGAGCAAGCCCTTGATGCCCCCTCCAAGTGTCACAGCGGCGCGAAGGCCTCCAACCACACCACTCGGAAATGCCATTGGCTCACGCGAATCTCCAAGGGCAAGGGACTGGTGCCGTCTCCACCTGCTGGTCAGCCGCCTCCGGCTCCTCAATAGCCGGCCGCTCGGCCAGCAGTCGGAGCCGTCCACGACGAGTTCCCTGATGAGCATGCTCCCTACGTCGTCTTTACAAGCCACCCAGAGGATCGGCGAAGTCGGTGCCGAGAACACCAAGAAGTCAACGCGGTCGCATCCAACAACCCCGAGTTCATGCGCTGGTCGTAGAAACCTATTAGTTGGAGCCGGGCCGATCACCTAGAGGTGATGCCATCTCCCGACTCTTATGCATTGGTTTTGGATGCCACCCTCGCGACAGATCGGCAGGCTGCCCGATTCTCCCGCGTGCTGATAGATGGCAGAAGCAGCATCAACATACTGTACCGTGGTACCATGGAGAAGTTGAATATCAAGGCAAAGCAGCTCATGCCGAGTCGGACTCTGTTTCATGGCATCGTACCTGGTCTATCCTGTGCTCCGATCGGCAAGATCAAGATAGACGTCCTCTTTGGAGACAAAGATCATTTCCAGCGAGAAGCCAAATGGTTTGAGGTAGTGGATCCGGAGAGCCCTTACCACGCGCTGCTTGGCCGACCTGCATTGTCCAAGTTCATGGCTGTGCCCTATTACGCCTACCTCAAGATGAAGGTGCCGAGCTCCAAGGGCGTCATCACCATATTAGGAGACTACAAGAAATCCACTGAGTGTGCGGCTGCTAGCAGTCGGCTGGCCAAGTCCCTCGTGATTGCTGAAGAGAAGAAGATACTGGACCAGGTCGTGGCCATGGCCGGCAAGCAGCCGGCCTTGTCCAACGATCCCAAGGAATATGAGGCTCAGTGTTCTTTCTAGCCGGCCAAAGAAACCAACAAGATACCTCTGGAATCGGAGCACCCGGAGAGGTATGCGATCATGGGAACCGGCCTTGACTGCAAATAAGAAAGCGAGCTAGTCGATTTCCTCCGTGAGAATCGCGACATCTTTGCATGGTCTCCCAAAGACATGCCGAGTTTTCCGACGGATTACGCCGAGCACAAGCTACACGTCCGGAAGGACGCCAAGCCGGTCAAGCAGCCCTTGTGCCGCCTGTCAGAGGAGAAGAGAAGAGTAGTCGGAGAAGAAATAGCCCGGCTTCTGGCATCTGGCTTCATCATGGAGGTTTTCTTTCCTGAGTGGCTTGCCAACCCGGTCCTAGTGTTGAAGAATAACAAACAATGTCGCATGTGCATTGACTACACAAGCCTCAACAAAGCCCGCCCCAAGGATCCTTTTGCCCTACCAAGGATTGATCAAGTGATAGACTCCACAGCCGGATGCGAGCTACTGAGTTTTTTGGATGCTTACTCAGGCTACTACCAGATAAAATTGAACCCAGCTGACCGTCTGAAGACCGCCTTCATCACACCATTCGGAGCTTTCTGCTACCTGACTATGACATTCGTCTTGAGAAATGCCGATGCCACTTTTCAGCGTTGCATGCAGAAATGCCTCCTCAAGCAACTCGGCAGAAATGCCCACGTCTATGTAGACGACATTGTGGTGAAGACGGAGAAGCGCGGCACCCTACTGGAAGACCTTAAAGAGACGTTCGAGAACCTGCGCCGGTTTCAGATCAAGCTCAATCCAGAAAAATGCCTGTTCGGAGTTCCAGCCGGCCAGCTCCTAGGCTTCCTGGTCTCTGAACGCGGCATCGAATGCAACCCAGTGAAGATCAAGGCTATAGAGAGAATGGAGATTCCTACCAAGCTAAGAGATGTCCAGGAATTCACCGGATGCTTGGCCTCCCTCAACCGCTTCATCACCCGGCTCGGGGAGAAGGCCCTCCCTCTCTATCGACTCATGAAGAAGTTCACTCACTTCGAGTGGAACGACCAAGCAGATCAAGCTTTACACAAGTTAAAAAAGATGCTGACCACGCTGCCCGTCCTGGCGGCACCGACTGAGAAAGATCCCATGCTCCTTTACATTGCCGCCACCAGCCGAGTCGTCAGCGTTGTCATCGTGGTCCAACGCCCGGAGGAGGGCCGAGTTCAGCCAGTCCAGAGGCCAGTCTATTACCCGAGTGAAGTATTGTCCACATCAAAGCAGAACTATCCGCACTATCAGAACATGTGTTATGGTGTGTACTTCGCCACCAAGAAG
The DNA here is from genome assembly GCF_002162155.2 of Triticum dicoccoides. Classification (NCBI taxonomy): domain Eukaryota; kingdom Viridiplantae; phylum Streptophyta; class Magnoliopsida; order Poales; family Poaceae; genus Triticum; species Triticum dicoccoides. Next base: position 292,253,732 of record NC_041391.1, read on the forward strand.
CTCAAGCCCTATTTCCAAGAGCCGAGATCGTATGCACTGCCCTACTGGCCGAGATCGTAGGTAGCCGGGATGCATCCGGCCCGGTGGCCAAATGGGCCATTGCGCTGGCCCCTTGTACGATATTCTACCAGCCCCGCACCGCCATCAAATCCCAAGCATTGGCCGACTTCCTCGTCGATTGGGCCAAGACCCAGTACCTGCCGCCTGCGCCCGACTCCACTCATTGGCGGATGCACTTCGATGGATCCAAGATGCGCACCGGCTTGGGAGCTGGCATCGTCCTTACCTCTCCCAAGGGCGACAAGCTCAGATACACATTGCAAATTCATTTTTCCACCTCCAACAATGTGTCCGAGTACGAGGTGCTCATACATGGGCTCCGGCTAACCAAAGAACTCGGCATCCGCCGGATCCTGTGTTATGGTGACTCAGACTTGGTAGTCCAACAATCATCCGGCGACTGGGAGGCCAAGGAAGCAAACATGGCGAGCTACCGCTTCCTCGTTTAGCAACTCAGCGAATACTTTGAAGGCTGCGAGTTCCTCCATGTGGCACGGGCCGACAACGAGCAAGCAGATGCCCTAGCCCGAATAGGCTCCACCCGACAACCTATACCAATCGGCGTCTCCGTCCAACGCCTCCTTAAGCCGTCTATCAAGCCATCTCCAGAGTTCGATTCCATCTTCGTGCCGCTTGACCCTGACGTAGTCGGAGCCGGCTTGGGGAACCAAGCAGGCGGCTCGGGGACTTTGACAGGCGGCTCGGGGACTGCTGTAGTCGTACCCGGCCCGGGGACTTCAGAACACGGCTCGGGGACTACTGCAGTCGGCCCGGGGACTGCATCAACACAACATGCGGTGGCCGACTCCAACTCTTCACCACCCATACCACCCGCCCTGGTTGTGGTAGCCACCTTGACAACAGAAGAAGTCACAGCTTTATTATCGGCCCAGCCCATCCTCAATTTCCTGATTAACAGGGAGTTGCCGACTGACGAGATCTCGACAAGGCAAGTCCAACGCCGAGCCGGAGCCTACACAATAATGAACCGAGAGGTTGTTAGGCGCAGTGCAACTGGAGTCTTCCAGCGCTGTCTCGAGCCAGAGAAGGGCATAGCAATCCTCGAAGATATACACCAAGGCGAATGCGGCCACCACGCAGCCTCAAGATCACTTGTCGCCAAAGCTTTCCGCCATGGTTTCTTTTGGCTGACTGCTTTGGACGACGGCAAGGAACTAGTCAAGCACTGCAAAGGGTGCCAAGTCTTCAGCTCCAAGCAACACCTGCCGGCTTCTGCACTCAAGACCATCCCCCTCACTTGGCCCTTTTCCATTTGGGGGTTGGATATGGTGGGCCCATTCAAAACGGCACGCGGTGGTATGACACATCTGCTTGTCGCTGTGGACAAATTTACCAAGTGGATTGATGCAAAGCCGATCAAGAAGTTAAATGGGCCGACTGCCGTAACATTCATTGCAGATATCACAACCCGATACGGCACACCGCATAGCATCATCACCGACAACGGCATGAATTTTGCCAAGGGAGCATTGGCACATTTCTGCGCAACTCACGGCATCTGACTGGACTTAGCGTCTGTTGCCCACCCACAGTCTAACGGCCAAGTTGAGCGAGCAAACGGCCTCATCCTCTCCGGCATCAAGCCTCGACTGGTCGTACCGCTGGAGCGTTCGGCCGTCCTCTGGAGCTTGTGCACTACTCCAAACAAGTCAACCGGCTTCCCTCCTTTCTTCCTGGGTGCCGAGGCTATCATCCCGACTGACATTGAGTTCGAATCACCTCGGGTCACCATGTACACGGAAGTGGAGGCGAAGGAAGCACGATAAGACGGCGTCGATCTGCTGGAAGAGGGCCAGCTGTTAGCCCTCAGTCGGTCCGCCATCTACCAGCAAGGTCTACGCCGGTACCACAGCCGGAAGGTCAAGCCGAGATCCTTCCAAGAGGGTGACCTTGTGCTCCTACTGATCCAGTGAACAGCCGGCCAGCACAAGCTCTCGGCCCCTTGGGAAGGACCATTTGTCATCAGCCGAGCCCTAGGCAAGGACTCCTATTACTTGATCCACGCACAGAAGCCGAAGGCACGCAAGAGGGATGATTCCGGCAAGGAGTCGGAACGACCATGGAACGCCAATCTCCTCCAAAGATTTTATAGTTAAAATGCAGTATGTACCACGCTACCTTTTGTACTAAGTATGAGACAACGGGCTCCCCGAGGAGTACTCAGGGACTACCCTCTTTTATCTATGAATGATGAGTATCGTTCCCATGTTTATGTTATCACACTCATTTTGTCGTCCGGCATCGGGTTCGATTAGTCGGCCCGGGGACTTGCCGCCTTGGGTTATATTTAAGTTCTACCTGCAGTCAGACAAATAGTGTGCCGGCACCCAAGCCCTTTCTTGTTGAAAGTCACAGCTCGAAGAATCGACTGTCCGACTAACAAGAGTCAAAGGAGGAAAGGATGCCCACACAAAAAAAACGGCTAAGGACTAGCGAACTTATATAACTCAAGTCGGCTTTCCCCCCGCCAACCGGCTGTCAGAACAGCCGGCTGGCCGGCTTCCCTTCTTACCTTGCTACAATCTAAGAAAGCTCGAGTACTTGCCCTCCTAGACGGCCACGTCCTTACCCAGCCACAGACTGCAGAGCAGCTGTCCGACTGGGAAGGCGGCGGCCAAGGGAGGGCGGCAAAGGAAAGCAGCCAAAGATAAAAAGCAACTAGGAATGCAAGCCAAGCACATGCATAATTATATTTACACAAAAGGCCTTCGAAAGGCTGGCATTCAGCATAGTTTGAATACACCCCTACTGGGTGGAACTGCGCAAATTTAATAAAAAGTTGTTCAAAAGTAACTAGCAGGAAGGTAAAGGCGGCAAGTTAGGCCAGGGGAGCAATAGGAGTGTCAGGCAGGATGGTGGAAACAGAAGTGTTGGCCGGGGGAGTGGCCGGCTGGTGAGTCTCGGCTTGGTCGCAACCTGCGACAGGCGGCGTTCCTCCGCGCGCCTCATTGCTGGAGGCACGGTCAGGCTGAGGCTAGTCGGTCGCTCCACCATCCGGCATGGCATCTTCACCATCCTCCTCTTCCTCCTCTTCGCCCTCATCGCTGGAGTCAATCTCCTCCGCCGAGTCCTCTCCCTCCGCCGGGTTCTGCCCGAACCACTCCTCCGGCTAAGCAACGCCGTCTTCATTCACCTCAGGAGCAAATGCGCTAGTGTCGGTGAAGTCGGCAATCGCCGAGGCGCGCTGGATAATAGCCGGCCGCACCGCCTTCAGCTCCTCGTCAGCCTCCTGCCGCCAGGTGCGCAGCTGGTCCAAGTTCAGCCCAGGATACCAGCCCCGGACGAACTCCAGCGCCCGCTGCGCCCCGCACCGAGCTGCAAAAGCCTTCCAGGCCTCGAAGCGGCCGACTGCCACCTCCAGCCAGTCGGCCGTACGATTGGGGGTGTGGGGAATCACCTCGCCGGGCCAGAGGGCGGTCAGCACTTGTGCTCCGACACGCTGAAGGCGGCGGAGCATTCGGTAGGCCGGCTGAAGTCGGGCTTGAATCGCCAGAAGCTGCTCTCCAAGCGTCCAGTTGGCACCCGGTGGAATCTTGGCCCCAGTCTGGCGTCAAGCCTCGCGGTGAGCTTCGATGGCCTGGTTGGCGGCAACAGAGTAGCCGGGAAAGTATTCTACGGAAAGAGGAAAGAAATAAAGCAAGTTAGAGGAACGATCAGATGACGGGGATGAGCAAAGGGACGAAGAGGAATGCGTCCTACCATCGATCCGATCCTCAACCCGGCTATAGCCCTTGCCCAGCGCCTACCTCGCCTCAGCCCAGCTTGTCGCCTCCGTCTCGCACTAGGCTTTGAGGGTGGCCTCACTGTCCTGTGCCTTGTGGTTCTCCTCCTGGTCGGCCAGCTTCTTGGCCAGGCGATCACGCTCCTGGGCTAAGGCGCTACAGTCAGTCTCTTTGGCACGAAGGGCGGTCAGAGCTATGCCGAGCTGCTCCCTCAAGTCGGCATTGTCCCCTACAGATGTAAAGAATAAGAAGATGAGGAAGAAGTCGTCAAGAAAGATCCGACCCGACTTCTCAGCAGTCGGCCCGCATCTCGGGGACTATACCCAGTGGGTGCGCTGACACGCCCCCACATGAGATAGAAAAATGAAAACACTTAATACGACTCTCCATCAGATCGGCGGCCTTCTGGCCCATCTCCCGGGCCTGGGAGTTGAAGGCAGCAACATGGAGGTTGTGATAGTCCTGCGAATAAGACGAAGGCGCAAACAAGAATGAGCCATTAAATCCAAAGCCTTCTGAGAAGTTCCAAGCCGCCTGCTCGGCAGCCGGCTCGGAACTCGGGGACTACACCCAGTAGGTACGCTGACGCGCCCCCACGGAAGAAATCAAGAAAACTTACCTGGATGGCCGACCGCGTCGTGAGAAACTCTTGGGTGCACTGCTTCAGCGAGGCGCCCTGGGACTGAAGCCGGCTCCGAATATCTTGCGCGACCACATTTAGCACGGCCGTCCCGCCACCCGGCGTCCATCCGGGCGAGCTGACGCTGGCCGTCTCCAGGTCATAAAATTCTTCATATGCTCAATACTGCAAATCTGAAATTCAAAAGACATTCATATATGAAAGTACTCTCAAAATACACAACACAAAACACAATTCACAACCTGCAAATACTGACAACCCTAAGCTCCTCCTGACAATTCACAACCTGCCTGACTATTGGGCTGGGGGGGGGGGGCAGCCCCCTCCTATTCCTCAGCGGCAGACAGCCGCCCTGTGAGACGATGTGAACGGCAAGGGAGACGATGACGGGGAAGCGTCATCGGGCCAACTGCTTTTCTCCTCTTGCAGTTGGGTTCGGTCGACAAAGACTCCACCGGCTCGCTCTGGCAGGACACCCTCACAAACGGCACCCTGTAGATGCTCGATCCTTCAATCTATGGTAGATGCTCCATCTGGGATTGATACTCCCACCACCGCTCCCTCATGATCTGATTCGGTGAATCTGTTTGCTCCATGGCCCAGAGTATCGCTGCCTTTTTGATTTGTTGCAGATATTTGGCCATGGATGTCGCCTTCGCCGCTAGTTGGTCCTTGTTGTCAAACAAAGACTGTATATCCAACATCCTAGCTAGCTTCACAGGGTCGTTGTCTGCGATCCTCATGTATCGGTTGTACTCCTCTATCGATCTACTTCTCCACAGCACCTTCTCTCGCTGGCGGTGGTTTTTGAATGGAAGAGGAGAGGAGCAGCGTTGGTTTTGGATTAGAACGGGAGAGGAGCGACGCTGGTTTTGGACTGGAACAAGAGATGAGGGGCGGTCGTTTTGAAATGGAAGAGGAGAGGAGCGACGCTGGATTTAGATTGGAACAAGAGAGGAGCGGCGGTGGTTTAACAGGAGAAGAGCGGAAGAGCGGCGCTGGTCTTGGAAGTATTTTCTTTTTTTTGCGTATTTTGGGTCAAAGTTTGACCACGTACTGTATTTGACAAGCAAAATGTGAATGCATGTCACCAAAAATTGTATTGTTTGGTTCGTATCTAAATGTACTTTCAAATTATATTATTTTTGCAACGTATAACATAGATTTTATGTGCGAAAATCATGGTCAATTATGACCCAGAATAAAAGGGAGACTAGTTAATGTGGGGTCGCTTTCTTAATTGAAGGTTAAATTGATTTTGATTTTGATCCAGTCACAGCGCGCCGGCCCTCTCGCCCAATCCTAAATCGCTGCCGCACGCTCCTCTCCCTCTTCTCCATTGCAAAACCACCTGCTCTCCTCTCCATCATCTCCATTCCAAAGCCACCGTCTCACCCCTCCCTCTTCTGATCTTCTCCATTGCAAAACCACCTCCTCTCCTCTCCATCATCTCCATTCCAAAAGCACCTCCTCTCCTCTCCATCATCTCCATTCCAAAACCACTGTCTCGCCTCTCCCTCTTCTGATCTTCTACATTGCAAAACCGCCTCCTCTCCTCTCCATCATCTCCATTCCAAAACCACCGTCTCGCCTCTCCCTCTTCTCTATTGCAAGACTAGCGTCTCTCCTCCCATCTTCCAAAGCTAGCATCGGACCACTCAGAGGGACATCTATGGAGAGGATGCAACAGAGAATCAGGCAGATCGCTGGCGGAGACCAAGCAAAGTTAGCCAAGTTGAAGGAGATCCTTAGTTGGTTTGACAATGAGTGGGAGATTTCGAGGATGGTGCGGGCCATGTGGCAATGTATGCGAAAGAGCAAGACAGCGGCGATGAGGGCGGCGATGTACATGTACTCCTCGGCGGCAGTCACGTCGCAGTCCTCCGAGTTCATCGAGTATCTCCTATGGGCGATGGAGCAGACAGATTTTCCCGAGGCGACAGTCAGGTGGAGGTGGTGGGTGTACAGGTCGAAGGTCGAGCACCCAGAGGATAACGAATCGATCGAGTATGGTGTGCCGTTCGTGGGGGTGCAGAGCCAGCCGGAGCCACAGGAGTATTCGTTCTCGCACGACAAGAGGAGGCCGGATGGTGTGACGTCGCTTCCTCGCCGCTCTCCACGGTTCCCTCGACGCTCGCCTCGTTTCAACGACGGCGGTAGGGTTTAAGGTAAGCTTCGCACTAACCTAATCTTCCACCTGCTCATGCTTACAATCAGTGTGACAGCTAATGAAAATCATGCTTACAATCAGTCTCCGAATACTACGCCAATCACCCTAAAATAGCTCTGGACCTTTGGGTCAAAGTTGTGACACAGTGTACAAATAAAGAAAAATAGATTGGTGCTTCTTTCAGAAAAGAGTACTCCCTAGAAAACTGCCAATATAAGCTACTAGTATTTGGTTAGAGGATTTGCTACTGAGAAAGATCCGTCCATAGAGAGCGCCACACATCCCACTGGTGGTGGTGGATGCCAATGCGGGCATGCAGCATGGTTTGTGTCGGTAATTTTTACTTGGCACACCTCGCACTCTGCATATATGCCGGTTCCATACGTACATTTCTGCAGTTCCACCAAAATGCAGCTGAATAACCCTATTTGCACAGATAATGAAAAAGCATGATTACATTATAGTGTCACTAGTTGATGAAACACACAAAATAAATAGAAGAAAATATTGCGATAGTATCATAGTATGCCATGCTGCGAGGGCGAGATGGGCCCTGCGACGCCTCATACGGTACGCGTCATAATGGGCATCGTCCCAAGTCTCCCAGATACACCTTCTGCCAGTGATGAACATCATTGCAAGCGGTAGTACAAGGAGGTGCCTTGAGACCTTCAAATCTCTATTTTTGTACATATCAAATAAAATTAAGCACCCCAGTTTGCAGAAACGCTTAAACATTCCCAATGTGACTAGTTGATGAAACATGCTTTAACAAAGAGAAGCACTTTCTTTATCTACATTGGAAATGAAATGATAGAGATGCCACTCGCTCTATTTTAACTGTATTATTAGTTCATTTTAACAGTGAGACTAGGGTTGAGCAGGTGGCAAACGAGGTGTACCGTGCGTCGCAAGGATGGAGCCCGGGGGTGCTTAGACTGGGATGCTGAAGCGGGCTCTTTAAGCCACCAACATGGATGATTCAATTCATGGGACCTTTTGGTGCATTTAACCTAAAATGAAGCAATGTCCCGTGAGCTAGCAGCTTCTTCTTCAAAAAATTTTTAAGAAAAGGGCTCCAGCCCCGGTTCCATTTCCATCAGAAAACGAAACCCACAGAGCTTCTTCTTCGTTAGTTGCAATAAAATTGAGCAACATCAAGGTTGGTTGTGAAGCTCCTAGAATGCTCAACTATAATTTGGATACCATTTGTGCAGTTCAACTAAGATCGAGCATGAAATGTATATCTCTGTTTGCACAAAAAAGGTGGAAAGGAGGGTGACTAACAAGTGATGAAACATGCATCAAATGAAAAGAAGCATGTTCCTTATCTGAATGGCAATCCTACAAGGACAGTAGCAATTTCTATAGCAGTGGCATTGATAGATATTACTGTGGGCATTAGGATTAACTATGACAACTGTTAAATACGACATTACTTTGGGCACGGGAGAGTAGGCGGACCAGGACAGTTGCATTTCTAATGAAAAGAACCAACTTATCCTAATGGGAAATTTAGAAGAACATGTAAAGAAGTGCCATTGATTCATATTACTGGAGGCATTACATTGAAAACAACATTGGTTTAATGTGTCCTTACTTTTAACAGTGCGACTGCTAAATTTTACCAGTGGCATTACATAAGAGTGGCTTGGGGCAACAAACATCAGAACAGGATATCTGGGTTGGTCCCATTTTTGTTCGGTATAGCCACCTTATACTATGTGAGGCTAGCAAATCTATTGCTGGACTTTCTCTATTGACTTGTCCCCCAGTCCCCACTTTCTTTCCTTTTTCAACCAATAGATCGGGTTTATATTGAGTTTTTACTGTGTTTCCCTTTATTTCCCTATTAGACCCAGAGACCAGTTGGATAGCCAGTCTCTGCTACTTTTCACCCCCACTATCTCCTCTTTTGACCAAGTCCTAGATTCAGGTAACAAATCCTCCCCCACCCCCCACACCCTTTCTTCCATGTTTGAACCAAGTAGTACTAGATTCGAGTGCATGAACTAGTTTTACCTCTTAAACGTAAAAAAATAGATGGTTTTCAAACAGCCGATCGATCCTATCTACGAGGGGGGCTGAGAAATAGTAAAAGATACAAATGCAGCGACGTCAGGAGCTCAGGAAGTAGAGCAAGGCCAGTTTCAAAGCAAGTTATACCTAATGGTCGCAGGGATGTCGCTAGGTGGGCGGCGGGAGGCCGGATCTGCCCACACTACGGCAGCGAGGAAGAAGGTGTCACATCCCTAGTTTCTGGCATTGCTCTAGGCTAGCTTCATGTGTGCATCATGTCTATATTTTTGAAACTTGAATTGAGGAATATTGGAAGCCTCAAAACCCTAAATAAAAGAGGGGCAAAAACCCTAGAAATCTCATTCATTGCTCCAAAAGGCTCTTCTTAAATGTTTGATAATTTTTGGTAAGGGTTCTGGTCCCAACCAAAATATTGAACATTTTTAAGGATTTATTTTTGGGACTTTGGATTTAATTCATTAGCTATTTGAATTTGAATTATATTCATATAATTAGAATATAATTTCAAATACCCCCTGAAATATTTTATAAGCTTTTGGAAAAGTCCATCTAGCAATATAAAATATTCAGAGGAGCTTTGGCATTGTTTGAATTATTATTTTAATTCAAAACAGTGGCAAAAGAATTAAAAAAAAAGAAAACAGAACTCAAATAGAAATAAAAGAGAGAGAGAGAAGGAAGTACCTGGGCCACTTACCTGTAGCCGGCCCAGCTCCTCCAGCGTGGCCCAGCCCACCTCCTCCCCCTTGTCTTCTTCCTCCCCTCGCACCGAAGCAGCTCGGTGGCGAGCGCCGATGCCGCCTCGGCCACCTCCTGCTTCCACCGAGGCGTTCCCGAGCCTCCCCCTCACGCCACGGAGACGCCCTCGCCCCCTGCACCTCCCCTCTCTCCCCCTGGACCCCATTCCCTCCTCTGTTTCCCTCTCGCGCACAGCACCGAGCGGAGCTCGCCGCCATCGTCGCCGTACCCATGGCCACCGGCCACCCCTAGCCTCACCGACGCCCCAGGAAGCTCCGCCGGTCCTCCCTCGACCTCCTCGCCGTGTCACGCGACCAGAAGAGCCCCGGAACGCCACCCCCGATGTTTTCCCCTCGCCGGCCGCCGAGGATCTTCTCCGTCGATTCGGCCACTCCGGCGCGCCCCCGAGCCGGCTAACCATCCCTACGGCACCGCTGTGAGCTCCTACGCCTCCCCTCCCTCTTTCCCCCTTCGATTGCGCCCTATAGCCGCCGCCCCACGAGCACCGAAGCCGCCGTCCGCCATGGCCGGTGAGCTCCGTGCTCCCGAGCTTCTCCGCCTGCGTTCGTTGCCTCCGGGTGTTCCTGGTGACCCCAGCATCCCGTAGAGCCCATCGGCCGCGCCCGCCGTGCCGTGTAACGCCGAAACCGAGCACGCCCGAGCTCCGGCCACCGCTGCCGAGCTCGAGGCCATCGTCTCCGGCCGCCCTAGCTGCTGCTGCTTGCTGAAATGGGCGCGGGTGAGCTCCAGCTCCCCGTAGCCGCTCTCCTCCGTCCATTTGGACGCCGGAGGAGCGAGCCCGCGCCCTCCGCCGCGCTTGTTGCCACCGGCGACGAGCCGCCGGCGGGTTAGGCCCTGCTGACCAGGGGTTTGACCCCCCCTGGGTCGATGACAGGTGGGGCCAGCCCCCCTGTTAATTAGTTAGTTTATTTTAATTTAATTACCCCCCTGCTGACACTGACATGTGGGCCCTAGTGTCTTAATCCTTAATTAAACTAAAATAAACCCCCCCTGACGCTGACTAGTGGGCCCGACCCCCCCTAACCTTTTAATTAAACTAAATAAACCCCTGTTAACCCCCTGTCACTGACGTGTGGGTCCCACACGTCAGGTTTGACCTGGACGGCGCCCGTTGACCTGCTGACGTCATGCCAACGTCATGCTGACGCAATATTCATTTTCTGGAATTTAGTTTATTTTATTATATTCAGGAAATTCCAGAAAATAGCTAAAACTTCTAAAATTCATAAAAAATTAACCGTAACTCCAAATTAAATAATTTATATATGAAAAATTATCAGAAAAATTCAAGGAATCCATCTGTACCATTTTCATGCATGTTAGAACAACTTATCACTACTGTTTAGCACAAATCATATAAAGGGCATTTAATTAATCACATATGGAGTTTGAATTTGAATTTTAGATTCAAACCAACTTCATTTAATCTGGTTTTAGGTGCATTAGCCCAAAACACATTCATATTGCCATGTCATAGCATGCATCATATTGTGCATTGCATTGATCGTGTTTCTGTATTTGCCGGTATTTGTCCCCTCTCGATAGACGTGATACCGATGATGTGATCGTTGACACTGATGAAGACTCAATGTTATCTTCAGAAGTGCCAGGCAAGCAAAACCCCCTTGTTCATTCCGATACAATCCTACTCTCTCGCTCCTGCTCTCTTTTACTGCATTAGGACATCACCGATTCATCTGTTACTTGCTGCGGTAGCTGAACCCCTTTGTCCTTTGCATGACCTGTCATTGCCACAGTAAATAGATGAAACCCACTAGCATGAGTAGGAGTTGTTTGAGCCCTGATGTGCCTACTCATTCATGTTTGTTTGTCATGCCTGCTATTGCTTAGAGTTGAGTCAGGTCTGATTCATCGGGGATGAATCAGAGGCGTGTGAACATGTCCTACTGTGTGTGAGCTAAGTGTGTGAACACGATTTGGTAAAGGTAGCGGTGAGAGGCCATGTAGGAGTACATGGTGGGTTGTCTCATTGCAGACGTCCTCAGGAACTGAGTTCTGTGTTTGTGATCCATGATTCAGCTACTACCATACATTGGGCCCTGAAATATGACCCCGCTCGACTTCTTATTCACCCTAGTCCTCTGTCCAGGAGTTGCAAGTAGTTTCTGGTGTTTGTAGCTTACTAGAGGCCGTGGACAGCGCTGACCGTAGGGGTGGGCTGTGATGCGGTAGGTACGTGGCACGGTGTACCGGATGCCCGTTTGGTATCTCGGGAACCCTGTTCACATCGTTTTGGGCTGTGAGCGAAACTCCGGCCGGATCTCCTCATGGATGGAACCCGAATAGGCGATAAACCTGGACTAGAGACTTGAGTGTTTAGGTAGGTCGTGGTCTACACCCACGTCGGCTTTCGCTTGAAGTCTGCCGAGCACATGTCGTGTGCAGACGCTAAGTGGTGGAAACATGTATGAAGAAGTACACCCCTGCAGGGTTAACATCATCTATTCGAATAGCCGTGTCCGCGGAAAAGGACTTCTGGGTTGCTTATATCAGTTCATAGACAAGTGAAAGTGGATACTTTAAAATGCGCAAGATAAGCGTGATTGCTATGGATGGCGTTCTCGTAGGGAGACGGGAGCGGATCCATAGTGGTGTATTGATATGGTGAATATGTGGACTCGTGTGCGCCACCTCAAAAGAGTCGCTTGCAGTCGTAGTTTAGGATAGCCACCGAGTCAAAGCTGGCTTGCTGCAGTTAAACCCCACCATCCCTTTGTTGAAAATGATGCATATGTAGTTAGTTCTGATGTAAGTCTTGCTGGGTACATTTGTACTCACGTTTGCCTATTTTATGTTTTTGCAGAGAGACTTCAGTCTCACTAGTAGTTCCACGTGGACTTCGACGTTTAGCTTGTTACCTCAGCTACGATCTTGTGCCCTCGGCAGGATCTGATAGATAGTCAGGCTTCTCGGCCTTTTTCATTTATAGATGTCTGTACCCAGACATGATAGCTTCCGCTTGTGCTTTGACTTGTATGCTCTGATTGTTGGGTCGTGAGACCCATGTTTGTAATATCTCGCTCCTCGGAGCCTATTGATTAAAATACTTGAATTGTAGAGTCATGTTGTGATGCCATGTTGTATTTGCACATATCGAGCATATTGTGTGTATGTTATTGAAATGCTTGGTATGTGTGGGATCTGACAACCTAGTTGTTTATCCTTGGTAGCCTCTCTTACCGGGAAATGTCTCCTAGTGTTTCCACCGAGCCATGGTAGCTTGCTACTGCTCCGGGACACTTAGGCTGGCCGGCATGTGTCCTTCTTCGTTCCTGTGTCTGTCCCTTCGGGGAAATGTCACGCGATGAATACCGGAGTCCTGTTAGCCCGCTACAGCCCGGTTCACCGGAGTCCTGCTAGCCCAGTGCTACAGCCTGGATTCACTCGCTGATGACCGACACGTTCGATGCTGGGTCATGGATGCCTGTCCCTGTAAGTCTGTGCCACTTTGGGTTTACGACTAGCCATGTCAGCCCGGGCTCCTTATCATATGGATGCTAGCGACACTGTCATATACGTGTGCCAAAAGGCGCAAACAGTCCCGGGCAAAGGTAATGCGACACCCGTGGGGATACCGTGCGTGAGGCCGCAAAGTGATATGAGGTGTTACATGCTAGATCGATGTGGCATTGAGTCGGGGTCCTGACAGCGTTGGTATCAGAGCTTGACTGCCTGTAGGATTACCAAGCCAAACTGGTCAAAGTTGAGTCTAGAAATTCTTTAGTTATATAAGGGAATTGATTGTGGGATGGAACGTAAGGCTCTTTTTACTCCTTATACCTCATGCCCTTCTGATCTGAGTCATCTTATCTTCCTGTGGGGATTAAGAACTAGGCTATCTCTTCTTTCTATTAGGATCACGTGTTACTAATCAGTAGACTTATAAGATTGTTGGATTTAAGTCTCAGTTCAGTTCCTACTACTTCCGTATGTTAATTGTTGATCTCGGAACCTTGATATTGTGCTTCTGAGTGGTTATGCCACCATTTTTGTGATTGTCTCAAATCTTTTTGAGCAATTATAGCCGTTATGCTGTCCGAGTCATCCCAGGTTTCTAAATAGTCCGATGCATTTGCAAATCCCTTCCTTCTGTTTCCGATGTTCCCATGGGCTAGATTAACCACACTAATCGGTGTGTTGAGGTAATTATTGCCTCGACATATATGTTGGAATTATTATTATGACCCTAAGTGCTTAGGGGATCATCTAGTGGTCTAGCCATGATTTGTGTCCTAGTGTGAAGATTCTGGCCTTTATTCTCGGAAGCATCCCGTGATGCTACTTAGTAGTAGGTATTCTACTCCTGGGTTCTGAACCCGAGATTCACTCTACCTACTTCATGTGGATAGTAATTGCTAGTGCCTTTAGGATATTAGTAACCTTTGCGATAGTCCTTGAAGTCCGTGGTATCTTCTTCTTCCAAATACCATGAACTACTTATGGCAGATGTTTATTGGATCAAAAAAAATCACAATTAGAGTACTCTTGAGGAGTTCTCCATTCATAAATTGTGACTCTGCCAGTTCTACCTTTCTGCATGGGTTATCCGGAAGAAATATGTTGAACTTGGTTCGACATACTAATCTATGCATCCACAACTCAGAAAGTTATATGTTCCTTTGAGTTGTTCTCTTTAGTTGCATTCTGACCCTCGTCTATCAATTGATAGTCAAGAGTATGCGTGCGTTCGTTCATCGATGCCTATGACTCTTGTGGTCTGTCAAGCCATTCTATTCCGGAATGACTAGGAGAAACAAACTCCAGTACCTCTTCCATATCTAGGATTGGGTCAAAGTAGTTGTATTCCGCAGATAAAATGCCAATCCAGCTTTTGGTTCTGCTCTACCTTGGAGTATTACATATTTTATATCGAGATTGTTATAGGAATTGCACACCATCCCATGAACTCTTGGTACAGTGACACTTCTTGCCATCACTGTTCATTCCTCGGCCCTCGTGTTGATGCAACTGGAATACCGACAAATGAATTGTGATGTGTGAAATCAATACTGCTAGCAACTCTGTTGCTTGGTAGTTAAAGGATAATAATTTCATTCTTAGTATGTTGGTTTTCGAATCATCCTTCTAAGACTGATCGTGCTACCTAGTCCTTATTTCGGTGCACCCTTCGATTGATGAGTTAGGATCTTGTCAAGTCCTCACTCATTTGATCATATCGTCTTGCCCTCAAAAGCAAGATTGTTCTCGAGCTTAGTAACATACCGGTGGTTCGTGACTTTCCAAATATCTTCTTGGAGGTGTTACCGGGTTGTCACCTGACCGCTATGTTGAGTTCGTGATCAAGTTGGTTTCTTGTGAACCACCTTCTCTCCAAGAATCGGTGTTAGATATCCCTGAGCTAGTTGGTTAAGCTAGACAACAACTTGGAGAGTTGGAAGATAAAAGCTTGTCTAACTTAGTTCGTTCCAAAGGGATATTCTTGTGTAGTGTGTGTTGAAGAAAGATGATATCTTCATCGATTGGTCCTTGTGATCAGTTGCTGGACCTATTGTCTTATCAATCCTTTGATTTGAGTGTGGGCTATCGTCAAATCAAATCAGTACCAACGATGCTCGTAATGTTGTCTTATTCGTGGTTGATCCCTCGAGCATACACCATTATATCTTTTGGGTCTGACCAATGCTATCACTTGTTCACTTAACTATGGAATTCCTTTTAAAAGGAAACCTAGATGAATTGTTGTTGAGCCCATTGACAACATCCTTGTCTTCTCCATAATTTTGCTGAACATTAAGCTAGTGTTGGAAACTTTTGAAAGCATTTGTTCATGCTAGCTCATGAAGCATATGTTTGGATGAAGGTAGTGACTTCCTTTAATTCATGTGCATCTGATGCAAGTTGCCGCCGTGGATTCGAGAAAGTCAATGTTGCTTTCTTTGGAATCATTCCAAATCAGTGATGCACACGTGCGAAGAATGCTGTGGTTTGAAGACTTGCAACCTTCAATCTATATATATCCCTAGCACACCAAGCCACTGATTGATTTGTTCAAGGAGAAGGAGTTCCTTCATAAGAGCTAATCCGGACTTATGAAAGAACTTTGATACCTTCGTTGATGGTTCCCCCTCCTGAACTCGGTAGTTTTTTATTATAAGACTACCACGTGGTCATGCTTGTCTGGGACAACGTGTTCACATGTTTGTAGCAGAACCAGCTCATGTTTTGGAGCTTGCTATCGTAGTTCATCTCCCGAGAATCCCGCAACGTCATCTCGTCGATTTGTGTTGCAAACTTTCATTTTTCTTCCTATGACTTGATGAGCCTGGAATATCCTAACACCAACCAGAGCTGAATCTCAGGCAGATATGATGGTTGGAACATTTCCCTAAGAACTATAATATTGGTCTCTCGATAACCGGTAAGGTGGATGTCGTGGACAACACACCCATCCGGTAGACCTATTATTATAGTATCTTGTTTGAGGAAGTTGGCCACCCCCCCATAGGGATTTCGTAGGATTTACTCCCTAGTTGCCCCTATGGATTTTTGTGTTCCCGAAGTCCGACCTTTTACTTGATGTTTTAGATATCAAACCATATCTATGAATGGGTTATACTAGCACATCAAGGAGAACATTAGAAGCGGAGTGCTAAATGTCTCTCGGTCGATCATCCAGATTTTATTTGCTTGGCCTCGCTAAGGTGAAATCTGAGAAAGTGTTATCCTCCTTCGCATCTGCATCGTCCATCGCTATCTATCATGGTAGTATGTTGTGTTGTCAGCACCCTTGACGCGGTTGTTGATAAAACCTTGATGATTATGGAAATGCTCAAGTTCTTGAGAGCACGCACAAGCACTACGTGTTATCATCATCTCTAACTGGGATTCCTCTCAGTTTCCTCGGCAAATGCTATGACCTTTTCAAACAGTGAATTCACTCTCTTTTGTTGGGTTCTTCCCCAGTTACCAGAATCATTCCCAGCATTTGCATTTTGTTCCTAGCTTGCACCGCCAATGTGCCATTCTACCATGGGTCTCTTCCATTTCCGGTGATAAGCAAAATCATCCATTACGTTGTCTTCAACAAGGTAATCCACATCATCCAAGTCCAAGTATGCCATTCTACCGACCCCGCCAATCGATTGCTGTGATTTGCCTTAGGCTGATATAGAGAGTCTTAATGATCTCTATATCAAAGGTAATTCTTTTTGCCACTTAAGATAATAATCTACGAATCACCCCCCTCCAGGATGTTTCGTCGTGGTATCATGGCAACTCAACTCCTCGCTACGTTGACAACCGTTCACCACCTTCTTAGGTGTGGAATCGTTGTCTACCTAGTGAACCTTCGTCATCTGTTCCACTCCATTTCTCTAGAGGTGTGCTTCATCTCTCAGCTCGAGAGATGTTGCTATGTCTCATTCCGTGAGTTAATCCTGAGTTGTTCGATCTTCGAGAAGATCGACCCTTCTAGAGTCTCCTTCTTCCCTCCATGTCATGTTGACAGGATTTCTCAGAGCAAGACTTCAAGACAATAATGGTGTTCAAATCAACGTTCATTTGAAGTGCACCCTGGATCGTGAAGATTATACTAGTTTGCGTTTCCCCTTCATCCTACCCTACGCTTGAATCTCGAGACGAGATTCTTGTTTAGTGGGGGTGAGTTGTCACATCCCTAGTTTCTGGCATTGCTCTAGGCTAGCTTCATGTGTGCTTCATGTCTATATTTTTGAAACTTGAATTGAGGAATATTGGAAGCCTCAAAACCCTAAATAAAAGAGGGGCAAAAACCCTAGAAATCTCATTCATTGCTCCAAAAGGCTCTTCTTAAATGTTTGATAATTTTTGGTAAGGGTTCTGGTCCCAACCAAAATATTGAACATTTTTAAGGATTTATTTTTGGGACTTTGGATTTAATTCATTAGCTATTTGAATTTGAATTATATTCATATAATTAGAATATAATTTCAAATACCCCCTGAAATATTTTATAAGCTTTTGGAAAAGTCCATCTAGCAATATAAAATATTCAGAGGAGCTTTGGCATTGTTTGAATTATTATTTTAATTCAAAACAGTGGCAAAAGAATTAAAAAAAAAGAAAACAGAACTCAAATAGAAATAAAAGAGAGAGAGAGAAGGAAGTACCTGGGCCACTTACCTGTAGCCGGCCCAGCTCCTCCAGCGTGGCCCAGCCCACCTCCTCCCCCTTGTCTTCTTCCTCCCCTCGCACCGAAGCAGCTCGGTGGCGAGCGCCGATGCCGCCTCGGCCACCTCCTGCTTCCACCGAGGCGTTCCCGAGCCTCCCCCTCACGCCACGGAGACGCCCTCGCCCCCTGCACCTCCCCTCTCTCCCCCTGGACCCCATTCCCTCCTCTGTTTCCCTCTCGCGCACAGCACCGAGCGGAGCTCGCCGCCATCGTCGCCGTACCCATGGCCACCGGCCACCCCTAGCCTCACCGACGCCCCAGGAAGCTCCGCCGGTCCTCCCTCGACCTCCTCGCCGTGTCACGCGACCAGAAGAGCCCCGGAACGCCACCCCCGACGTTTTCCCCTCGCCGGCCGCCGAGGATCTTCTCCGTCGATTCGGCCACTCCGGCGCGCCCCCAAGCCGGCTAACCATCCCTACGGCACCGCTGTGAGCTCCTACGCCTCCCCTCCCTCTTTCCCCCTTCGATTGCGCCCTATAGCCGCCGCCCCACGAGCACCGAAGCCGCCGTCCGCCATGGCCGGTGAGCTCCGTGCTCCCGAGCTTCTCCGCCTGCGTTCGTTGCCTCCGGGTGTTCCTGGTGACCCCAGCATCCCGTAGAGCCCATCGGCCGCGCCCGCCGTGCCGTGTAACGCCGAAACCGAGCACGCCCGAGCTCCGGCCACCGCTGCCGAGCTCGAGGCCATCGTCTCCGGCCGCCCTAGCTGCTGCTGCTTGCTGAAATGGGCGCGGGTGAGCTCCAGCTCCCCGTAGCCGCTCTCCTCCGTCCATTTGGACGCCGGAGGAGCGAGCCCGCGCCCTCCGCCGCGCTTGTTGCCACCGGCGACGAGCCGCCGGCGGGTTAGGCCCTGCTGACCAGGGGTTTGACCCCCCCTG
The DNA here is from genome assembly GCF_002162155.2 of Triticum dicoccoides. Lineage (NCBI taxonomy): Eukaryota > Viridiplantae > Streptophyta > Magnoliopsida > Poales > Poaceae > Triticum > Triticum dicoccoides. The sequence continues at coordinate 292,272,210 of NC_041391.1, forward strand.
GGTCGATGACAGGTGGGGCCAGCCCCCCTGTTAATTAGTTAGTTTATTTTAATTTAATTACCCCCCTGCTGACACTGACATGTGGGCCCTAGTGTCTTAATCCTTAATTAAACTAAAATAAACCCCCCCTGACGCTGACTAGTGGGCCCGACCCCCCCTAACCTTTTAATTAAACTAAATAAACCCCTGTTAACCCCCTGTCACTGACGTGTGGGTCCCACACGTCAGGTTTGACCTGGACGGCGCCCGTTGACCTGCTGACGTCATGCCAACGTCATGCTGACGCAATATTCATTTTCTGGAATTTAGTTTATTTTATTATATTCAGGAAATTCCAGAAAATAGCTAAAACTTCTAAAATTCATAAAAAATTAACCGTAACTCCAAATTAAATAATTTATATATGAAAAATTATCAGAAAAATTCAAGGAATCCATCTGTACCATTTTCATGCATGTTAGAACAACTTATCACTACTGTTTAGCACAAATCATATAAAGGGCATTTAATTAATCACATATGGAGTTTGAATTTGAATTTTAGATTCAAACCAACTTCATTTAATCTGGTTTTAGTTGCATTAGCTCAAAACACATTCATATTGCCATGTCATGAGCATGCATCATATTGTGCATTGCATTGATTGTATTTCTTCTTTGTTGCCGGTATTTGTCCCCTCTCGATAGACGTGATACCGATGATGTGATCGTTGACACTGATGAAGACTCAATGTTATCTTCAGAAGTGCCAGGCAAGCAAAACCCCCTTGTTCATTCCGATACAATCCTACTCTCTCGCTCCTGCTCTCTTTTACTGCATTAGGACAACAACGACATATTTGATACTTGCTGCGGTAGCTGAACCCTTTATCCTTTGCATGACCTGTCATTGCCACAGTAAATAGATGAAACCCACTAGCATGAGTAGGAGTTGTTTGAGCCTTGTTGTGCCTACTCATTCATGCTTGTTTGTCATGCCTGCTACTGCTTAGAGTTGAGTCAGGTCTGATTCATCGGGGATGAATCAGAGGCGTGTGAACATGTCCTACTGTGTGTGAGCTAAGTGTGTGAACATGATTTGGTAAAGGTAGCGGTGAGAGGCCATGTAGGAGTACATGGTGGGTTGTCTCATTGCAGCCGTCCTCAGGAAACGAGTTCTGTGTTTGTGATCCATGATCAGTTACTACCACACATTGGGCTCCGGGCGCTCCAAGCCCTCTCGACTTATTAATCAACTTGATCTCTGTCCAGGAGTTGCAACTAGTTTCTGGTGTTTGTAGGCAGTGTTAGTAGTCTACCAAGTGGCACCCGGTACAGGTGGGCTTGGGACAGACTAGGCACAGTGGCCCGGTGTACCAAGTGGCACCCGGTTGGTGGGCTTGGGAACCCTGCACACATCGTTTGGGGCCGTAAGCGACACCCCGGCCGGATCTCCTTGCGGATGGAACCTGAATAGGCGATAAACCTGGACTAGAGACTTGTTCGGTTAGTCAGGTCGTGGCCGACTCCCTCGCCCGGCTTCCGCTTGAAGGTTGCCGAGGTACATGACATGTACAGGGCGGTAAGTGGCGAGAGCGTGTGTGAAGAAGTACACCCCTGCAGGGTTAACATCATCTATTCGAATAGCCGGATTCCTCGGATATGGAAACGTGGACCCCTTATATCAGTTCATAGACAAGTGAAAGTGGATACTCTAAAATACGCAAGATAAGCGTGAGTGCTATGGATGGCGTTCTCGTAGGGAGACGGGAGCGGATCCATAGTGGTGTATTGATATGGTGAATATGTGGACTCGTGTGCGCCACCTCAAAAGAGTCGCTTGCAGTCGTAGTTTAGGATAGCCACCGAGTCAAAGCTGGCTTGCTGCAGTTAAACCCCACCATCCCTTTGTTGAAAATGATGCATATGTAGTTAGTTCTGATGTAAGTCTTGCTGGGTACATTTGTACTCACGTTTGCCTATTTTATGTTTTTGCAGAGAGACTTCAGTCTCACTAGTAGTTCCACGTGGACTTCGACGTTTAGCTTGTTACCTCAGCTACGATCTTGTGCCCTCGGCAGGATCTGATAGATAGTCAGGCTTCTCGGCCTTTTTCATTTATAGATGTCTGTAGCCAGACATGATAGCTTCCGCTTGTGCTTTGACTTGTATGCTCTGATTGTTGGGTCGTGAGACCCATTTTTGTAATATCTCGCTCCTCGGAGCCTATTGATTAAAATACTTGAGTTGTAGAGTCATGTTGTGATGCCATGTTGTATTTGCACATATCGAGCATATTGTGTGTATGTTATTGAAATGCTTGGTATGTGTGGGATCTGACAACCTAGTTGTTTATCCTTGGTAGCCTCTCTTACCGGGAAATGTCTCCTAGTGTTTCCACCGAGCCATGGTAGCTTGCTACTGCTCCGGGACACTTAGGCTGGCCGGCATGTGTCCTTCTTCGTTCCTGTGTCTGTCCCTTCAGGGAAATGTCACGCGATGAATACCGGAGTCCTGTTAGCCCGCTACAGCCCGGTTCACCGGAGTCCTGCTAGCCCAGTGCTACAGCCTGGATTCACTCGCTGATGACCGACACGTTCGATGCTGGGTCATGGATGCCTGTCCCTGTAAGTCTGTGCCACTTTGGGTTTACGACTAGCCATGTCAGCCCGGGCTCCTTATCATATGGATGCTAGCGACACTGTCATATACGTGTGCCAAAAGGCGCAAACGGTCCCGGGCAAAGGTAATGCGACACCCATGGGGATACCGTGCGTGAGGCCGCAAAGTGATATGAGGTGTTACATGCTAGATCGATGTGGCATTGAGTCGGGGTCCTGACAGAAGGGGTTGGAGGCCCTCCCTCGCCAGCGGTGCCTGGGAGAGAACGGCAAGGCAGGCTGATCGGGATGCGCCCAGCAGTGGGTAAGAGCCGTCGCCTAGGACGACCGCGTGAACATTGCACCTTCTCACCTTCCCCGGCAGAGAGGATCCGGCTGGATCTACGACCAGCGGTGAGCAGAGAGAGAGAGAGAGAGTGTGGCCACCGCTGTCGTGTTTAGATCTGGAGAGGCCGAGACAGTGTGAAGAGAGCAACATTAGCAAGCAAGCACGGAGGCTCCTGCCTATATAGTGGAGTAGTACTTAGTTTTCTTTTGTCTACCGGAGCCGGCTTGACCTCGTCAATGACTGTCGAGAAGTCTTCATGCATGTGGCCCGGAGGCGCAGTTGTCATCATTTTGATCTGAAGCGCCGAATTATAACATATAACACAAAAAAATGCCACATGACAAGAAATCATAACCTCACTGGCAAAAGGAGACAACATGAATCCCGACGGACAAACTAGATGAGGAACAAAGCTCAAGTTAAAGATAAACTCGTAGAAAAGGGGTCCGTCGATAGATGTCCTAATTAACATAGCCGGCTTGACCTAGATGGCAACCGAGTAGTCACTGTTCGTGCATGTGCCCCCAATGACTAGCCCAACTCAGTTGTCGCTATTTAACCCTCACAGTGATCCGAAGCACATGACACCTAATTTTGCGAGATGACAAGAAACCTTTTTTTTAGATATGTAGACGATAGCCAATCCAGGTGTGTCTGCTGGAGTCTGGTCACATGCATGGACGAACTGATCTTCCGTGTCTTGCAGGGATCGTCCAGGCACCAACATAGTACAACACTTCTCTAGTACTATCGCTCATCTCCCTCTTCTATTAAGTCACCCGACTTGCGGGGACGGGGAGTGTGCCTATGGTTGGTTTTCTATTGCCGTCCCACATGTGTGTGCGAACGCAATATGACGCGTGTTCCATTCGGAGAGCAGCGTGTCAGACCGACCGACCATCTGTGGTGCGACGCGAACGCGACGGGCGTGCTGTATACTCCGTACATGTGTACCGCCATTTTCTAGACGCTTTGCTCCATGGCGCGGGCGCAATCCATGGATACAAAATTAGTATACTGTATACTATTTAAAAGTCGAGGGCGGGGTTTTTCCTGTGCGGTAGGCGGCGGGGCAATTCCGCCTAGTCGGTTCGACAGAGGCGCGAGAAGACGAGGGAGTAGGCTGCTGCAAACATAGGGCAATGTAATTTGACAGCAAGTTACTGCTGGACAGGTGGGGCCCCATGATTTGACTTGTCATTATCATTTTAACTGCGGCGCTACGACCAGCGTGAGTCTCCCGATTCCAGACCACCTACATACAGGTGCCTCTCCCAATGCTCCACCATGTAGTAGAGGCTGGCTCTTGCATGAGATCCCACTTCTCCAGTTTTTCCTTGCCTCTCTTTCCTCCACATATGCAAAAATGCCATGTAAAGCGCACTATTGTACTTACTTGCTCCTAGAGGTGCTTAAGCTTGCCACATAGGCATAAAGTCTAATGTGGCAAGTTAATCAAGAAGAGAGAGACTAGTTTGGTGACCCAAGGAAGAAACGGTGCTAAGCGCGTGTACCTATGTGAAAAGACAATTTTGAGTCTATAGCTAATTAAATGAAGCAAACTTAGCAACACCATTTCATTGGAAGAGGTCACTCCTTGGCAAATGCAATAAATACTAGTACTCCCTGTGTCCCATAATATGAGAACGATTTTGACAATACACTAGTGTCAAAAACGTTCTTATATTATGGGACGGAGGGAGTACGAAGAAAGAGATAGAGAGGAGTAAAAAAATACACTTATAGCCAGCCTTATTGTAGTATGAGTGACTAAGTGATGACTATGTATGACATACCAACATCAGATAGCCTAACGCACCGTGTTAAATCTCCAAGGGCGCGACCGCGCGAGCGACGCGACGGTCGTGGTAGGCACGACCATGATAAGGGCTGCTGGTAGCCCTTGGATCTGAGATCAAACAGTCGCATGCTAAGTTGCTGAAAATTTGCAGAATAACCCTCCAGGATAGGATATTCACCCATAGGTCTAGAATCACGCCATGCAATCGTTCGAACTCAGATCCAAGGGCTCTCGGAAGCCCTATCATGGGAGAATGGAAAGCCGCTACCCAGCAGTTTGCATGCTGGCAGTTCGCTCCTACTCGTCCCCGCACGTCCTTTAATACTACGGTGGTTCGCTCCTAGTCGTCCCGTCCATTCACATTATGGCAGTTCTACTAATCCTAACCCTCCACCCAAATCCATGGCGTCCCAAATCTCCCCGACCGGCAGTGAGTACAAGGTTAGAACCATCATCGGCGATGAGTTCGACGTCATCTACACCTATACTTCCGCGATGGTGAAAGGATGCCTTTCTCGCTTCAGAAGCATGTTAGAAAACTCAGATAATGAGTGGGTCGCTGGGCTAGATGTTGAGTACACCACAGTCCTGGGACGAGAGAAGGATCTAAAGGAGGAAGAGAGGAAGAAGCCCGCCATGATCCAGGTTTGCGTACATAACATTTTCTTGGTCTACCACATATGTCATGCCGACGTTGAGTGCCAGGATTTTAAGAACTTCCTCGAGGACAAAATCGTGAAATTCGTTACTGTAGACTTTAAGAACGACAAAGAAGTCCTGGGTCGGATAGGCCTCATTGTAGGCAACCCCTTCAACCTCCAGAAGAATCGGCTGCTGCCCTCTCGTCAGCCCTCAATGCTGACCCTGGCAGGAGCCATGGTTCATCCTTCATACCGTAAACAGGAGAAACCTCATTACACGTTTGATCCTCATGCATGGCAGCGGAATGTACTAGATATAGACCACATCCACTACACTACAATGGATGGCTACTTTTGTTTCAATATCTATAAGGGTTGGATGAAGAGCAACAACCAAGTTGGCGGTTCAAGCAAAGAAGTATCGGCCAAGAGGAAGAGGGACAAGGACGAAGTCGAGGACGTGGACGAGGACTCCGAGTAAGGTGGCAGTGTTGTTGCTCATGGTGGTTCTAAACTTCTAATGCAGTGTCTACCGGATTAGTTCCATAGTTTAATTTCAGGTGTGCTTAGTTTAATTTGAGAGGTGATTTGTGCTGAGCCCCCAGCAGAACTATGTTATGTTTCTTCTCGTTACTTAAACTCTTCAGTATGTACATACTACTAGTATTTCTTTAATAGAATTTAGCACCACAATTAAGCACGTACTAGCTTTTTTAATAGTACTATATGCATAATTTGGCGACGAGCGCTCTCTATATGTACCACCTTTTTTTAAATTTCAATTTTTGCGCCATGGTGCAATCCATCAATAGTCCTACTGTACAAAATAATACATTTTAAAAGGCTAGAGTATTGTTCATCACATATATATAGCCAGTTAAATTCTCAACCTAGAACGACGTGCATGCCATGTAGTAAACTGATATGGAGGAAGTATAGTAAAAATGAGGTGATTTTACCGAGCGATCGGCGGGGGAGCATGGCCTGTTGTGCGGTCCCACATGTCATGATGTACCAAGGCGATGCGCGTGTCCCTCTTGAGGCAGAAGCAATACTGGTACATGGTTTGAGATGATGTCGAACCGAAGTGTGAAATAATGGTTTCTTCGTCCGTCTGGGAAAGTGCGGCATTGTGATTTGACGTCTCATTGCTCATTACTACTACTGGGCCGGTACGAGCGGGGTGCGTCCCCCCTGCTGTTCTGCACTGTTATTTGGTGCTTGACACGTCGACCCGGTTGCTATATGTCCCACATGTCGGCGACAGGAAGTACATAATTCATGAAAGGGAGCGTCGACGGAGGAGTATACTACAGAATTCATGAAAGGGAGCGACTTAGTTTTGGAAAAATCTGTTTTTACGGAGTACGTACCCACTAGGGTTTATAGGGCTCATCTAAAAAACATTCGTTTTTCCGTTTGATAAGTCTCAATTCTACTACACTAGTAGTAGTACCATTACATGTTGGATTTCGAGGTGCGTTAGATCACCCAACGCAAGCAATGTCAAGAGGAAACTAACCAATGCATGTACAAGTTCATGGAAATTTAGTGGTTATTCATGCATTCGTTCTAATTAATGCCTCGGTAAACATAACTTCTTGAGAAAAACGAGCGTACTGTGCAAACTATGAAATTAATTCAACCACTCAACGTCTACCTTGGTTGAAGAGATATTGAAATTGAGCCATAAACTGGAAAGGAGGGAGTAGTAACTTTTGTCTCGATTACTATTTGTGGCCTTGTATAGATGTAAAATGTATTTTTATATAGTGGCCTTGTATAAGTAAATGGAGGGAGTACTAACCAAAGTACGTAGTAGGGATGAGGAGTAAACGGAGGGAGTAGTAAAATTTTCTCCTAAGTGATGACTAACCTTATAGCTAACCTTGTTGTAGTATGAGTGACTAAGTGATGAGTATGTATGACATGCCAACATCAGATAGCCTAACGCACCATGTTAAATCTCCAAGGGCGCGACCGTGCGTGCGACGCGACGGTCGTGGTAGGTGCGACCATGATACGGGGTGCTGGCAGCCCTTGGATCTGAGATCAAACGGTCGCATGCTAAGTTGCTGCAAATTTGCAGAATAACCATCCAGGATAGGATATTCACCCATAGGTCTCGAATCACGCCATGCAACCGTTTCATCTCAGATACAAGGGCTCTCAGAAGCCTGTATCATGGAAGAATGGAAAGCCACTACCCTGCCGTTCGCACGCTGGAAGTTCGCTCCTACTCGTCCCCGCACATCCTTTAATACTACGGCGGTTCGCTCCTAGTCGCCCCGTCCATTCACATTACGGCGGCAGTTCCACTAATCCTAACCCTCCTCCCAAATCCATGGCATCCGAAATCTCCCCGATCGGCGGTGAGTACAAGGTTAGAACCATCACCGGCGACGAGTTCGACGTCAACTACACCCGTTCTTCCGCGATGGTGAAAGGATGCCTTTCTCGCTTCAGACGCATGTTCGAAGACTCAGATGATGAGTGGGTCGCTAGGCTAGATGTTGAGTACACCACAGTCGTGGGACAAGAGAAGGATCTAAATGACGAAGAGAGGAAGAAGCCCTCCGTGATCCAGGTTTGCGTGCATGGCTTATGATTGGTCTACCACATATGCCATGCCGATGCTGAGTGCCAGGATTTTAAGGACTTCCTCGAGAGCAACCTAGTCAAATTCGTTACTGTAGACTTTGGTAACGACAAAGAAGTCCTGCGTCGGATAGGCCTCGTTGTAGGCAACACCTTCGACCTCCAAAAGAATCGGCTGGTGTCCTCTCGTCAGCCTTCAATGCTGACCTTGGCAGGAGCCATGGTTCATCCTTCGTACGGTAAACTGGAGAAACCTCCAAACATGTTTCATCGTCATGCATGGCAGCGGAATGTACTAGATATAGACCACATCCACTACACTGCAATGGATAGCTACCTTTGTTTCAATATCTACAAGGGTTGGATGAAGAGCAATAGCCATGTTGGCGGTTCAAGCAAAGAAGTATCGGCCAAGAAGAAGAGGAACAAGGACGAAGTCAAGGATGTGGACGAGGACTCCGAGTAAGGTGGCAGTGTCGTTGCTCATGGTGGTTCTAATGTAGTTTCTATCGAGATAGTTGCAAAGCTTAATTTCAGGTGTGCTTAATTTAATTTGAGGGGTGTGTTGTGCTGAGCCCCCAGCAGAACTATGTTATGTTTCTTCTTGTTACTTTAACTCTTCAGTACGTACATACTAGTATTTGTTACATTTCATCTTTCAGTTGGTATAGTACTAGCACTCGTTTCTTCACATTATATACGTACAATATATATGGCCAACATCATATAGCCAGCAGTTTAGTTGTCAAAGAATTTCAGGGTGCTTAGTTTTGTCAAAGAATTCTAGGGTGCTTAGTTTTATTTGAGGGGTGAGTTGTGCTGGACACCATTATTGTGACTAGCCTTTTTAATAGTACTTTATGCATAATTTTGCAACAAGCGCTCTCTATATGTACCACCTTTTTTTTAATTTCAAGTTTGGTCCATCGATACTACTGTTGTACAAAAGTTTACATTTTTTAAAAGGCTAGAGTGCGGGGCAGTCTAGCTTGGTCGGTTTCACGAGAGGCGAGGGCCTTTGTGATTTGACGGCTCATTACTGCTGGAAGGTGGGGCCTTGTGATTTGACTGCTCGTATAAATGCGCCGATGACCTGATCGAGGAGGAGCAAAGAACCGTGCGGTATACTCAAGTTTTCCACTGGAGTAGTACTGCGACGGAGGAGCACGAAACACGGCAGCCCAGTGCCATATGGCGATAAAAAATGATCTAATTTGCTAGTCATCTCATTGTTAGCATTGTTCTATTCATTCCCTCAAAAAACAAAAACCATTGTTTTATTCATGCCTCACAGAGAACGTGACACGTGAGGCGAAACACCCGAAGCAAAAGATGAAACACAGCAGCAAAAGAAGAAGGAAGATTATCACCCCAAATGATCTAATTCTCCGCGGAGTCGTGACTGCTTCTTCATCGCCTCCACGACCTCCATCTCCTTGTGCATCTCCTCCGCCATCTTCTTCATTCTGTCCATGACGCAATATTTCTCGACGCGAGCCTTCATCATCTGTTCCACGGCCGCATTACGTACATTGACAGCAGTCGGGTGCTTGATGCGGAGCTTCGCCAACTCCTCCTTCTGTTCCATGACGAGGGCCTACAACATCTTCGAGGGATAACAACTCCAGCTCAGCCGGCTCGGCATGTTCGACTCCACGACTAGGGCGCTCCTGGGAGCCATCGCCTGCCCGTGAGAGATCTTTCGAGGTCTCTGCGTGGCAGCGAGCCCTCTTTTTTTTCTGCAGCCTTGGTTGCCGCTCCCTTGTTACAAGTAGTTCTCGACCTAGAGCTCTGCTCACCGGCCATGGCAACGACGGACGAAGAAGAAGCACTTATGAGGAGGAAAGGTAGAGTAATTTTCGGTTAGGTAATTCCCCTTTTTATAACCTAAGTACTAGCACTAGTACTAATACCTGCATAGTGGGAACACGTTCAGGTTTGGTACGTACTGGTAGGTGTGAGCAAGCTTTCGAATGTGATGGGAACAAGGTAAAGATTAATTGATGGTTTTGGTTTCGAGGCCCGAAACGGCTCCCGGTGAGTTTAGCGGAACATAAATTTCAAGTACTACACTGCTCAAATGCGTAAATATTATGTTACTGTCAAAAATTGGCAAAAAATAGGAAGGAGACCAACGGAAGTACTACTAGCAACCCACGATTTAACTACTCGCATGCGCGTAGTGGAGTAATAATGTCTTTCTTCTGCCCTCACGTCCACTCAATTTGCATGCGCTGTATTAATTGACCATCAATGAAGTGAACGATTTTACACGCGTCAAATTATCACATGGGCTGGATCTTGGTACAAAATTGCGTTCGCACGTGTACCCGCATGTGCGTGCGAGGGAATGAGTGCGTGCGTGGCATGCGTGCACATCTTCGCTTCGTGCATGTACCGTCAATATGGCTCAGGGAGGACGAGTACATTCTTCTGGAACCAGCAGCACGTCACTGTGATCAATCCACGCAAGGAGGTCATGACAACACCTCCACATGTGCCACGTGGCTTCATGAACTGTAAGAGAGACACTGTGTAGCGTGCCATTGGTATTCTAATTTACGTGTTTTGCACATACTCGAAGTACTAGTAAGGTACACGTGCATTGCACGCATTAAATTTTGCAACCAAATTTTGAATAAATACCACACTATAGTATGTAAGCTCTGAGTCATATATGCGTGATGTATCCCTTCTTTTAATTCTTATAGTTCATCTCATTCAAAATCAATTAGTTTTTATAAAAAAGCTAAGAACGCGGGAATAGGAAAAACATGGGATTATAGTGGAATGTCGTCTTGAATCCTACAGGATTGTACGATTGCTTGATTGTGCATAGAAAAAACGCAGAATTCTTTCAAAGAGGTTTGAGTGGATGGGATGTTTCCTATGAAATCTAGTGCAAATGAATTATATGGAAAAAATCCTATGGTTTACAATCCTACAATCAAACAACCAAGATAGGAAAAATTCCTAATGATTAGAATCCTCCAAAATTCCTTTGAGAATCCTTTGAATCAAAGAAGCCCTTAATCTATTTTATGATTCATGGAATTGTGCGTTTTAAAGCATAAAGTAAAAACAAATAATGGGAATTCAACTAGAAAAAAAGTTTGGGCAGTTATGATACGGAAGATTCTAGAACAAAAGAGAACCACTGTTGTTTTGAGGTTTGTGCATTATGCTTAAGTTCAACCATGGAGTCTGCTAGATTGTACATGTGGCAAAATCCGGTGGGGGGCTAGAAGATGGTGCGAGGGGCCGAGTGGAGGGAGACTATGAAGGAATGCACAAGTGCAAGATCGATATTTAGAGAGAGGGGGCAAACACGTGCGCTGTTGCACGCAGTGGCGGAGCCATGAAAAATAAATGAGCTAGGGGGCCAAGCATTGCTAATCCTTTACGAGGAGGGTCAATTCATGAAATTAAACCTTTTTTAACAGCAATTGTCTAATGATCACATTCATATTAGCCTCGATATGTAGTGATGTTAGGGGGGGCAGGGCCCTTACTGCCCCCTGTCTTCGCCATTGTGCACGCGTTTGAGAGATGAAGCGGAAGCCATGGATGATGAGAGGGGGACGTTGGATATATAATTAATGTGGGTGTATTTGCTATATATGTTAATCCTATATAGAGAGGTATAGATTGATCGATGTGGACGTGGGAAAGAGGGTGAGACCTCACTGGATATATCGATTGATCGGTTTGTGTGGAAAACTATGGAAGACCTAGCTATATACACACATACATAGAGGAACATCGATCGTTGCGCATGCACGCGTGAGAGACAAAGAATGCCCGATATGCTGGAGAGGGGGATGTGTGTGGGTGTGTTCCTTCATGGGAGACTGACCTGAAGAAAAGGATTGCATGCGTGCGATGGATAATGCTAACTGGTAGTGTGTGTGCATGCATGCACGAGAGAAAGTTGGTGGTACAATTATAAAGAGAAGACTACTGTGTGGGTGTAAAAGAATAGGTGAGGTCATAATCAATGTAAAGTTGAATTCAAATATTTGAATAAGAGATCCTGATGTTTGAAACCCATGCATGCATGAATATAACGGAGATCTGCGCGGTGTGGTTTGGAAACGAGCATGTTGCAATGTATACACATTGAACAAGGTCACACTAATTTGAATTTGAGATACCGATGGCAGACATCATTTGCCCACGTCGCATCCGTGCATGCACACACTATTCTAATTGGAGATCATGGGCGGCTTTCGCATCACATATCTATATCTATACCCCTATATATATATATATATAGGGTGGGTCTATTATGATAAGACCCTCTAGAGTCTTATTCTGCACACCAAATCCTTATTCTGCTAACACCACCGAGTGACCCGTAGCTACAAACAAACCTGAAAAGAACGCAACCGAACTGCTCCCGCAAGAAAAAATCGATCTTATCCTCTCTCTTTCTCCCACTAATGCCCCCTCGGCCCCCAGCCTGCAACCTTCCCCCGTGATGCAGAACCACCTGCCTCCCTGGCGCCGCCGCCCACCTGCCTCGCTGGCGCCGCCGCCCCAGCTTCCTCCCCACGTCGCCGCCCCACCTGCCTCCCCGACGCCGCTGCCCCACCTTCCTCCCCCGTGCCGCCTAGCCGCCACCTTCACCCGCGCTGCCGGCCCACCTCCTTCCCCCACGCCATCGCGATGCTATCGCCCCGATGCGCCTCCGCCACGCACCACGCCGATGTGGAGGAGCACCAGTGGGGGGCAGTGATGCACGACCATCCAAGCTCGGGTGGATGAGTGCTGGATCTGTTCGCCCCCGGCCATGAGCCCTGCAATTTGGACGACTGTGGGTTCTCCCTCTCCCTATACTCCTGGCCGGATCCGCCCTAGGTTGCTCCATCAATGGCGGCTCACCATCGTGGATCTCTCCCGTGCCTTCAGGGCCACTCCACCGAGTTCAAATTGTGCCATGAGGATGCTCTCGATCTGGGAGGAGGAGCACCTCCCCATCAGATTCGACGAGGAACACGGCGTCGTACAGTTCGGATGGGGTTCTCACCCCGTCCCACGCCATCCACTGCAAGGGGAGAAGGACGAGGAGCTCCACCACCAGCCCCTCTGCGCCCCAAGCAGTTTGCAACATGTGCGTGTGCAAGACGGTAGGCACGTTGATGCAGTCCATCTCCGGATCCGACCGCAGATGTCGGCCCCTCTGCACCTTGGTGCCCGGCGCGGGCACCATCCGCATCCCCACCCCAGTGCCACCTCCCTCAGCCCTGGATCCAGCAGCACCTCCCCCGGCCCACGGCACGCCACGGTCGAGGGCGTCGCCCCGCGGGGCAGAGTGATGCGACCATCGATGATGCTCCGAGCCTCTTTCCCTCCTGTCCTCCTTAATGCTCTCTCTCCCCTTGATTTGTCTACACCAGAGCAGCTACGGGGTCAGTGCGCCATCAGATCGAGCGATGACAACCACGAGCAGTGAGAGGACCATAGGAGGTGCTGCCGGGTCATTTTCCTTTGTCAATTGAGTGCAATTTCTTTGTTACTTCGATTCACAAATTGGATGTGGTTCATTTTTTTGCTATTTTTTGCAGGAACAAAAGGACTGCAACCATGTGCAGCACATCACCCCATGCGGGATCCGTACCATGGTGATTTTTTTGAGTCATATTTCATTTCACTTGCTTGAGCGAGCTGTTCGTCAGCCGCATTCCGTGCAGTGCATTGCCATTTTTTTGCAGTGCGTTGGTGTTTCTTTTTCAGAGAAGCACCATCTATTTTTCTATGCAGTGCATTGGCATGTTTTTGCAGTGCATTGGCATGTTTTTGCAGTGCGTTGGCATGTTCTTTCCCAGGAAGCACCATCGATTTGTGTGATGAGTTTGTGTTTTCTTTGTATGTTTAGTGCACTACAGTTTAGGGCACCTCATGCGGTTCAAAAACGTGGGCTTGCAGTGCATTAGCTCATCGTGTGACGAAGAAAACAAGTGTCTCGTATGTTGAATTTAGTGTCTCGTGTGTACTGTTTGTGTAAAAAGAATGATGTTTCATTACCTCTCTGTATGAAGTGTAATTTGTTTCGTGTGTACCAAAATTTAGTCAACTACATCAACACATGCAGTGCATTTGGTACTCGGATGTGGTTCATTTTTTTCAGAGTGATGTTGTTCACTTGTGCCCAACATGAATGTGCTAAAAATTTAGAGAAACAACGAGATAGTAATGCGGTCCACTTTGATATATGATGTGGTTCACTTGCCCTTGCCCTAGTCTCTGCGGTCCACTCTCGTTCATTAAAAAAAGACAACAAAACTCGTATGAGAAAAATAACGCCTGACAAAAGAAATTATGCAGCTCGCTTGCCCGTTCGATGAAGTGCGGTTTTAATCCTGAACAAAACCATGCAGTTCTCTTACCCGTGTGATGCAGTGCTGTTTTTTGTCCGTTGCAGTGCGGTTTTCAGTCGGATGAAGTACCCACGTCGATTTGGTTGTCGCGAAAAACAGAGTGTCCGCATTTCGGTAAATTCGAAATTCCTCTTAAACCGTAAAGAACTAGAGAGAGTGTTCTACATGAAAGATTTGCGTATCGTCGATATATTTCCAACGGCGTGTCGTTTTAATCATTCCGACCAGCGGTTTGCGAAAATTTGCCAAAAACGGCCGCTGCCACTCGTTGTCCACCGCACGATTTTCAAAATTAAATTAAGACCGTAAGGAATTTCAAAAATATTTCAACATATGAAAGTGGCGCCTCATTCGTAGCTTTCCAATGGCGTATCACACGCCTCGTTCCGACAAACGGTTAGAAAACTGGAGCAAAAACAGTACCAAAAATTAAAAAAATTTGAAAAACAGAGTTCCGCGATTTAGTAAATTTGAAACTGCTCTTAAACCGTAATGAATTGGAGAAAGATTTATATATGAAAAAGATGCGCCTCGACGATATCTATCCAACGGCGTATTATTTGCTTCGTTCCGACAAGCGGTTTAGAAAAAAACGCGAAAAAACGCTCGCTGCCACTCGTCATCCGCTCCACTATTTTCAAAACTGCTCTTAAACCGTGTGGAATCTCGAAAAGTGTTCAACATGTCGAAGTTGCGCTTAATCCATAGCTTTTCAATGGTATATTACACGCCTCATTCCGATAAACGGTTAAAAAATTAGAGCGAAAACAGTAACAACAAAATAACGCGTGCAGTTTTTTCCGACGAGAAGTTCACTAGTCTTTGGTGCAGTGCTCGTCGTCAAGAATGATGCAGTGCACTTCTGTTGAGCGTGCAGTGCCAAAGTGGTGTGCAGAATAGTTATTCTGCTAATATTAGCAGAATAGACCGTCTATATATATATTATATATATATAAATATATATATATATATTTTTTATATTGTGTGCGGGTAACTTTAACTTTGAAAGATGGTCGTTGGATGAGGCGAATCCGATGGTCCAAAGATGGCAAATTTGAGCACTATTGTCCGTTGAATATCATCTAGATTACACAAGATTTCGCCACATGTATAATCTAGAAGACCCCATGGTTGAACTTAAGCATAATGCAGAAACATAAAAACACAAGCACTTCTTATTTGTTCTAGAATCTTCCATATGAGAATTGCCCAAATGTTTTTCTACATGATTTGCCATTATTTGTTTTTACTTTATGTATTACAATGCACAATTCCATGAATCTTAAAATAGATTAGCTTTCTTATAAAAACTAGATGATTTTGAATGAAATGAACTATAAAAATTAAACGAACATCTACATCATGCATATATGACTCAAAGCTTGCATGCTATAATGTGGTATTTATTCATAATTTCGGTGTCAAATCTCATGCGTGCAATGCACGTGTACCTTACTCTAGTCTAAATGGTGTTTGTGTGTGTGTTGTGCGTGTTGAGGTGCAAATTGTCTTTTTTTGGGTACACGTTAAGCTTGTTCTTCCGAAATTTCAAGCCGCGCCTTGTTATGCCGAAAATTGAAGCTAGCGTCTCTATCTATCGTGCTGCGAAATTCCCGCCTCTTCAACCCGCGCCTTGTTAGCCCGAAATATTTAAGATATATCTTTGTCTCGTTGTGCTCCGACAACTCCCTCCATCTCAACCCGCGCCTTGCTATTCCGAAATTACAACGCACGCGAAAACTCCCACCTCCTGTGAAATGCTGACACACGAAATGCCCGTGGTACCCCTGAACCGAAAGAACTGCCTCAAATCGGTGGGGGGGTACTTCCGTAACTTGCCCCATATTTCGGACAAGCGCGTCTCCAAGCCATGGTTCCCCACTGCCATCCCATCCGCCCACCCATTCGTACACCGAGGCCGCGAAAACCCGCGACGAAACCCCACACCCTGCTCCGTCCGCCACGCAGCCAGAGCCTCTTCCCCGACGACGTCGTGCACAACAACACCTCGATGTCCCTCATCCACCGTACCGGATGAGGATCCGTCGTCGATCTCATCGTCCTGCCGGTTCAACCACCCCGTCCTCCACCTCCAAGGAGCTGCCCCGATGTTCCCCTCGTCTTTCGCGCCACCTCCATTCCCACACCTCCATCTTCACCTGCACCACCGGAAGAGCATCATCATCACCGTTTCCTCAGATGAAGCTGCGGCCTAATCGGCGCCACCAAAGAGGTTGTACACTAATCACTGCATTTTCTTCTTGATTTGATCTCACGGTGTTGCCGGCGCTCTGTCCCGAGCCGACACGGGGCGGCTCCATCCATGGCGGCGTCACCGGCCACTTCCTCCACTGCGTCGCTCCCTCGGCGGCGACGTCGACATCAGTAGGAGCTGCTGCTAATTTAGCTCTCGCTCGCGCTGCTGCTCTGCTCTTGCTCTCGGTCCCCTGCCTGGTCTGCTCTTGCTATTGCTCTTGCTCGCGCTGCTGCTCTTGCTCTTGGTTGCGATTCTGCTCCGATTTGGCTACACTTCAGTCGACTGAATCGACTTTTGGGCCAGTCGATTTTCAAGGGGTGGGCTCGCCAGTGTGAAGGAAGAACCAGCCGCAGCGGGGAGGGGGGCTCGCCGGAGAGGTACCCCACTATCTATCTTAGGGTTCAGGATGGGGGCGGTGGTCGTAGGCGTTGGCGGGGCGTTGGCGCGGCCGTGGCGTGGGGATCGCCGGAGAAAAAGCTCGGCACGGGGGGGCCTAGAGGGATGGCCGGGGCGGCGGCGGACCGGTGGTGGGGAGTGTTTTTGGGGCGGGTGGGGCGGCGCACCGCCGGCCGTGGGCGGCGGGGGGCTGCTGTTTGGCTGGTGGTGCTGGCGGCTCAGGGGGGTGGAAGTTGAAGATGAACCGTAGGCCCTTGATTTCGTATCCAACGGCTGAAAAATCGACTGACCAGAGATGAAAAAGTCAGTCGACCGACATGTAGCCTCACCTTGCTAGTGCGTTCAGTTTTGATAGCAAAATTCAGTTTCGATAGCAAAATTCAGTTTCGACAGTTAAGTTCAGTTTCGACAGTTAAGTTTAGTTTCGACAGTTAAGTTCAGAGATGAGCGGTTGATGTATTTTACATCTAGCACTTTGTGGTTATGTACTTTACGTCATGTATTGGAGATGCTATTAGAATTCCACTCAGGTTAACGTTGTTCATTTTCTCTCTTGTCCTGCTTCAGCCTCGGCGTCTTACAACTCACCGGAGCTGCTCCAACAACGAAACCCTCCATCACAGCGGAGCAGTACCTCGGGCTCCATCTCCAGACGCCTAAGATCTTCTTCCCCTCCACCGACAGCAAAGTCAGTCGGAGCATCCTCACCGGCCAACCCAATCACACTGAGATCAACATGGCTTCGCGAAAGAGGTTGTACACTTGTTGCATCTCTTTTTTACTCTACATGTTATATATATTATCCACTAAGCACTCGTAGTAACGGGAAATACGATTATTTTATCCTACTATATGACAAGCAGTGAGGTACCAGGAAAGTTAGCTATCCGTGATGGACTCTCTTGAACGCCATCATTATTTATCTCTGCGCGTTTGAGCTGTGCATTTGTCGATGGGCCTGGGAGTTGAGCTAGTATGGCAGTGGCCTGGGTCCAAAGTAATAGAAGTAGCACAAAAACATTTTTTTAGTCTAGGATTTTCCTTGCTCAAGCTTGCCTACCAGAATTGCCACTGCTTGAAAGGAAAAGTGAATGAAAAACATAGGAATTGGAAAGTTTCCTATGGTACTACTTTTCATGAATTTGGTGCAAAGGAATGGAGCAAAGGAAAACTGTAGGATTTGTTCCTTTAGTGTCTCCTTGAAAAAAAACCGTAGGAATTCTAATTTCCACTTCTCCTCCTTTTCATATTCCTGTTCATCAAGCACAAGACTAAGAGATAGTGGCATAATAGCATTATAACCATACATTTTCTTGTGGTTTGACTTAATCTCACCATGCTTTTTTGCATCCTGTGGTCTTCCAATTGTTGTGAATCAAACACCCAGATTGGCAGAAATCCTGTGTTTTTAAATCCTCTGTTTTGCACGTGCATTCCTATCCTATTCCTGTCTATTTCCTATCCCTGCATTGTCAAAGAAAACCTTCTATGGTTTTGTCCTGCTCCTGCAGCGTTGTGTTCCACCCCAGCTCAGCTGCTCCAACAACGGAAGGGTTCACCACAGCTGGGATCCGCTCTCCAGACTATCTTTCGCCGCCTCAGATCTTCTTCCCTGCCGCCGGCAGCCATAACAACTGCATTACCATCATCAACTGAGCAAATGACCTTGAGGACTAGACGGGTCCGCAAGAGAGGTCGCACTCTTCTGTGTCTGCTTATGTTATGCGTCGCTTAATATGCTGACATGCTACATTATCGTCGTGTTCACCTATTATAATCCGAGTCAGGTCCAAACTAATGCTGAAACTTGAGTTTTTAAATGGTTGTGGGGTACATATTGGGGCAGCAATCAGTACTATCTGTCTACTATCTGGTTAATCTCCGGTATCTACTATGAGTTTCATGTTGGGTGCAAACAAACATTAACGGATCCATGATCTGTATTTTTTAACTAAAGCTATTATCTTCCTGCTATCATTGGTTTTGGGTCTATCCACAGTTTGCTACCATCACTCTAGATTTGTGCATGCACTCCTTACATAATCTCACTATGTTTTATTCCTATGCATGCCAGTTATTGTACACAATAGAACTGATCATGTAGAGCAAAAGAGACGAGCCTTGCGTGGCAAAAAAGTTTCATGCAGTCGTCATTCCATCATGGGCGCAAAGGCATCCCCCCCTCCACCCATTTCGGATCATAATCAAGAGGAAGATAACTGTTCTGAGGGGGATTCAGAAGGAGAAGACCACTCCTATTTACCCCATGAGGTCTTCGCTCTAACATGGCATGCTGATGTTGGTAATATCATGCATATGGTGCCTTGCATTGCTTACTGTATACATTAAAGATGTCATCTGCTTAGTTTAGACATGCTTTGTGTCAATGCCATCTGTTTAGTTTCTTTATCGTATATGTGAATCATGCAATGCCATCTTTTCTAGCGAGGAATCATATATGTGAATTTTGCAATGCCACCCTGGTTAGCCAGTCATCTTATATGTGAATTATATCATGCCATCATTTTTTTATTATGTGTTAAATTTGTCAACAATTTTAGTACATTCAATTACTCTTCTTGTGCATCAGCCATTCGGCACGGTCATGGAAAAATCTGGAGTGGAAACAAGGTCTTCAGAGCAGACAATACTATCTGACAAAGTGCATGTCTTGCTGGTTACCGATAGCTCCTGAGAGGAGGATTCAGAGACAGATGACCAGTCATATTCCCCCCCCCCCCCGAGGTGCATGCCCTAACTTGGCAGGGTTATGTTACTCATATTGTCCGTATGGTATCTTGCCTTGCTATGTCATTTGCTTGGTTTAGACATGCTTTGTGTGAATGCCACCTGTTTAGTGTCTAATTACCATATATGTGAATTATGCAATGCCATCTTGTTGCAAGACATTATATATGTGAATTATACAATGTTATCTTGTTGCAAGGCATTATGTATGTGAATTATGCAATGCCATGCTGTTTAGGCAAGCGTCATATATGTGAATTATATCATGTCATCCTTTTTTTGTATTTCTCATTGCTTTTGTGGACAATGTTTGTATATTCAACTGCTCTTCCTGTGCATCAGCCATTTGAATTGGTGATGGAGAAATCTGGAGTGAAAACAAGGTCTTCAGAGCAGACAATGCTACCTGCTGAAGCAGATATCTTGCTGGTTACAGATAGCTCTTCAGAGGAGGATTCAGAGGCAGACGACCAGTCCGATTATCCCCCCTGAGGTGTATGCTCAAACTTGGCAGGGTTATATTACTCATATAATGCATATGTTGTATTGAAATGCTTAGTTTTTACGTCATATACACAATATTGAATGCCATCTCCTTAGTTGACACATCATGTATGCGATTGCCATGATGTTTACATAGACAACATGTATCTGAATTATGGCATGCCAACCCATTTTCTAAAGACATAATATAGTTATATCATCTCATCCTGTTTACATGGTCATCATCTTTTAAATTATGTCATTCTATCCGTGAATTATATCATGCCCTCATGTTTCCATCGAGGGCATGTTTGTGATTTATGGCATGCCAACCACTTTAATAGACACATCATATAGTTATATCATGTCATCCTGTTTACATAGTCATCATATTTTGAAGTATGTCATTCTATCCTATTTAGTTAGCCATCATACATGTGAAATTGTGTCATGCTATCCTGTTTAATTAGCCATCATATATGTGAAATTATGTCCTACTATTCTGTTTGCTTAGACAACATAAATGTGAATTATTTCATGCCCTGTTTTCTTCCAATGTCTGTACATTCAATTACTTTTCTTGTTTATCGGCCATTTCAATTGGAGGGAGTGATGGCAGTATCTGTGGGAGTAAAAACACGGTCTTCAGAAAAGATCGTGCTACCTGTCGATGCAGATAGAACCACGGTTGTACTTGCCCAAGAACCAGCCCCACCACACATAACCCACACTCATGCAGATTGTACCCCTACCTAGTTGGACAGAGAACCAGCTACACCCCTTCTAACCCCAACCCTAGTAGATAGACACCCAGTTCCCGTTGACACAGCACCGTCTCCACCACAGAGCACCCAAACACGAGCAATTAGTAAGGCAACTGCAGTGCCCAAATCACGAGGACCACCACTCCGAACTCGAAGTCAACGCTTAAAGTAGAAGAAGAATTGTTCTCAGGTCAGGTTCCGTTGCTATGGTTCATACTACTTTGCTCTTGCATCATTGTATTTACTGATACCAACCAATTTCAGATTTGAAGGATGCAATTGAAACTCCAATGGCGCAACAGGTATGTTTTAAAACTGTTTCTTCAACTTGTTTGGTTGTTTGCTTTTGTAACTTGCTCTATGTTGATTTCAGTTTCAATTGAATAAATCGTTATGTTCTCATGCCATGCACATTACAAGTGTTGTTATTGTTGTGTAGTTTCTCACACTTATATTCTGTCTATGCTGCTTTGTCTTAAATAGATATGATTCGAACTGTATCTATCTTGATTTGGCAACATAAACTAGAATGATATAGACCATACAGCGACCATACTACATAGATATATGTTTGTTTCATGCTATTATCCTGTCCACCTTACTACTGAACTGGTTTACAAAAATGAGTTTCATATACTACATTGTAAACCTCAGATGTGTTTGTTTGTTTCTCTTTTAGAACGTTGATAAAATATTGGAGAAGAGTACCCTATTATGCAATGGTAAAGGAAGTAATGCAGATAAGGTTCAAGATAGTGAGACATCCCTGTTGGTCTCCCAGAAAGCTGATAAAAACTATATTGAGGGCACTGAGACAACCCCAAAGTCCTGTCTTGATGTAGTGTTCGAGTTACTGGCTACCACTGCTGGCACCAGCTCTTCGAACTCGTTGCCTGAATCAGTTCGGCTTCTTGAGTCTCAACTTCAAGTTGAAAGCATCGATCAGATGTTATGCGACAGGAAGCCGAAGGACTGAGGAAGTCCCTGCGGAATTCAGATGCATACTTTCTGGTGCAACAGCAAGCACTGGAGGACTCAAGCGCCAAACAAGAGAAAGTTAATAAGCTTGCTAAGCATCTTGTCAGCATTATGGGTACCCAGGATATTGGTTCTTGAGCTCTTCTGAAGTGGTTTCAGTTCTGGACTTGTTTTGCTGCGAAGTTTATATGCTGCTGTGTTCCCTATATTTGCACTGGTGGCGAACTTTGATGCCCAGTGGATGTAATAGCCGTGATAGCCTAGTGTAAGTTGCTTGCTTATTTATCTCCTTGTTGTCTTGTTTATTTGTTTGCTTGTAGTCAGTGCAGTTCTTTTTCTGTGGTTTGCTAGTGGCTGCAATAACCTATTTCTTTAAACTAGGCCACAATAACCTATTTCTTAAAACTAGGCCACAATAGCCATGGGCTAATATTTACTGTAGTGGCACTGGACCTACGGGCCGTAGAAACAGTGGGCCTTCTACGGGCCATATAAACAGTGGGCCTTCTACGGGCCATAGGAACAATGGTCCTTCTACGGGCCGTATCATCAATGGGCCTTATACGGGCCGTATGATCGATTGGCCAAACATGGGCCAAACAAACCGCATTCAGTCCGTAAACGGGCTAGAGTTGGAATCGTCCTTTCATGGGCCGACCATAACGGACCATCGTTAATAGGCCGTATTTGATGACGCTATGAAAACGGCCCAACGTTTAACGGACCACAAACAGGCCGACTGTAACCATGGGCTGAATTTGGCCCACAAGCAGAAAATGACAGTAAAGGGCCGTAAGTAAACGAATGCTGGAAATGAGCCCAAGAATAAATGGGCTCCGAGAAGGCCGAAAGATAACAAGGGCCAGAAATGGCCCAACTGAATAACGGGTCGTTAATGGGTATAAAGTGATACATTGTGCTATATGGGCCAGTTTCACCACGGGCCGTTAATGGGTGTAAAGTGATACACTGTTCATTACGGGCCAGTTTCACCACGGGTCGTTAATAGGCCAAGAGTTACATAGGGCCTCATATGGGCCGAAAGACGTCATGGGCCATACATGGGCCAAAAGTGAAAATGGGTTGGGATCATATTGGATGGCCCAGATGACGCTACTGGGCCTAATTCGAATAGGGCGTAACGGGCCTTGGGTTAGCGAGCTATAAATGGGCTTTCCATGGGCCGGCCCGCCACCATTTGACCAAGTCAAACGGGCCGGCCTTTTCATAGCAATGGACCTCTGTTGGGCCGTGCCATGTGTCGACGTATCATAGGCGCCTTTTGTCCAATGAGTGGATGACATCTGTCCCAGCGATGAGCCGACACATGTTTCCTCCAGCCAATGATGATATTACACATGAAAAATCCCCATTGTTCGGGGCTGTTAACGGGTTATCGGATCCAAAATCCGACTCGATAGCTTAACGACGGTGGATGCCACGTGTCGGTCACCCTTGACGAAAGCACTTATGTGACGCGTGATTTATCGTCATGGAAGTGGACACTTCTGTGATGATAATTTTGGTAATGTCATGGAATACTTCTACGACAGCACAGGTATGACTATCTTGATTCTGTCATAAATTTGTCATGGATGTACATGAATGACAAAAAACACGACCTACTGTGACAAACATGTATCATCACAGAAGTGTATTTTTTTTGTAATGACTTATGGCTACAGTGTGTGCTGACCAAGCGGTGGGACTGTAGCCATGCGACTCCTGGCGAGGCCTCCGTCATCAACTACAACGC
Source organism: Triticum dicoccoides (assembly GCF_002162155.2). Lineage (NCBI taxonomy): Eukaryota > Viridiplantae > Streptophyta > Magnoliopsida > Poales > Poaceae > Triticum > Triticum dicoccoides. The sequence goes on from NC_041391.1 coordinate 292,295,939, forward strand.
TAGAGCAAAAGGCAATCAGCATGGCCCGTAGGTGGCGGGGCCTACCTGTCGGTCGGATTCTCGGCAGCCGACGGGGCCCTCGGGAGGCGAGTCCCAATAGCCCGCGGAGAACTCGGTGACCGTAGACATTGACGTCCGGGTCCTACACCCGGCCGTATTACCATTGTACCCCTGGGGGGCAGGCCTATATAAGCCCCCCAGGATCATCCATGCAAAGGGTTCAGGCCTTACTCTACTCACACACACCATAGCTAGGAGATGCAAGATAACAGCTCTGCCCTTCTTCCTCCTCTAGCAACACAGCTCAAGGAGCAAGCTTGTAGCCACCATTTTATCATAGTCATCATCTAGAGACCCTGCAGAGCAGGACTAGGGGTGTTATCTGCCCGAGAGGCCCGAACCTAGGTACGTCTCGTGTGCGATCGAGCTCGTGCTCACTCCCGCCTGTAGGGCCCGACGACGTCCTCTTGGCCCCATCCATGATAAGCCACCCCCTAGCATCTGTCGCGAGATTACCTCGACAAATTTGGTGATGGAGGAAGGTTGGTGATGATGATGGCGACGAATCCCCCTCTCTGGAGCCCTGAACGGACTCCAGATAAAGAACAGGCCTCCCGATAAAGAACAGGGGGTGGCGGAGGCTCCATATCATAAAACGCGATGAATCTTTCTCTGTGATTTTTTTCTCCCAGAATAAGGTTATATGGAGTTGGAGTTGACATCGGGGGGTCTCTAGGGGAACCACAAGCCAGGGGGCATACCCAGGGGGTAGGGCGCCTCCCACCCTTGTGTGTCTCCTGGTGGGTTCCCTCTGGCTAATTCTTTTGCCAGTATTTTTATTCATTCAAAAAATATTCTTCGTAAATTTTCATGTAAGTCTGAGAACTTTTATTTCTGTACAAAAATAACACCATGGCAATTCTACTAAAAATAGCGTCAGTTCGGGTTAGTTCCATTCAAATCATGCAAATTAGGGTCCAAAACAAGGGCAAAAGAGTTTGGAAAAGTCGATACGATGGAGACGTATCAACTCCCCCAAGCTTAACCCATTGCTTGTCCTCAAGAAATTCAGTTGACAAACTGAAAGTGACAAATAAAAACTTTTAACAACTCTGTTTGATCTTGTTGTCGCAAATATGTATAGCCAGCATTCAGGTTTTCAGGAAACATTATGAACTAACCATACTCACAATAACATTTAGGTCTCACATTTACTCATATCAATGGCAAAATCAACTAGCGAGCAATAATAATAAATCTCAAATGACAACACCTTTTCAAAACAATCATGATATGATATAATAAAATGGTATCTCGCTAGCCCTTTCTGAGACCGCAAAACATAAATGCAGAGCACCCCTGAACTGACTAGACATTGTAATTCATGGTAAAAGAGATCCAGTCATAGTCATACTCAATATCAATTAATAACAATGCATACAAATGATAATGGTGCTCTCTAACTAGTGCTTTTTATAAGAGGATGATGACTCAACAATAAAAGTAAGTAGATAGGCCCTTCACAAAGGGGAGCAGAGATTTGAAGAGGTGCCAGAGCTCGATCTTTAAAACAGAGATGAATATAATTTTCAGCGGAATGGTTTCATTGTCAACATAACAACCAAGAGATATCGGTATCTTCCATGCTAGATACATTATAGGTGGTTCCCCAAAATAGTGGTAAAAATTTTATTACCCCTCCACTAACAAGAACACTCCACGGCTGGTCCGAAACAACGGGTACTGTCGGTGTCAAAACCGGCGGATCTCGGGTAGGGGGTCCCGAACTCTGCGTCTAGGCGGATGGTAATAGGAGACAAGGGACACGATGTTTTTACCCAGGTTCGGGCCCTCTCGATGGAGGTAAAACCCTACTCCTGCTTGATTGATATTGATGATATGGGTAGTACAAGAGTAGATCTACCACAAGATCAAGGAGGCTAAACCCTAGAAGCTAGCCTTTGGTATGATTGTATGTTGTCCTACGGACTAAAGCCCTCCGGTTTATATAGATACCGGAGAGGGCTAGGGTTACACAAAGTCGGTTACAATGGTAGGAGATCTACATATCCGTATTTCCAAGCTTGCCTTCCACGCCAAGGAAAGTCCCATCCGGACACGGGGCAGAGTCTTCAATCTTGTATCTTCGTAGTCTTGATAGTCCGGCGGACATTAATAGTCCGGCTGTCCGGACACCCCCTAGTTCAGGACTCCCTCAGTAGCCCCCGAACCAGGCTTCAATGACGATAAGTCCAGCGCGTTTATAGTCTTCGGCGTTGCAAGGCGGGTTCTCCCGTCAAATTCCATGTACCTGCCGAACGGTGTCCGGCTTCATCTTGAATACTGTGTTCCTTGGCTTCTACACCAAATAAAGGCCCTCTTCCATGCGTCGCACGAATGCGAAAAGCCAGGGTGTTTTTTGCATTTCACCCCCCAATTGTGCGAGTCGACCGCCTATAAAAGAGGCAAGAATTCAGATCCAAACCACACCATCTTCCTCCCGCGAATACTCCATCGAAGCGCCTTTGACCTAGAAATCCATTCCACCATGGATCGTCACCACGCCTCTTCTTCGCGCGCTCCCAGCCCACCGCCGGGGAGTTGGAGGAGGTGCTCTATTTCGCACAACGAGCTCGAGAAGCTCCAAACGGGGGGATTCCTCCCTCCGGCCATCATGATCCCAGTTCGGGCCGGACTGGTTACTTATCAAGGTGGGAGACAGGCGGAGGACACTCCAAGCCCCAATAAGGGGGATCGAGTATGTTTTGTCCCTTATCTGACAAGGGGACTCGGATTTCCAATACATCCGTTCCTCCGCGGGCTCCTGAAGTTCTACGGACTGCAGCTCCACCACCTCACGCCCGCCCCTGTCCTGCATATCGCGGGCTACGTAGCTCTCTGCGAGCTGTTCCTGGGCATTGAGCCCCATTTTGCTATGTGGAAGAGGCTGTTTTTCCTCGTACCCCATTCTTACCAGGGGTCCATATATCAAGTGGGCGGCGCCGAAATATGGCGCATCACCGGGACCGGATACCTATCCGGCACTCCCAAGAAGGCGTCCTAAGACAGGCCCTCGGAATGGTTTTATATAGAAGACACTCCGCTGCCAGACCCAGTCCGGATCGGCCTCCCGGAATTTAGTGCTGCTCCCTTGAAGAAACGCCTCAGCTGGCGCCCGCGGGGCCCCCGATTGGATGAAGACAAGAGCGTCCATTACTTGATGGGCCGGATAAGATTAATGGCTCATTCCGGCTTGACCATGATCGGAGTCATGGCGACATGCATCAAGCGAGGGGTACAACCACTGCAATACATTGGCCACCCCATGTGGGATTTTAACGGGGAAGACGATGCTACCCGGCATGGCCGCAAAGGGCTGGATTCGATCGAGGATCTGGTGAAGATCCTGTCCAGTCTGTACAAGGGGGAGAAGGAGGATTTCCTTCGAACGAACCCTTTGAATGGGTTTTCCATGATCAACCCCAAAGGATGGGTAAGTGAACACCTTGAAGGGCCCAGCCCATGCTTTCGAAGTTTAAGCTTCTTACATTATGTCTTCGGCGCAGGGTCTACGCCGGATTGTGGAGGACATGGTAAGTCCCGCTCCGCAACCCGAGGATCCAGAAGGGTCCCTGGGTCCGGCCTCCGAAGAGGACCCGAATATCGAGGTGGAGCTGATCGACGGGGTGTATCACCAGCTCAGCATAGACAATGCTTTGGTCGCCATTACGGCGGACTACCCCGGACTATGTCCGGCTTCCCAGGTGACTGTGACCGAAGTCCGGACACCATTATCTCATCTCTGCCCATTTCTGACCTTCGCGAACGATGGTATTTTGCAGGAAGCGCCTTTACGGCAGGAAGCCGAGCCCGCGGCGGCCGACCAACAGAGGTCAGTCCGAACCAGCAGGCGGAAAAGGAGCGCAGTGCGGACGGAAACATCGCCGCAAAGGTATAGCTCGTATTTGAATTTTTAGAGCAACGTTCCGAGGAAACGTCTAAGTGCCCATGATTTTTGTAGGAGAAAAAGCGCTCTCCGGACTGCGAGCACAGGAATTGCCAATCCGACCAACATCGGCCAGGCCCCAGCGCTCGGCCCGGAGGGGGAGGCAAGCGCAAGACGCGAGCCAGATCCAACGGAGGATACCGACAGACTGCCCGCCACCAAGTCTGAGGTGGAGAGCGCCATGAACCATAGGCGCCGCCAGACAGTATTTCAAGAAGCGTGCTTTTCCCCTAAGGCATTCGATGCCTTTAACGCAGGGGACGCGCATCTCCGTGCTGCTCAAAATGGTTTTACCAGAGCCACGGAGCAGTATGTGAAAGACATACGGGTAAGGAAATTTTAATGGTTGTATATACCAGTAGCCCCCGAGACTTAAATTAGTTACGCTAACTGATTTAAGGATCATTGTAAATTTCAGGCACTTAACGAGAAGAACGCCCAGCTGTCTCGGGAGCTGCAAGATTGCAAGGCCCAACTTGAGGCCGCACTTGCTGCCGCAGGAGGAGACGGAAAGACCCCTCCTAGTAACACATTTTTATTAATAAATATAAGCGTTGTGCGGCGTGCGCGCGAGTCTAATAATGACATTTGCAGGTACTGCCGGACAAGATCCGGATAGGCAAGCATTGCTACGCCAGTTGAAGGCCGGTGAGAGTGTGCTGAATAGAGTTCAGCAGGAAAGGAACAAGCTCCAAGATGCCAAGGCCATGCTCGGAGAAGAGCTGAAAGGCGTAAAGGCCGAGCTGTCCGGCTCCGTTAAGGAGAATCAGTGGCTTCGTCGCAGCATTTATAGTAAGTGCTTGAGCGAACTCTTTTCAAAAGAAGAGTCCGGCGAGGAAGCGTTTTGACATGATATGTCTTGTAGGTATACTCACGGGTTGTCCTGCAGAGGAGATGCCCATATCAATGGGTGATCAACTTCCCGAACTGTTGCAGCTACTCGAACGAGTTCGGCAGGCAATGAGCGGCGTCGTTCAGGCTTTATGGCCAACCCTCACCCTACCCGAGGGCCTCGGGGAGCTTGCGGAGAAGCTGCAGGGAGTACGGCAGCGCTTCCATTTGTGGAAGATTTTGGCTTGCGGTCAAGGTGCGAGGGAGGCTTGGGCCATGGTGAAGACGCGGTACAAGAAGGCAAATCCCAACCACATGGCCGAAGTTGGACCGGTGGTGCCCGATGGGAAGGAGATCCCTGTGAGTTTAGTGTATAGCCAAGTAGAGTTGGCTGCTAAATTTTCCCAACAGGACTGTAAATTAGACAGCCTGTTAGACGGGATTGAGGAGGAATACAATCAATAAATTGGACAATGTATGTTATCCTTTAAAGTGACATGTGAAATGCCTTCTAGCCGGATTGTAGATCGTTTGTCTTTGCCGACCTTTTCGCTTCGACCTAGGGACCCTAGAGTCCGGAGTGTGTCCGAATACCTTTTTGGTTAAGAAACAACCGTGGTATGCATGGAGACCAGGCGTAGGGGTCATTCGTGCTTTATCAGACAAGTGCCCAACTAGTTATGTTATATTACATGGTTAGTAAGAAACATCTTCCAGGGAGAATAGTTCCGTTAAGGGTTCCTTTCGCTGGGAGGCATGCCCTAAAGTGCATGTCCGGACTGCAAAGAAAGCAGTAAAACATCTGGGGGCAGATAGATAAATAGGTAAAAAGTCATCTTTTAAGTCACCGACCGAATATTCCCTTAAGAACGCTAGCTTTCGGCTTCACCCAGTCTGAGGTACACATCCGGCTGACCCGGCAGTAACAATCGCAGAGGTGCTCCCTTTACCTCCTAGCCGAACAGTCAGGAACGTAGGGGTAAGCACAGGAGCCAGGAAACCTAGCTTGGCCAAAACTTAAGTCATATCGATGCATATAATGGCGAATAAAAGGTACATGTGGAAGCTTGACACATGTGATGGGTAAAGAACCCGTATAATTGAGCTTCTGTAAAAGAAGCCCCCAGGAATAATGAGTGCAGATGGCACATCATGCGTATAATTGAGCTTCTGTAAAAGAAGCCCCCGTGAATAATGAGTGCGGAAGGCACATCATGCGTATAATTGAGCTTCTGTAAAAGAAGCCCCCAGGAATAATGAGTGCGGATGGCACATCATGCGTATGCAAAGAATGCAAAAATAGGCCCGAAAGGGCTTTTAAATGAGAAGGATAAAAAGAGAAACAAAAGACAGCCGAAGTGTAAAAGTATGGACGGGGGAAGGGGACGAACTCTTAGTCCGGCGCTAGGCATAGAATCGTCGGAGGCGGGCTGCATTCCATGGGTTCGGCTCGAGTCGGTGATCCGACGCATTTCGTAGACGGTACGCTCCGCCGGTCAGTACTTGATCTATGATGAAGGGACCCTCCCATTTGGGCTTGAGCTTGTCCTTTTTCTTGTCCGGCAGGCGTAGAACTAGTTCACCAATGTTGTAAGTCTTGGCCCATACTTCTCTGCTTTGATATCTTCGGGCCTGCTGCTGATAAAATGCGGAACGAGCCTTCGCGATGTCACGTTCTTCCTCCAATGTGTCCAAGCTGTCCTGCCGATCAAGCTCGGCTTCTCTTTCCTCATACATGCGCACTCGAGGTGAGTCATGAATAATGTCACAGGGCAAGACTGCCTCTGCGCCGTATACCATAAAAAATGGTGTGAATCCGGTAGTACGGTTAGGTGTTGTCCGCAGCCCCCAGAGTACGGAGTTCAGCTCCTCGACCCATTGTGTGTCGGATTTGGTGAGTGACCTCACTAGTCTGGGTTTAATGCCGCTCATTATTAGACCATTTGCTCTTTCCACTTGACCGTTGGTTTGAGGGTGATAGACTGACGCATAGTCGAGCTTGATGCCCATATTTTTGCACCATGACTTAACCTCGTCGGCTGTGAAGTTCGTGTCGTTGTCGGTGATGATGCTGTGGGGGACTCCGTAATGGTGTACCACCCCTGATATAAAGTCTATCACTGGTCCGAACTCTGCCGTTCTGACCGGTTTGGCCTCTATCCATTTGGTGAATTTATCTACCATGACCAATAGGTACTTTTCTTGTGGGTTCTCCCTTTAAGGGGTCCAACCATGTCAAGCCCCCAGACCGCAAAAGGCCAGGTAATGGGTATGGTTTTGAGGGCGGTGGGTGGCATATGGCTCTGATTAGCAAAGAGCTGACAACCAACGCATCGCTGGACCAAGTCCTGTGCGTCTGCCCGAGCCGTCGGCCAATAAAATCCTGTACGGAATGCCTTTCCTACAAGGGCCTGGGCTGCTGCGTGGTGTCCGCCTAGTCTAGCATGAATTTCAGCCAGGAGGTTTCGCCCTTCTTCTTCGGAGATACACCTTTGAAGGACTCCGGTGGTACTTTTCTTATAAAGTTCTCCCTCATGGACCTTGTAGGCCTTCGATCGCCGGACTATGCAGCGGGCCTCATTTTGATCTTTGGGAAGTTCCTGCCTAAGTAAGTAGGCTAGGAAAGGTTCTGTCCACGCGGCGATTACTGCCATTATGGCGTGGGCGGAGGGTGTTAAGTCGTCTGCCGAATCACCAGTTGGTGCGGTTTTCTCCGGTTTGTAGCTACCGGACTCCTCTTCCCATAGTAGGATGGCTTGAAGAGCCGTTCCAGGAAGATATTTGGAGGGACAACATCACGTTTAGCACCGATGCGTGCCAGGACGTCGGCCGCTTGGTTATTATCTCGGGCTATGTGATGGAATTCGAGTCCTTCAAACCGAGCTGACATTTTTAGGACAGCATTACGATATGCTGCTATTTTCGGATCCTTGGCGTCGAAGTCTCCATTTATTTGGGATATTGCAAGGTTTGAGTCCCCGCGCACCTCTAGGCGTTGAATGCCCATGGAGACCGCCATCCGGAGACCATGTAACAGGTCCTCGTATTCGGCTGCATTGTTGGAGTCCGTGTACATTATTTGAAGTACATACTGGACTGTATCTCTGGTGGGGGACGTCAGTACGACGCCAGCCCCCAGTCCGGCCAACATTTTGGAGCCGTCGAAATGCATAGTCCAATTGGAGTATGCGCCGTACTCTTTAGGGAGTTCGGCTTCAGTCCATTCGGCGACGAAGTCAGCGAAAACTTGTGACTTTATAGCTCGTCGAGGTTTGTAAGTGATATCGAATGGTAAGAGCTCAATGGCCCATTTTGCTATCCTGCCCGTTGCGTCGCGGTTATTTATAATGTCATTGAGTGGTACTTCAGAGGCCACTGTTATCGAGCACTCTTGAAAGTAGTGCCGGAGCTTTCGAGACGCCATGAACACTGCGTATGCTATCTTCTGATAGTGCGGGTAACGGGATTTGCAGGGGGTTAACACAGTGGATACATAATACACTGGTTTTTGAAGAGGGAATTTATGCCCTTCTGTTGCTCGTTCGACGACGAGCACTGCGCTTACAACTTGATATGTTGCTCCGATGTATAACAACATTGGTTCACCCAGAGTGGGCGCAGCCAGGACCGGATTTGTTGCCAGTATGGCCTTTATTTCTTCGAGTCCGGTAGTGGCAGCATCCGTCCACTCGAAGTGTTCGGTGCGCCTGAGGAGGCGATAGAGGGGCAACGCCTTTTCTCCTAAACGGGAGATAAAGCGGCTTAATGCTGCCACGCATCTTGTTAATTTTTGTATTTGTTTGAGGTCTTTTGGAATATCCAACTGTGACAGAGCTCGGATTTTGGCCGGATTTGCTTCAATTCCTCTACTGGATACAATGAAGCCCAGCAGCTTTCCGGCTGGTACGCCGAACACGCATTTTTCCGAATTCAGCTTGATGTCATATGCTGGTATTGTTGATACCATGCTGGTATTGTTGGAGTGGTTTCCCGGAGCTAGAAGCTCTTCGCCACTTTTGGCCACCTGCCGTAATATCCAACATGCTCGAGGGCTATGTGTTGGGATGGCTCCCTCTGTATTATGAAGCTTACAGGGTCCATTGAGCCATCCCTCCAGTACGGTTCCGTTTCCCTGACTGGTTTTTTGTTTTTTCGTTTTTGCATCTGGGGCCTGAGTGTAAGGCGCCCTTTTACTGCGGACTGGGTTAAGGCCGGATTATCCCAAAATTGATTTTCGGTTTTCCGGAAACTCTCCATCACACAGTACTTTCGTACAATGGATGCCAGATCGGTGAAGCGCGTAATTTTGCGACGATCAATGGCGTTTAGTATTCCCTTGTCCGTGCAGTTATTGCGGAAGATTAATATTGCGTTTTCCCCTCGGCAGTCCTTTATCCTGTCCATAACCAGGAGGAATCTGGCCCAGTAGTGATGTACTGTTTCTGTAGGCTCTTGCCGTATTAGAGATAGATCGCATATGTCTGGGCGGGTGGGTGGAATAAAATCCGGATCCCTGCCCGTCTTGAGGCTCAAAGGCCAAGGGGTTTCCGAATTCGGAAGTGTGTTTTGCTGGGGACAATCCAGCAAGTCCGGGGCGATGCGTGATTTTAAGTTCAATGCTCGATCGAAGTCCGTCCCTCCGCGGGAATCCGGCATGGAGGGTTCGGGAATCCGGACATGAATTGTTTTCAGCACTGGCAAAGAGTTGCCATATTGCTCTTCCACCACTGCGACGTGGTGGGTGGCCTGGGGAGAGTTAATCTCTCTCAGATCGGTTTTAAGCCCAATCTGGTTATAGTCCGTAGCGACTCCCAGGGCAGCGATGCGATCCAAGAGCTCGTTAACAGATGAGAGCTCTATTGGATCTAACTGTTCGGCAGCTTTAGGGCTGACGCAAAGATCGCTTTCGACGACTTGAGAAGTTATTGTCGAAGCGGCGGCCGGGCAGGCGGTCATGAGAAAACCACCAAGCCGGATAGTTTGGCCGGCGGCCAAGGCCCCTCCGGGGAAAGTACCGCCTTTGAAGACGGGCGGAGGCATCCGCTCTATCGGTGACGACACAGAGGAACTCTCAATGAAAGCACCAATGTCGGTGTCAAAACTGGCGGATCTCGGGTAGGGGGTCCCGAACTATGCGTCTAGGCGGATGGTAACAGGAGACAAGGGACACGATGTTTTTACCCAGGTTCGGGCCCTCTCGATGGAGGTAAAACCCTACTCCTGCTTGATTGATATTGATGATATGGGTAGTACAAGAGTAGATCTACCACGAGATCAAGGAGGCTAAACCCTAGAAGCTAGCCTTTGGTATGATTGTATGTTGTCCTACGGACTAAAGCCCTCCGGTTTATATAGATACCGGAGAGGGCTAGGGTTACACAAAGTCGGTTACAATGGTTGGAGATCTACATATCCGTATTTCCAAGCTTGCCTTCCACGCCAAGGAAAGTCCCATCCGGACACGGGGCACAGTCTTCAATCTTGTATCTTCGTAGTCTTGATAGTCCGGCGGACATTAATAGTCCGGCTGTCCGGACACCCCCTAGTCCAGGACTCCCTCAGGTACCATCCGTACCAACAACAGTCTTGGGGAGTTCTGTTTGATATTTATATTTTGATTTGATTTTGAGCATGGAACTGGGCATCCCGATTAGCAGCCACTTTCTCATGAATGACAAGTGAATAAACACTCATCATGAGAATAACCCACCTAGCATGGAACATACTGACAGCCCCCAGTCGCTGCATGAGCGATTCGGGCATACCAACAGGTTATTATTTGAAGGTTTAGACTTTGGCACATGCAAATTTACTTGGAACTGCAGGTAAATACCACATATAGGTACGTATGGTGGACTCATATGGAACAACTTTGGGTTTATGGAAGTTGATGCACAAGTAGTATTCCCGCTTAGTATAAGTGAAGGTTAGTAAGAGATTGAGGAGCGACCAACTAGAGAGCGAGAACAGTCATAAACATGCATTGAGATTAACCAACATTGAGTGCAAGCATGAGTAGGATATAAATAACCATGAACATAAATATTGTGAAGGCTATGTTGATTTTGTTTCAACTACATGCGTGAACATGTGCCATGTCAAGCCACTCGAATCATTCAAAGGAGGATACCATCCTATCATACTACATCACAACCATTTTAAAAGCATGTTGGCATTCAAGACAAACCATTATGAACTCCTAGCTAATTAGGCATGGCATGAGTAACTATAATCTCTAATTGTCATTCCAAACATATTTCATTCATAACGGGCTGAATCAGGAACGACGAACAAATCATGTTTACAAAAACAGAATAGGTCGAGTTCATACCATCTTTTCTCCATCTCAATCATTTCATCATATATCGTCATTGTTGCCTTTCACTTGCACGACCGAACGATGTGAATAATAAAAATAGTGCACGTTCATTGGACTAAGCTGGAATCTGCAAACATTTATTCAAAGGAGAAGACAAGGTAATATGGGCTCTCTGTTAGATCAACAATAATGCATATGAGAGCCACTCAAAATTTTCATCGTGGTCTTCTCCTTACGACTGAAAGAAAAAGAAAAGAATTTCAAAGGAACACACTGAATATTTTTGGAGTTTTTTTCTTGTGAAGAAAGCAAAAACAAGAACGAGAAAAACTATTTACACGGGAAAGCTCCGAACAAGCAAAATAAGAAAGAGAAATCTTTTTGGTTTTTTAATACTACAACTAAACGATCATGGAAAATAAAACTAAAAAGAAGCTACAACTAATTTTTTTTGTATTATCTCAAAGTTTTTCAAACACACAAGAAGAAAGCAAGAAAATAAATTAACTAACATGGATAATACAATGAAAAAGTATGAATACCGACAACTGGAATAAGTGTGTGAACATGAATGTAATGTCGGTGAGAAATACATACTCCCCCAAGCTTAGGATTTTGGACTAAGTTGGTCTATGCCCACGGGTCAAAGTAGCCCTCTCTTGGGTACTAAGGAGGACTCTGAGGTTTCCACGGGTTGGCGAGCTCCTGTGGCTCCCACTGATAAATAGACTCCTCGTATGGATCAGATGATGATTCTTGCTCGGGAACTGGGGATCGCATCCGCTCCCAGTATGCATAAATGTCCTCGGGCATGATGAGGTACCTACCTGAGTGAATACCGAACAAAGAAGGTGTAGGCAAAGTAATAATCTGACAAGTACCCTAACTGAACACTAGGTTATAGAGGAGCCTCTCGTCACCATATTTAGAAATAAAATATTTTTCTACCATACTATCATAGTCTAAATATCTAGTGGGTAGCAAGATTTCTTCCCTTTCATCTAGCCTAATGGGTATCTCAAAATATTTAGCAAGGCGGGAGGCATAAATACCTCTGAAGATAGGACCCCTCGAACGGTTTGAACTCAACCGTCGAGCAACCATAGCGCCCAAACTAAAAGTTCTATCACGAATTAAAGCATGGTATAAAATAGCAAGGTCAGGGGCACTAAGGCCTCCACTCTCCCCAGGACCAATCAAACATCTCCCCGCAAATAACGAATAATAACGTAAGATAGGGAAATGTAAGCTAGCCACTCTCGCTTCCGACACCCCTCTCTCTTCCCCTACAGTAACTTCATCAATTAAATCTCCCACATCTCTAGGACGCGGTTCACTAACGCAGGCCTCATAAGGTAATTTGCAAACATTGCAAAAATCAAAAAGAGTCATTCTTTTAGGTACATCATATAAGTGAAATTCTACCATAGGAGGATCTTCCCTATAACGAAAGTGAAAATTTTGCACAAAGGTATTAGTGAGTAGGAGGTATTGGTCACACTTATCGTGGAGGAAGTCGGTGATGCCTGCATTCTCCGCCAAATAATAAAAATCATCATAAATTCCGGCAGCCCCTAAGAATGCATCGCTTGGCCATTCACATGGTCGAACCTCCATGGTGCGAGGAAGGTTGTACTGGGGCTTATTTAGAACACCGGCTTGAAGAGCCTCTCAACCATCTCTTCATCATTTCTTTTCTCTGAAAATTTCTGAAATTTTTAGTGACTCGAAATAAAAGAGAACCGAACTCAACTAGATTTATAGAAACTACTCCCGCGAGTGCCTAGAGGCTATATCATGCATCAAAACTACTTGGGACCATATAAATTTGACATGCAAGCTCAAGAACAGGATCACCATAGCAGCAAAAAATTGCAATATATAAAGCACTAGAACAAAAACTAATTGGACCATTGGAAGAGTCACATACCAAAGAACAATCCTCCAAAACTGTTTTGCAAATGGAGCTTTGCACAAGGAGATCGAAAATGGCAGCACGATGGGCAAGAACACGGGTTTGAGCAACGGGATGATTTTTTCTGGAGGAAGACGAAGTTGATGGGTGCTAGAATAAGTGAGGGGGACCCACGTGGGACCCACAAGCCACGAGGGCGCGCCCGGGGGGTGGGCGCGCCCCCAGGGCTTGTGGCCCACTGGTGCATTCCCCTGGGGCGTTCTCAGAGCCAAAAATTCTCAAATATTCTATAAAAAATCATACTAAATTTTCAGGGTATTTGGAGAACTTTTATTTATTTTTGGAACACTTTTGATTGCACAGATAATTCAGAAAACAGACAGATAATAGTATTTTTGCTTAATTTAATCTATATAATAGAAAGTAAAAGGTGGGTACGGAAAGCTGTGCTTTCTAAATTCATCCATCTCATGCTCATCAAAAGGAATCAATTAACAAGGTTGATTGTCGTGGGAAACCACAGCCACCTATGGGACTAGAGGGCCCCTTGCTGGTTCGGCAGGGGGGGCGTCACATTGCACAAAGAGCAGACGAGCGTGGGGCAGCACAGCGGAGATCACGCGGGTAATTTTATGCAGGTTCAACATGCCGTGAGGCGTAAAACCCTACTCCTGCTTTGGTGGATTCATGGTGGTAGATTGGTGGTGGAGCATAATACACTTGCCCGGCAAGGGCGGCAGTGGCTACACACGTATGGGCGTATGTGTCATCCAACCTTCTAACCCTTTCTACGGTTGCCATGGGCATCCTTTTATAGATAAAGTGGTTACCACAATGGCAAGGTAGTCATTATGCACTGATAAGATAGCAAACAATGCTATCATACCTAACTCTGTAGGCTGACAAGGTGCATTAAATGCACCGCTTAACATCACGTCGTTGGTTGCCCGGCAACCCTTGCTAGGCTATTTTGCCAGCTTGCTTGACACGTCGCGGGACGAGTGTCGTTCTTGGGCATCTTCTGTTGAGAAAGGCTGCCATGTGGCGAATGGCTGCCACTTAGTCACTTTGCGGTTTGACACCGCACTGATTGACGACACGGGTCATGGTGGAGTAGTTGGGTGAATTGGTTTTGCCCTTGTGAGTCTCGGCAAACCCTACCGGGACATCTTGGGTGTCCTCTTCCGGGGGCGACCCTTCCCCTGTCGAGCTCTTCTCCTGAAGATATCTTGTTTCTATGGCTTGACCTTGGTCCTCTTGGTTTGCATGTTGGTCCTTCGAAGCTCTTGGTCTCTTGTACCCTGGCATGGCCATGGCCGCTCCATGCATGAGTCAGGGGAAAATATATACCCCCTATTTGTCTTCGAAGCTCTTGGTCTCTTGTACACTAGCATTACCAAGATCTTCGAAGGACCAATATTCAGATCAAGAGGACCAAGGTCAAGCCAAAAAAGCAAGATACCACCACGAGAAAAGCCTCCCTTGCCGGGCAGACGAGCTCAGCGAGGGCGGGGTCGCCCCCGGAAGAAAACATCCAAGATGTCCCAGCAGGGCTTGCCGGGATTCACGGAGGAAAAAACCACCTCACCCAACCACTCCGCCATGATCCACGTGGTCAATCAGTGTGGTGTCATGCTGCAAAGTGATTAAGTGGCAGCCACTCGCCACATGACAGCCTCTTTCTACGGGAAATGCCTATGAACAACACCCGTGCTACAACGTGTGAAGTGAGCAGGTGTGAAGCTAGCGAAACAACCCTGCAAGGCTTGCTGGGCAAGCAACAATGTGATGTTGAGCAGTGCATTTAATGCGCCCTTTCAACCTGCAGGATTAGATAGGATAGCACTGTTTGCTACCTTATCAGTGCATAATGACCACTTTGCCATTGTCGTGACCCCTTAACCTATAAAAGGAGGCACATAGCAACCGTAGAAAGGGTTAGAAGGTTGGATACCCACGCATTCATATGCGCGTAGCCAGTTTTGCCCACTGGCAACCCTACCGGGCAAGTGTACTACGCCCCATCACCATTCTTCCACCATCAATTCATCGAAGCATGAGTAGGGTTTTACGCCTCACGGCGGCCTGAACCTGGGTAAAATTGCACGTGTGATTTCTGCCGTGCTGCCCCACGCTCTTCTGCTCTTTGTGCGACGTGACATCACCCTACCAAACCGGCAAGGGACCCTTGGTACCATAGGTGGCCATGGTTTCCCATGACATCTTTGGCGCGCCGGGTAGGGGAACACTTGCGCGAACCTGAAAGCATGGGCAGCGCACCCAGTCCATGGTAACCCGCTTGAAACTTTTGGCGTCTATGACGCCCACGAAGATACGAAGACCAAGTGGAGCCGTCCCCATGCCCGGCATTACTTCATCACCACATTTCGCTGTAGCCGCAGCTACGGCGAAGATTGCTGCTGACGGTGATGTGCTCCTCTCGGTGTCCCATGCAACATGCCCACTGTTCAGGTGTCGTTTAGAGAAAGGGGGCGAGGCGCGCGGGTGCGAGGTCCCTCTTTTCCAGCACTTCCCTTCGTCTGTGGTCAAGCCACCTTTGCCCTGGCGTCGTCAATGTCGATGATAACCGCGTGATACTTGGTCGTGTATTTTCCCTATTTTGGGAAATCCTGAGTAAAACGCTAGTATGAATCCGTTGATTGATGCCCCGAAAAGCATGCTCCAACAACGCCGCCTATGTTGACATGATCCACGTGACAACCGCCACCCAGCAGAGCCCAACACCATACCCCACTACCCGCCAGGCGCACATGGCGTGTATCGGTCTCTGCCGAGAACAAGAGAGCTACCCATTTGGCTTCCGCTCCTCCAAACATCGTAAGCACGCTAAGCGCGCATGGCCCGGCAAAGAGAAAAGCGACTAAAAAACAAAAAGGTAAGTCTACATCGTCAGTTATTGTTGATTCATTTAGATTTATGTGGTTGTTTACCCCTTTGGCTTTAATAAGCGTTCGTATCGTGGAAATCTTCATGTGATGGAACCTTGGTTAGTTTCTTTCATCGCATCATCGTCTTGTCTCGAGCCATGCTCGCAAGATTAGAGGTTGCTTCGAGAGCTGCGTAGGAAAAAACCCACCGGGATGCATCCACTCCAAGATGAGTGTTAAGGGCTAGAACCTTATGACAATCGCGGCAATATGATACCGGCAGGCATCCAGAACAGACATAGGGATTGTTCATGCGAATGCAAGCATATAAAGCCCAAAGGGATAAACGTGCAGTTGAGATTCAACAAATAATATTAGTTCCATGCAAACACAAGAGATATAGTACCTAAACACAAATCATACATCATCTTTTATTACAGGATAATGTAGGAGCAACAGCGGCCCGTTACTTGGTTTGGTGGCCGGACGAAGCCGTTTGGACATGGAGGACCCTGGCGGCCCAAGAAGCGGCTTTCTACTTGGCAGTTGTGACGTTGGCACCCGCTGGTGGCTTTTTAAATCCATCATCAAGGTCGAGGTCCGGATGGCAGTAGGCGATATTGCTCAAGACCATGAAGAGGGCATCGTGGGCAAGCTTCTGGCACTCGGTTGCGAAACGCTCGGCCCTCCCCTCTTAATGCACCTTTAGCTTCTTGATCAACTCACGGAAGAAGACCCCCAGCTTTTTGCTGGGGACCTCGTGCATGCTGACTGAGAAAGTTGGGACATCCATACCCATCACCACAGCTTGATTAGCAAGATGCTCGGTGACATCAATCACGCTCTTGATCCAGAGGTTGACTTACTCAGACTGATTCTTTAGTTTATCCTCCGCATCTTTTCGGAGACGCTTGGCATTATCCAGATCCTTGGACTGAAGCTGTTGGCGGGATTTGATGGACTCCGCCATGCTATCCAAGGAGCCGGTCCTGGCCTTCATGTCGGTGATGGTGCTGTTGGCGGTCTCGAGACTCTGCGCCTTGGAGGAGAGTTGCGACTGCGTGTCAGTCAAGAGAACTTCCACCTTCTGTGCTTCTTCTTTGAGAGCCTTCACCTCCTTGGCACTCCCGGCAAGATATTCCATTAGCTTAACCACCTGCTGGTCGAGATCAGTCTTAGCGGCAGATGCGGCAGCCAGGTCGTCGGTGAGTTTCTTCAGTTGAGCGGTAGAATCGGCAACAATGGTGTCCAGGGCAGCTCCGTGCTTGTCCTCCAGTTCCTCGGTGCGTTGACGCACAGGAGCCTCTAGATTGTCATCCTTGGCGCGAAGAGTGGCATCGAGCTTCTCCTCTCGGAGGGAGATTTCTTGCTCTCTGGCATCCAGGAATGGCTTGCAGTCCGCCAAGCGCTCGTCGCAGGCTAGGACGTCTTCCCTTGTCATCAGGAGCGTCTCTTGCTACCTCATGAGCACCTTGAACTGCTTATCATGCCACTCGTGCAGCTCTAGACATTTGTCCTTCAGCTTTTGGTCCACCCTGCTGGCGGACTCGCGCCGCTCCTTGAGCGCCTGCCACTTCTGGTTGTGTCGGTCCTGTATCTCCTTCACGCCCGTCACCATAGACTCCAAGAAGGACAAGTCCATTGCGACGGCGCCTGAGTCATCGGCCTCTCTAGCTCGCTGGTACAGCGGTGCCAAGAGGCAAGCTCCGCGCTCGTCGTCAAGGACGGGCCGGGGGCTCCAGTTCCAGGCAAAGACAACACCATGGCCAGCGTGTTTGAGGAGGGAAGTGGATCCATGGTTTGGAGGGAAACTTTCACCTCAACCGCCGCCTCCTCTTCTGTGGCGTCCTCCGAAGAATGCTCCACCGCCGGCAAGGAGTCCTGGGCATTCCTGACAGCAAGGTCCTGTCCCTCTACGACAGCAATCTCAACAGCCTCGTCCGCAGCAGCCCTTCCTATGTCAGCCACCACCTCCAGTAGTTCTGGCTCTTCGGCTTGGTGGTTTGGGAATGAGAAGACCAGCGGACAATGAAGAGATAGAAGTTTAAGGTGATGAGAAAATCAGGAGAAGTAATCAGGACAAGAAAGGGAAAAGGGCATAAGTGGAGTACCTGGGGAAGTCTGCTGGGCAAGGACCTTAGTTTCCCCGGCAGTGTTTGTTGTCGGGCCATGTACTTCACCCCCTTCTGTGGCAGCCGCGATGGCTCTCTGCGCGGTTTCATCCGCGGAGGGCTCTGTTGTGGATTCTTTGGCTAAGTCGACAAAGGAGATATGCCCCTCCGGAAGGGGCTCACCCTGCGTCATCTGACCACCACCTTCGGGGGAAAAACCGAGCCCCCACTTCCAGGCCGAGGGCTGGACTAGGGGCTCGGCACGGGATCCCCCGCGCCGCTCTCCACCAAGGCCAAGCTCTCTGCAATCTTCGGTGACCCAACACACCGGAGCCTCTTCTAGGGACAGTGGATGAGGGTTTCCGTGTCCTCTTGCACTTCCCTGTCAGCGACAGCAGGACAAGAGGTCAGTAAGCAAGGGTAATCAAGTATGTCAGAGCTATTTACAGAAGGAAAAATCTTCCTTACTCTTCTTCAATGAGCACGGAGTTAAAGTTGAACTCCATGAGGGGCGAGGGATCCCTTCCCCTCTTTGGAGGCAGAGGGGCAGAACTCTCGGCAGCCTTGGTGCCCGGCGTGAAGCCGAAGGCTCCAAGGGAGGGGAGCTCTATGAAGAACTCGAGCCAGAGTGGAAGCTGGAGTCAACTTCCATGTCCGTCGATTGCTCGGCAGGGGAAGTCTTGATCCAAGCGAGGCGAGGGGATTGGTGGCACGCCACCTCAACCTTGGTGACCTTGGTGGTGGTATTCTTTACCCTCTTGGCGGCGGGCCCAGGATTGCAGGTCGCCGCGCCCAGTTAGTAGTGCGCCTACGAGGCCGCTGGTCCAAAACCGGCTCGAGGGCTTGAGACTCAGCCGCATGCCACTCCTCCTCAAGCTCTGCCACCTCGCCAATCTCGTCCTCCTCCTGAAGCTTCGTTGCAGCTATGGCTAAGGCATCAAGCCCGAAAAGGTTGCCCCGGACAGGGATATCCCCGTCAACCCCTTCCATGGCTTGCACCTCGCTGCCACCGTGAGAAGAACTCTCGTCCTCAGCTTTCCCCTTGCCCTTACCGGCCTTCGCGGCTCTTGCCACCTCCGCAAGGCGGGCAGCCTTGTCCTCCTCGACCCTCCTTAAGATTTACCCCACCTCCACACAGGAAGTGCGTCTGTACATCCGGTATCCATTTCAGTATCTGATCCCGGGCTGAATTGATGTTTAGAGGAATAACCGTTGCCGGGAGCTTGAATAGTTCGAAGCGGCCAAATAATTGGTCACACAGCCAGGCATGGCCATAAACTGACAAGTTTTTGGCCAATCCTGGGAGCAACCTCATCCTACCCCCAGCATCGCCATACAACCAGGCGGATCTATCCGTCTCCAGTAGCGGAGAAATGCGACGGAGAAGAAAATCTGCCCCCACATGCTCAATGGTTAGCCCGGCAGCCTTCAAACGGGTAATCCTGTTGATTGCCAGGCTTAACCTATCTTGAGTGAGGCCACGAGCGCTCCATTGCTTGCCACGCTCAACACATTCCATCCGTGCTTCATAGAAATCAGGGGCTTCCTCATCCTGAATCCAACACCAATCCCCTCTCCACTCATCCCACCTCTCGCGCTGCCTACTAGGGATATGATCCCAGAGTTTCCTCGCCACCCGTGGCATCCAACAAATGTTCCCGAAGCAGTGACCTTTGTTCTCCACCCACGGAACAAAATAACGATGGAACATATACACATTGGGGGTGACTCAGACGAAATTCTCACACAAGTGCGCGAAAATGGCCATGGTCGCAATTGCATTCGGCGTGAAGTCAAGGAGGTGGAATCCATAGATGGTCATGATTGCCTCAAAGAATTTGGAGAAGGGGGGACGAAGGCCGTAGATAAAGTAAGCACAGAAGAATCTATATGAGTATGGCGGATCTTCTTCCCCTCTGCCAAAACTTTGGGTGCTCCATGCCCTTTCGGAACAGGCCTCCCCCACGGATACCCATACCTCGCTTGAAGAACTGAGCCACTCAGGTTCGACAGAAGGAAGATGATGTCTCCCCTCAGCTTCTTGTTCAGCTCTGCTGCCCTGTTTCTCCCCTTGGTGGCTACTTCCTTCACCACGGTCGTCTGGTTTCCTTTCTCTGTGGGTTTCATCCCCATTTCCACAGCGGCGATGCGGACAGAGAAAGAGTTCGGTGAAAAGGGTGGCGGCGGACGAGAGAGAGGGAGGGGGAACCATCATTTAGCTTGCAGAGGAAGATGATGGAAGGGCGGGGCGAGCGAAAGGTGAACCGTGTTGCTTCGCTTTTCCCTGTTTTTAAGGGGAGAAGTGCGGAACAGAGGCGCGATGCTTCAAAAAGTTACCATTTTACCTTAACTGCAATAGTCCCACGACCCCACGGCGTGCAGTAATTGCGCGAAGTGGACGTTGGAATGACTAGTCACCATGGCGAACCGGCATGCACAACCCTCTCCTGCCACGTGTCCGTGCACTGTTTGGGGCCTAACCCAACGTGTCACGCAAACATGTGTGGCTCAGGCTGGGGACTTATGTCGGGGAAAACAGACACATGTATATATATTCCCCTGGCTCGCGCACGGACAGGACCAGGCCATGCCAGAGTATAGGAGACCAAGATCTTTGAAGGACCAACATGTAGATCAAGAGGACCAAGGTCAAGCTAGAAAAGCAAGATACCACCAGGAGAAAAGCCTCCCTTGCTGGGCAGACGAGCTCAGCGAGCGCGGGGTCGCCCTGGAAGAAAACATCCAAGATGTCCTGACAGGGCTTGCCGGGATTCACGGAGACAAAAACCACCTCACCCACCCACTCTACCATAACCCACGTCATCAATCAGTGCGGTGTCAAGCCGCAAAGTGATTAAGTGGCACCCACTCGCCACATGGCAGCCTCTTTCTACGGGAAATGCCTACGAACGACACCCGTCCTCCAACGTGTCAAGCGAGTAGGTATGAAGCTGGCGAAACAGCCCGGCAAGGCTTGTTGGGCAAGCAACAATGTGACATTGAGCGATGCATTTAATGCATCCTATCAGCCTACAGGATTAGCCTTGATAGCACTGTTTGCTCTCTTATCAGTGCATACTCACCACTTTGCCATTATGGTGACCCCTTAACCTATAAAAGGAGGCCCATGGCGACCATAGAAAGGATTAGTAGGTTGAATACCCACACATTCATACACGCGTAGCCACTGTTGCCCATTGGCAACACTGCCAGGCAAGTGTACTCGCCCCATCACCATTCTTCCACCATTAATCCACCAAAGCAGGAGTAGGGTTTTACGCCTCACGGCGGCCCGAACTTGGGTATAATTGCCCATGTGATTTCTATCGTACTGCCCCACACTTTTCTTCTCTTTGTGCGATGTGACATCCCCCCTGCCGAACCAACAAGGGACCCTTGGTCCCATAGGTCGTCGTGGTTTCCCACGACACCGACCCCTTCCCTCGAACGAATGGTGAGGCCCCCGGCCTCCTCCTCCCCTCTCCCTCTTGCTCTCACATGCGCTCATCGCGCCCCCTCGCTGCACTCACGCTTGTCGAGCCGACCCTGACCACAACCGCGCCCAGTGTTCATCATCCTGTCGGTCTACCATCTCGCCGCACGTATCCGTAGTGCCCGCTTCCCGCTACATCCTCTGGCCTCACCTCCCGCTCAGCTCTACCTGCCGCGCGCGGCCTCCTCGCTGGTCGCCGCCCGGGTCCGCCCCACTGCTCCGCCACTGATCCACGCGCCCACTGTCGCCTCATAGAGCTGTTCACTGTAGCCGCCAGCGTCCCCCTCCCACCCCCTCCCCCGTGGGCCGTGCTGGTCCTAGCAAGGAGGGGCTGTCTAGCCCCTGGCTCTATGCCCATGATAAACAAGGACCACGCCCACTGTTAAGAACGAATGAAAACGAAAAGTGAAAATGGGAAAATGAAAAATAAAAACAATTAATAATTAAAATGGTTAATTAATTAATTAGTGAATTAATTATTTTAATTAATTTTGCTACACTAACCTAATTACCTAGTTAAACTAATTAAAGTATTAGTTAGTCTAATGTGACAATGACAGGGGGGCCCACCCCCTGCTGACTGATACGTCTCGAACGTATCTATAATTTTTTATTATTCCATGCATTTATATTATCTATTTTGGATGTTCTATATGCATTAATATGCTATTTTATATTATTTTTGGGACTAACCTATTAACATAGAGCCCAGTGCTAGTTTCTGTTTTTTCCTTATTTTTGAGTTTACAGAAAAGGAATATCAAACGGAGTCCAAACGAGCTGAAAATTTATGGTGATTTTTTATGGACCAAAAGAGACCCCCGAAGCATCGAAGCTGGACCAGAAGAGTCCCGAGGAGTCCACAAGCCAGGGGGCATGCCCTACCCCCATGGGCGCGCATAGAGGGCTTGTGGGCCCCTCGGTCACCTCCTTGACTTGTTTCCAACGCCAAAAATTCTTATAACTGTAGAACCCTAGATCAAAAGTTCTGCCGCTACAAGCCTCAGTAGCCACGAAAAACCAATTGGGAGCCCATTCTGGCACCCTGCTGGAGGGGGAAACCATCACCGGTGTCCATCTTCATCATCCCGGCGGTCTCCAAGACAAGGAGGGAGTAGTTCACCCTCGGGGCTAAGGGTATGTACCAGTAGCTATGTGTTCGATCTTTCTATCGTGCTCTTGATTTGGCACGATCTTGATGTACCGCGAGCTTTGTTATCATAGTTGGATCATATGTTGTTTCTCCCCCTCTACCTTCTTGTGATGAATCGAGCTTCACCTTTGAGATTTCACTATTATCGGATTGAATACTATTATGGATTTGTGAACACTTGATGTATGTCTTGCGTGGCATATCCATGGTGACAATGGGGTGTTCTATTGATTCACCTGATGTATGTTTTGACACTAAACTCATGGATTTTCGAGATGACATTGGGGTAATCTATGCATAGGGGTTGATGCACGTTTTCGTCCTTGTTTCTCCGGTAGGAATCTTGGGGCATTCTTTGAGGTTCTTTTTGTTGGATTGAATATTATGAATCTGAAGTTGTTTGATGCATATCATATAATTGACCCACGAGTACTTGTAGTGACATTGGAGTATCTAGGTGACATTAGGGTTTCTTGATGTGTGTCATCGACCGGGGCTTGTGTCACCTGAACCCCGGACTCGTCACTGGCCATGGATTCCGGACCGCATGCATCCGCATCCATTGAACCTAATTGGGCGCTGGTCTTCGAGTTCAGCTCCGCGGACATCTGTCAGCACTCGCCTTTTGGTGACATGTGAAATTCATTGAAATCACTCTCCCTGTCAGGGGATTCTGGGCCAAACTATGTCCGGGTCGAATGGGAAGCGGACGACGAAGAACTTCATTTCCCACCCACCACCCACTTTTAACCACTGTCGACGACTTAACCGACATGCTTGACTACGAATCCGAAGACATCGACGGTATGGACAACGATGCCGGGGAGGATCAAGAACCACTGCCTAAAGGGCGTTCGACAGCCACCTCCTCGTACGACATATACATGGTGGATACACCCAAAGAAAACAACGGCGACGATGAAAATCCAGTCGAGGATAAACCTCCTAAGATACAGCCGAAGCGCCGATATTAGTGGCGCCGCTCCATGCCATGCCGCAGCAAAAACAGTAATACCGTCACAGAAGAGGACAACACTCCGGACGGTGCCGAAAACAATGAATACCCCGTTTAGCCAACCTCCGAATAGGAGGAACGGGATGATGGGCGAGTTAGCCCTAGCAAACAGGCCATGAACAAAGACTCGGAGGATAGCAACTATCTTCCGCTCTCCGAGGATGAGGTTAGCCTCGGTGACGAATATTTCATCGTGCCTGCAGAGCTCGCCGGACAGGAACGCTTTAAGCGTCAGCTAATTGCCACTGCAAGAAGACTGAAAAATAAGTAGCAGCAGCTTCAAGCTGATCAAGATCTACTCAATGAAAGATGGACTGACGTCCTGGCAGTGAGGAATATGGCCTCGAGCGCCCAACCAAAAGCTACCCGAAGTGCAAACTGTTACCACAGTTCAATAACGAGGTGCTGGAGCCCGTCCTATCAAGGTACAATATGGCTGACCGACCACCACGTGGCCGGGACAAAGTGGGACCTCAAGCCGAATACTAGCCCACTCTACCTTGCCGAACAAACCAGGGATATACACATGACCTGCGAGGCGATTTGGAAAAGAGAGCAGGTCAGACAAGATCAATCTATGGATCACGGGGGCGTGCCTCGACGCGCGACGACGTCCATCGGGCGGAACGTGAGAAACATAACCACATCCAGGATGAAAACCGCAAACGAGCTACATCCGAACTACGTCACGACTTGGCCCGATATAGAGGCGCCACACACCCCCTCTGCTTCACTGACGAAGTAATGGGACATGATTTCCCAGAAAGGTTTAAACCCATAAACGTCGAATCATATGATGTCACAACAGACGTCGCGTTGTGGATTGAGGATTTTCTTCTCCACATTCATATGGCCCGTGGCGATGATCTTCACGCCATCAAATACCTCCCGCTCAAACTCAAGGGACTAGCTAGATACTGGTTAAACTCAAGGGACCAGCTAGATACTGGTTAAACAGTCCTCCTTCCTCGACAACTTCCAAGGCACATATGTCCGACCTCTGGATGCCGATGACCTAAGTCATATAATCCAACAGCCCGTAGAGCCAGCCATGAAATTCTGGACTCGGTTCCTAACTAAAAAGAATCAGATCGTTGATTGTCCGGATCCCGAAGCCCTAGCAATCTTTAAGCACAACATCCGTGATGAATGGTTGGCCAGACACCTCGGCCAAGAAAAACCGAAGTCCGTGTCAGCCCTTACGACACTCATGACCCGCTTTTGTGCGGGCGAAGACACCTGGCTAGCCCGTAGCAACAATATTACAAGTGATCCTGGCACTTCTGAAGCCAAAAAAAGCAATGGCAAGCCCCGACGCAATAGACATAAGCGTCGAAACAACGGTGATAATACCGAAGACACGGCGGTCAATGCCGGATTCAGCGGCTCTAAGTCCGGTTAGGGGAAGAAGCCATTTAAAAGGAACAATCTAGGCCCGTCCAGTCTGGACCGCATACTAGATCGATCATGCCAAATCCATGGCACTCCGGATAAACCAGCCAATCATACCAATAGGGAATGTTGGGTTTTCAAACAGGCCGGCAAGTTAAATGCCGAGAATAAGGAGAAAGGGTGACAAAGCAAAGACGATCATGAGGAATCCCGACCACTGAACACAGGGGACAGAGGAAATCCACCCCCCCCAAGTTAAAATGGTGAGCATGATATATGCCACACATATCCCCAAGAAGGAGCGCAAGCGTGCACTCAGGGACGTCTACGCGATGGAGCCAGTCACCCCAAAATTTAACCCATGGTCCTCCTGTCCGATCACCTTCGACCGCAGGGACCATCCGACCAATATCCATCATGGCGGTTCAGCCGCACTGGTACTTCACCCAATTATTGACGGATTCTATCTCATGCGAGTCCTCATGGATGGGGGCAGCAGCCTGAACCTGCTCTATCAGGATACAGTGCATAAAATGGGTATCGATCGCACAAGGATCAAGCCCACAAAAACCACCTTTAAAGGTGTCATACCAAGTGTAGAGGCCTGTTGTATGGGCTCAATCACACTTGAAGTGGTCTTCGGATCCCCGCATAATTTCCGAAGCGAAGAGTTAATCCTTGATGTCGTCCCCTTCCACAGTGGCTATCATGCACTGCTCGGACGAACCGCATTTGCTCGATTAAATGCGATACCGCACTACGCCTACCTCAAGCTCAAGATGCCCGGACCTCACGGTGTTATAACAGTCAATGGAAATACAGGGCGCTCCCTCCGTACTGAGGAGCACACCGCGGCCCTTGCAGTAGAAGTACAGAGTAGCCTTCTTTGGCAGAACCTCAATTTGGCAGTAAAGCCCCCGGACACCATCAAGCGAGTCCGAACTACTCTACAGCAGGACCGTCCAGCTCGTCCAGAGTTCAGCTAGCAATTCTGCCTCCGTCCCAGTCCCAATCAAGCGATGAAATTTGTGCCACGCGTACATAACTACGCACTCAAAGTACCATTGGAAGGGACAGAGGCATAGCTAGACCATGGTCCACAATGCGGCTCAACCGTGCCTGGATCCGAATACCTTCACCTTTTCTTTTTTATTTCAGGTTTTTCTCTTCTCGAGGCTTTTCTGATAACCTGATCACCGGACCCATCGCGGGACGGACACACCAAGAAGGCAGGGGGCTTCGACGTACAAGGGAATTCCCAAGTGGTCTCTGCTAATGATCGTTATACCTGTTTTAAGTACCCATATGCAACTTGTCCTTGGTCATGGCATGTTAAATAGCCTTACTTGCTTATCGCATTATTTGTACAACTACGCCTCGACATATCAATCAAATTACAATGGAAAATAATTATCGGCTCAATATTCTTGGTGTCAGCTTATTACTTGACTCTTTCCTTGTCTTTGTATTTATTACTTGTTGCACCCGTACACTCTGGTACGTACTTCGCCAGGTGCTTCATCACGCCCCGCAACACGGCAATAAAGTCCGAACACTTTCACAGTATAGATTGGCACCCCGAACTTATAGCATTATATGCATCGGCTCCGAATCATGTCTTTGCTCAATAGGTGGGTTGCCCGGCTCCTGTGCTTACTACCTTACGTTCCGCTATATCGGCTAGGGTACTAAAGGGAGAACTACTGCGATTGTGTCCCGGTTCTTCCGGATGAGCACTTGAGTAGAGAAAGCCAAAAACTGACTGTCATGATGCGGCGAGAGCTGGTTAGTTGTTCGAGAGGTCTTCAAATCCTTAGAGATTTTTTATGCTTTATGCAAGGAATCGGTTCTTATCCTATTAGGCATGTCTAGCGCCCCAACTTCGGTCTTCTAAATACCAGGCGCTTCGCCAAAATTTTCATTGTCAAATTCCTATGCCTAAGTGAGGGTGATAAAGCCGTATAGTCCGTTTGCCTTGTTCGTTGTGTTAAACACCTCCTTTAAGGACCCAAAATTTGGAGTAAAGAGTGTTTATATTTATCCTGAACACCCCCGTACTATCTACATGGGGGCAGAAGCCGACGACTCGCCAACTCTCAGATTTCATAAACGGCCGCACAGGAGGTAAAATTTTAAAGTAACAAGCATTATATTACATAAAAACCTTGTTTCACAATTACTGGATGGGATAAAACGAATGTTTTCATGGGAATATAACATCCTTCGTACATTGCTCAGCCACAAGGCGGGATCCCTGCAGGACACTGTCAAAATACATTTCGGGACGGCGGTGCTCCTTGCCCTCAGGCGCCCCCTCGATCATCAGCTTCTTGGCATCCATCTTCGCCCAGTGCACCTTGGCGTGGGCAAAGGCCATCCGCACACCTTCGATGCAAACCGATCGCTTGATGGCTTCAAGCCGCGGGAAGGTACTCACAAGCTGCTTGACGAGTCTGAAGTAGCTGTTAGGCATGGGCTCGGCAGGCCATAGTTGTATGATTAAGTCCTTGATGGCCAGTTCGGCCGCCTTATGCAGCTCGACCAGCTGTTTTAGCTACTCGCTAAAGGGCACCGGAAGATCTGGTCCAAGGTATTGAGACTAGAATAGCTTCTCCTTCGAGCTCCCTTCTTCGGCTCGATAAAATGATGCAGCATCTGATATGATGCGCGGCAGATCTGTAAACGTCCCTTGAGAGCTCCAAATCCGGGTAAGTAACAGGAATGTTTCCTTCACATATCTGATTTGCATAATGAAAGCCTTACCCGCTGTAATTTACTTGGCCGCCTGGATCTCCTGGAGGGCGCCCTAGGCTTCGGCTCGGGCATCTTGTGCGCTCTGGTGGGACTTGGCAAGTTCGAACTCTTGAGTCTTAGAATCACGCTCGAAGGACTCGTACTTCTTGATGGCGTACTGGAGCTCTTGCTGGACCTCGCTGACCCGGACCTCTTGCTTATCACGCAAGGCGCGTTCCTTGGCCAATTTGTCCTCGGCCTCGGCTAATGCCTTGTTGAGGGCCGCCACCTCGGTCATGGCCCCTAATAAAGTTCATGAGATTTTAGTCAGTACGAACTATTAATCCCTCCTAAATATACAGGTTACTACAAACCTTTGTTCTCTACCAGCTGCTTCTTCACGAGGCCGAGCTCTTCCTCGGCCCGCTCCAGGTTCTGCTTCAGTCTGGAGACCTCCACAGTATGAGCGGCAGAAGCTAGCAGCGAAGCCTGCTTATTCACATAGACATATTATGTTAGACTTCTACGAAAATTATATTGATCCTCTGTTTGGCTTTTCTTCCCGAACACCGAACAGAGCATCAGGGGCTACTGTCTACACTGTGATATTCTTTTACAATTATATTACTTACCTCAAAGCCTGTTAGAAGGCTAGTGCAGGCTTCAGTCAGTCCATTTTTGGTGGACTGGACCTTCGCAATCACTGTACTTATAAGATTACGGTGTTCTTCCACAATGGAAGCGCCTTGCAGCGCTTCCAGTAATCTATCTGGTGCCTCTGTATGGACAGAGGTCATCGGTGGGGTTGGCTCGCCCCCCTCGTCCAAAAGAGGCAGCCGGCCTGAATCTGGAGCCACTTGGGTCTCTGGAGCTGTATTCGACTGAGGTTCGAATTGGATACGGCCCCCATCGTCGGTGTCCATAGGGGTCTGTCCCCCAATGTGTTCGGCAACTGGGGTTTTACCCTCAGGCACCGCTATGATGGCCTCCTGATCCTCTCCTAGGCTTGGGATCCTTCAAGCCAACACCTCGGTGTTGTCCGTGGCCTTGGGGGAGGAGGCCGCCGGAAGGGACAGGCTGTTCATCGCCGACGGGTCTAGCAATCCCTCCAAAGAGGATGACAGGGTGATGTTGGACTGGGTCGGGCTGCGAGTGCATGATGTAGCACATTAAAGACAATAAAGTAAAAATGCCGGATATATTACTCTATTGGGACACTTACGAGTTGGCTAGGGGCTTGACCCTGGGCTCCCACTCCCCGCCGCTGTTGGTGGCCGCTGCGGAGTTGTCCGGAAGGGAATTTTTCCCCTTTTTGGACTCATCGGCCTCCCCATGTGTAGAGCCCTTCCTCTTCTTTCTCCCCCAGTAGGGGGGAATAGATCTCTTCTTCCTCCTCCTCTTCCTCGTCGTCTTCGGTGGAGGAGTGCGTCTTGGTGTCTTCGAATATCATGTCCGAAGTGCCCTTGCGACGGAGACCACTTCTGGTCCCCGGGGCCCTTTTCTTGGCCTTCTTCTCTGGCACCTCATAAGGCACCGGAAATAGCACCTTCATTAGAAGAGGCATTTCTAGATCTTTGGGCAGCAGAGCCGGACAGTTAATCTGCTCCGCTATCTCTACCCAGGCCTGAAAAATTGGTAGGGAGGCTTAGATTCCTCCCTCAGATATGCCTGTAAAGGATATACCTTGAAAACACGAAAGAACTTACCGGATTAGCCTGACGTTTTGAGCTGAGCCCACGATCCTCGATCGTGGGCGGTAGTACCTTGCGGGCCTTGAAGAGCACCTTACAGATGTCTTCATTCGTCGTGCTGAAGAACTCCAGCAGCGTCTGGTGCTTGGTCGGGTCGAACTCCCACAAATTACAGGTCCGGCGCTGGCATGGAAGGATCCGGTGGAAGAGCATAACCTGGATCACATTGACAAGCTTGATTTTCTTGCTTATCATGTTCTTGACACACGTCTGGTGCCCCGTTAGCTCATCCGAAGAGCCCCATGCTAGGCCCTTCTCTTGCCAGGAGGTGAGCCGCATTGGCACTCCCGATTGGAATTCGGGGGCCGCCGCCCAGTTGGTGTTGCGCGCCTCGGTGATGTAGAACCACCCCGATTGCCACCCCTTCACGGTCTCCACAAATGAGCCTTCGGGACAAATGATGTTGGGCATTTTGCCCACCATGGCGCCTCCGCACTCCGCTTGTTGGCCGCTCACCACCTTTGGCTTCACATTGAAAGTCTTCAGCCATAGGCCGAAGTGAGGTGGGATGTGGAGGAAGGCCTCACACACGACAATAAATGCCGAGATGTTGAGGATGGAGTTGGGAGCGAAGTCATGGAAGTCTAGCCCGTAGTAAAACATCATTCCGCGGACGAATGGGTGGAGGGGGAATCCTAGCCCGCACACGAAATGGGTGAGAAACACCACCCTCTCCTGGGGCTCTGGGGTGGGGATGATCTGTCCCTTGGCTGGAAGTCGATGAGCGATGTCCTTGGCCAGGTACCCGGCCTCCCGAAGCTTCTTGATGTCCTCCTTCTTGAAGGAGGAGGCCATCCACTTGCCTCGAGCTCCGGATCTGGACATGGTTGGAGTGCTTTTTTGGGTGGAGAAAGCTGGAGCTTGGGCGTTGGAGCTCGAGAGTGGATGGGCAGAGGAAGGAGAAGGCATGGGTGAACGAGGATGAATCCCTATCCCCTTATAAAGGCAGTGAAAGTTATGCGCCTCCCTGCTTGCCTCAAAATCCACCTATTCCCCAAGCACCGTGCAGATGACACGGTTGGGTTACACATGCCCGTATTGATGAGAATCCTGTGATAAGGTGACACGATCTCTCCTTCGACAAGACATGCCAGTGAAACCACACCTCGAAATACGGGGCGGCAGGCTGAAAATGGTTCGAATAATGACCGGGCAGTGGCGTGATGTCATGCTACCAAAAGTTGTCAGCGGATTAGACTCGTGAAATATTATACTCTCTACGGTTGTGTGTGGTACTTGTTTTGCAGAGCCGGACGCGTTTCCCGTGTTTGGAAGACTATGTTGGAGTATTCGGAGAAGGAACCCGCCTTGCAATGTCGAAGATAATCTACACGCTGGACTCATCGTCAATCAAGCCTGGTTCAGGGGCTACTGAGGGAGTCCGGGACTAAGGGGTCCTCTGACAGCGGACTATATACTTTGGCCGGACTGTTGGGCTATAAGATACAAGATAGAAGACTTCGTCCCGTGTCCGAATGGGACTCTCCTTGGCGTGGAAGGCAAGCTTGGCGATTCGGATATGTAGATTCCTTTCTCTGTAACCGACTTTGTACAACCCTAGTCCCCCCCGATGTCGATATAAACTGGAGGGTTTAGACTTCTAGGGTTAGAGACACATCAATCATAATCTCATAGGCTAGACTTATAGGGTTTAGCCATTACGATCTCGTCGTAGATCAACTCTTGTATTACTCATATTCATCACCATCAATCAAGCAGGAAGTAGGGTATTACCTCCATAGAGAGAGCTCAAACCTGGGTAAACATTGTGTCCCCTGCCTCCTGTTATCATTAGCCTTAGATGCACAGTTCGGGACCACCTACCCGAGATCCGCCAGTTGTGACACCAACAGTTGTGTAGTAGACATCAAGCTCTTTTTTGGCGCCGTTGCCGGGGAGGTGAGAGCTTGAAGGTATATCTTTAGATCTTGCCATTGAATCTTTTAGTTTCTTGTTTTATCACTAGTTTGATTTTTTAAAGAAAACTACAAAAAAATGGAATTGAGGTTACCTCATATTATTCATCTTTATAATGCCTTTCATGAAAATGATGGAAAGGAAAATTGCGCTCAATTGATAGAAGAAGAATGCAATAAAATGTTTGGCAGTAAATCTTTGAATGATCAGCATGATTGCAATGTTGTTGGTATGAATTCTTTGAATATCCATGATGCAAATGGTATGAAAATCCATAAGCTTGGGGATGCTATGTTTGATGAAGATGATATTTTTAGTCCCTGGATTTTCCATGAGAAAATTTATTATGATAATAGCATGCCTCCTATTTATGATGATTATATTGATGAAACTAGGTTTGGAAGAGTGTCAACTCTAGGTAATAATGATCCCACTATTTTGGAGGGTGTTGAATCTTGTTTTTAATAATTATGAAAGTGGATTTGGAGAGGTCATGACTTTATTTAGTGATGAATCCACTATTTTGGAAGAGGTTTCATTTGACTATGACCACATGGTTGCTATCTATGATGATTACGGTGATGACATGCATTCTATAAAGAATAATGACAACCATGAAACTTGTCATCATGATTTTAATTTTCAATCCCATGATAGTTATTTTGTTGAGTTTGCTCCCACTACTATTCCTGAGAATAAATTTGCTTATGTGGAGAGTAATAAAATTCCTATGCTTATGAATCATGAAAAGAATGCTTTATGTGATATTTATATTGTTGTATTCATTCATCATGCTACTAAAAATTATTATGAGAGAGGAATATATGCTTGTACTTATCTCAATAATATCAAGTTTCCTCTCTATGTGTTGAAAGTTTTGAAGTCATGCTTGTTTTTCCTTCCCATGCTAGTTGATTCTTGCTCCCAAAAGTTATTTGATCACAAAATCCCTATGCATAGGAAGTGGGTTAGGCTTAAATGTGCTAGTCATATGCTTCAGGATGCTCTCGTTATGTTTCAAATCTATGACGGCCTGGTTTTTGCCCTCTTTTTCTTTGCTTGATTTTCAGCTGAGTTGATTTTGAATTTGGAGTTATGAATCATTTCATTTGGACTTAACCACTTGGGTATCCCTTGATTTTCACCCAAGTTTCCCTCTCCCCCTCTAAGCCATCATTTCACCCCTGGCCAACCCAACAATGTTGCTTGGAATATTTTTCTTAAATGACAAATATTCATTTTTGCCTCCAAAACCCTAGCTATCTCCTTGAGCTCCAAAGCAACCCTACTTTTTCTTGCCCCAAAAATCCTGAGAAAAATCCCAAATATTCTTTGCACCATAGGGCACATTTCTGAGCACAAATATTTCACCACTCTTTGGAGTATTTTGGCTACAGAAAATAAAATCACTCCTGGGCTGAAATGGTAGTTTCAAAGCAACTACCTTTTTACTAGCTCCAATGTAGCTAGTTTTCCCTGAGCTTATTTACCTTAGTAAGAGTTAGTAAAACCCAAAGCTCAGCCCTTGAATCCCTATGGTTTGACCATAGTAACTCCCCAAAGTATCTGTCCAGTAAGTTAACCTCATCACCATTTTACATCTACTTCACCTGGAACCAAACCGAGCCATGGTAACACCTCAGTTTACCAAGGACTACACACCATAAATCATTGTTAGTGTGTAGGTCGCCTGATGTCACGGTCCACGCGGTGACCGCGTTCATCCGAGTGTGCTGGCATGCCAAACGCGTGCTCTGCACGTCGCCAACGCCTCTGTTGAGCGCGTTCTCGCTGCTCGGCCGGCCAGAACGTGTCTCCCCTTGCCACCATCCTCCTCTCCACCCCCATAACTCCACCCTGCCGCTCGCCGATGCCGGAGCTTGCCGCAGCGAGCACGGGCACGGTCCGGCCAACGGCACAGTGCACGCGCACTATGTTCGTCTCTGTCCCCGTCGTTCCTGTGCTCGTACGCCCCCGCGTACAATTGCTGCGTGGCCTCCGTCGCCTTCTCCATCGCTCTCTGGCACCATTTGTCGACGGGCGCCGGGGACAGGTGTCCTCCGGCGGAGCCCGAGCCCTCCTTGCCGCCCTGCCTATAAAACCCCCCTCCGCAGCCTCCAGGAGCATCGCAACTCACTCCCACTCCCTCCTAGAGGCACTAGAAGCCGCAGCCCGGCCGGGAAGGCCGCAGGCTGCCGTCCTAGAGCCGAGCTCACCGACGATCCCCTCTGGATCGTTCTCACAGCTCCGGCCCCGCCCAAGCCAAGGCGACCTCGCCAGGGCCTCCACCTCTCCTTCGTGAAGCCAACACGCCTATCTAGAGCCCCCGGAGCCGCCCTAAGCTGCCATCTTCTTCAACTCCGGCAACCTCCGCCTTCTGTCACCGCTGGAGAGGACAAATCCGACGCTGTCCGGCCACCGTTGGCCACCCTACGGGTACGGGCAGGTGCGCAATAACCTTCTCCGTCGATCTGTCCCTCTCGTTTGCCTCCGAGAAGTCTTGTCGCCGGCGTGAGCTCCGACGAATCACCGTTCCCATCTGTTTCCCTCTCTCCCCCTCCGGCCTGACTAGCAGGGCCCGCTAGTCAGCCACTCACTACGCGCCCGGGAGATTACGCCTTCGACATCACCCCCCCCTCTATTTTTATTTTCAAATTCATTTAAATACCAGGAGACTTCAAATGGCCATAACTTTTATTCTACAAGTCCAAATGCGGTGATTCTTTTTGCATCGTGTTCTGTGTCCAAAAATCTAACAACACCCAAAAGATGGGATTTTTCCTTGCTTTCTAGATTTTCTGGCAATTTTCAGAAGGTTTCTTGATATTTTTCTTTTTTGGTTTTGAATATTTTTCAGAAGAGCCAGTTTGTCTTGAGGATCACCAGGAGCTTTGTGAACCTCATCAGTGCTAAGGCAAGCCACAGTAACATTTTCTTGGTGCCACTTCAATATTTATGATATTCATACTTGAACTTATGAATATTGATGCATTTAAATTAGTTATATAATAAATATATTTTGTTATATGCTTGTTATGTTAAAATACTTGAACTTCAGAATGTTTGAATTCATATTGTTGAAGGAGAACTTAGTTGAAAGTGATAAATAAATAATATGGTCATAGAGTTTGATGAGTAGTTTAAATTTTTTTGCATGAGGTATAATGATGATAATGCTAGAAATGGTTCTGGAATAAGTAAAGTGAGATGCTAATCAGAATGGTAGCATGAGTTTATGACGGCTCCGTAGGAGCGTGGTTGGTGCAGTCTTTGCACAGTTATGTGATGCATATGTTAAGTGATACATAGTATGGAAGTATGACATAGGTTATTTTCTTTTCACATTAAGTTGAACCTGATTAATAATTCAACTTGAACCTGATTAAGCTGAAACGAGTCTTTCCCAGTGCAACCACATTTGCCGGTATGGGACGGCCTTAATGCGTTTCATTGTCGTGCCTCTGGTCGGTGCCTCAATTTAGGGAAGGTTATGGGCGTGTTGTACCCTGGCCCGGTAGGCAAGCATAACCTTGTGAGCCCACTGTTAAGTTAATTTTGGTACCGGATCCCAGAGTGGATCGTGGCCACGATGATGGTCGAGGTGTCTGGAGGTAGACACGGGGCCACCCAAGACTAGCCCGGTGGTGTCTAAGTCGGAAGAGCCGGGAGAGTGTCATGAAAATGAAATGATTTCGTCGGAACGCTGCTGGTCCACCCGAATGGGAGTGCGAGGCCATCGGTTCCTTAGTGTGGGTATAGTGTACTAACCTCTGCAGAGTGTTTTTAATCTATCGATAGCCGAGTTCACGGTTACAGGAACACTCGAAAGTAAGGTACACCATGGGTCAACACATAATAAATATGCACACTAAATTGCACTAAGGATGGCAGTGAGGTCATCGTGTTGAGTTGGAACTGAGTTGGTCGGGTTGTGATCACCGTAAGGATCACGGGCACGAGTTGGTCGGGTTGTGATCACCGTAAGGATCACGGGCCATGAGATGGTCGGATTGTGATCACCGTAAGGATCACGAGTATGTTTTTGGTAATGTCATGTTTGTTGTTCACATCTGGTAAGCAAGTCGGGAGGATGAGTATCTGTTGAGCATAGTCACAACATGTTGGGTATATAGTTGCATTGTTGATTAATTGGATAAATATCATAATATTGTTTGTCATCATGTTTATGCTTATTGTGAGCTTGCAAGTACATTCAATGTACTGACCTAGCATGTCATGCCAGATTTCAGGAAAGTCCCATTGGAAAGGAGTGTTGTCCGAGTCTAGACCGTGTCCACGTCG
Source organism: Triticum dicoccoides (assembly GCF_002162155.2). NCBI lineage: Eukaryota > Viridiplantae > Streptophyta > Magnoliopsida > Poales > Poaceae > Triticum > Triticum dicoccoides. Next base: position 292,331,765 of record NC_041391.1, read on the forward strand.
GTGTCTTTGTGCTATGGAGTCCCACTACGTCGTTGTTCCGCTGCCGAGTAGTTTTCAGGATCGAGGCCCCTTTATGTTCACTAAATAATGTACATATTGTCCAGCCGCACCGTGGGTGCCGCTTGGCCTCGCTAACTGTTGTAATATGAACTATGTTCCGCTAGCATGAATAAAGCGGTTATTTTCTGTACCATGTTGTTGTGTGTTGCCAGAAGACAAGGTCTCTGGGTTGGCAATGCAAGGTAAACCGGTCGCTCTAAGCCGGGGTGCCACAACGCTTGGTATCAGAGCCGTGCTGACTATAGGCCATGCTACACTAAGCCGAGTTAACTGGACGCTAGATACGAGTTGTAGCTGATTGTCGGTAATAACTGTAGCTAGTTGTTGCATTGCTTGCACTGATTTTATTTTTCTATGCTAATCAGCTAATGGTTGTGAGTGTAGATGGCTCCAGTGCTGTATCTGTGCCAGTTGCAGCTGATGCCGTACATGTCACTGCATCCTTCGTAATGTGTGGCATCGGCTGTACCCTCATGGAGACGATCCAGTCTATCGTGTGTACCGGGAGCGCCTAGCTGACTCAGTGTATGAGTATCACGCCATGGTTACTCTGCGCACCAGTTCCGATTCCGGCTCTTACACTCATACCTCTCGTAGCGGCTATGCTTCTTCCGCTTCTCAGGCTGTCCAGTTTGCTGCATTCGAGGTACTTGTTGAGCTCCGCTACAACGAGGTCCGGATGTAGAATCACCCAGGTTTCCATTACTATCCTTCTCTCCACGATAATGGTCGTGTTCGTTTCCCTATCATTGATCTAGAGTTTGATAGTGTAGCTAGCCACCTTTCTCGCTACATCACTACTAGCTATCTTCCGATCTATGAGCTGGCTCGTGAGCTGAGTCATGCCCGTACTGCTGTAGCCTCTACTTTAGTCTCTGCTTGCTCAGCCACTACTTCTCCATCTGTGGGATTTATTCCCTACATTCCTGCCAGTTCTAGATCCCCTGTTTCTCCGGTTACTCCCGCGAGTAGCTCGGGCACCGCGACTGCGAGTCCACTTAGTGCTCCTGCCGAGTGGGTTTCACTTCTTGCCACTTCTGCAGCCCCGATGATCCACCCTCCACCTGCCCCAGAGGGAGAGCCCTCGAGGCAGCGTCGTCGTTTCACTTTTAACCCGGAGGTCTCCGTTAACCTGTCAGTTCTGGATCTGAGTCCGCTTCAGAAGAGGACCCTGCAGTGCCAGCCGAGCAGTAGAGCTTTCGAGTATTCTCAGTCATCGGGATGGAATATGGATGTAGTCGTATGAGTCATGATATTTCGTTTCATGTATGAGGGTAGTTGGACCTGGCATGTTGTTATCTTTCATGTATGAGTCTATGTATAATTATGTTGGACTTTATTTTATTTGCCGTATTTACTTCGTTTTACTTGGTTTTTGTTGCTGGCTTCTCCCTAGTTTTTGTTGAATGCTTCTCATCTCGGTTGAGTTGACTTGGGAAAAATCATATTAGGATAATGCGGGGAGGCTGCAGTAGCAACATTCGCGAGGTTTCCCCCGTTTGGCGTTCCACACGACAGGCAGGACAATCACCCGAGCCGTACGTTCCACCATCGCCTCCACCGCCAAATCCGCCCTCCACCAAGCAAATTATGCATATGTTCGAGGAACAAAGAAACAATGATCTAATGGAAATATTCGGAAGTATTCAAGCAATGGTTGGACAGAATGGAAATCAGCCTGCCCCTCACTCCAAGCTATCTGGTTTTCAAAGGACCAAGCCTCCCAGTTTCAGTCAGGCCGTTGATCCCTTGGATGCAGATGATTGGTTAAGAACTATGGAAAAGAAACTTGAGGTTGCTCGAACTGATGAAGAGGATAAAGTTACATTTGCAACACATTATCTGGAAGGTGCTGCCATATGGTGGGGAAGTGAGAAAGCCACAGGGACTGAGAATGAAGCAATTGCCTGGTCAATATTCAAAGAGCAATTCCGGAAATATCACATCCCTGCGAGAATTATTAAGAGTAAGCAGCATAAATTTCTCGCGCTCCTCCAAGGAAGTTAGTCAGTGCGAGAATATTTGTAAAAATTCAATCACCTGTCATGTTACCCTCAATATGACGTGGCCACTGAAGAAAGGAAGATGGACCGATTTCTTGGTGGATTAAACCCGCAACTTCGTTGCGCTCTCAGTGTGTTCGATTTTCCAGATTTCCAAACCCTGGTGAACAAGGCTTTCATTGATGAAAGGGAACACAAGCTCGTGTCAGATAATAAGTCTGCCCATAACGATCACAAGCGCAAGTTTGAGCCCAAAAAGGAAATGCAACCGGTGCAGAAGGTTCGTACCTGGCAGCCAACTCCGGTGGCGTACCCGCCTAGTTGGCAACTAAATGTTAACAAGACCACCACCCAAGTGAAGAATGATGTGCTCAACCCAGCTATGGAGAATCGTCTGTGCAACAATTCCGGTTATAGTTGCCGACAAACCGGACATTATGCCAAACAATGTCCCAAGAACAACCGGACCAATGCTACGTTCAAGCCTCAAATCCATTATTTGGAAGCCGGTCCAAGTCAGCACGAAGTCACGGGATACGTTCATCATATTTCAGCCGATGAAGCCCAAGAAAATCCCGAAGTTGTCATTGGTATGTTCCCTGTTAATAACATACCTGCAATAATTTTATTTGACTTTGGGGCTTCCCACTCTTTTATTTCTCGGAGTTTTGTTTCCCAAAAAACTTTCCTTGTTCACTTTTGGGCAAGGATATGCTGGTACAAACCCCGGGGTCTATTATTAAAAGCAATCTTGTCTGCCGCAACCTGGAAGTCAGTATCAACGAAATCTGGTTTCCAACATCTTTGATACTCATTGAGTCTGATAAATTGGATGTTATCTTGGGTATGAATTGGCTGACTCAGTACCAAGTATGCATAAATTGTGCGCCCCGAGAAGTCAACTTGACTGGACAAGATGGACAAGCTACCAAGTTTATTGCTCGTAGAAGCATACCCTCCAAGGAAATGGTTTTTACAGCAATAGCAGAAATGGAAATAATTCCAGTGGTTAGTGAGTTTCCCGACGTATTCCCAGAAGAACTGCCAGGCATGCCACCTGACCTAGAGCTTGAGTTTGCAAAAGAACTTGTGCCCGGAACCACACCAATACACAAGAAATATTATCGAATGCCGTCATCCGAGTTGGTGGAGCTAAAGAAACAGCTCGATGAGATGCTCCAAAAAGGATATATCCGCCCCAGTTCCTCGCCATGGGGATCACCCGCTATTTTTGTGGACAAGAAAGATGGCAGACTTCGTATGTGTGTGGACTACCGACAATTGAATGATGTCACGATCAAAAACAAATACCCTCTGCCAAGAATTGATGATTTGTTTGATCAGCTCAGTGGAGCCAAGGTATTCTCAAAGATTGATTTGCGGACTGGATATTACCAACTCAAAATTAAGAAGGAGGATATCCCCATGACCGCGTTCACCACTCGCTACGGTCTTTATGAATATACCGTCATGTCCTTCAGCCTCATCAACGCCCCCGCCTTCTTCATGCACCTGATGAACAAAGTATTCATGGATTTCCTTGATAAGTTCGTGGTCGTCTTCATCGATGATATACTTATTTACTCAAGAAGTGAAGAAGAGCATAAGGGACACCTCCGCGCAGTGTTACAACGACTCCGTGAGCACCAATTGTACGCCAAATTCAGTAAATGCAAGTTTTGGCTCAAGAAAGTTGGATTCCTCGGGCATGTGCTATCTGCTGAAGCTATAGCCGTGGACCCAAGCAAAGTAAAAGACGTGCTCGACTGGTTGCCACCCGCCATCGTGTCTCAGATCCGAGTATTCTTGGATTAGCCGGATACTACCACCGTTTCATTGAAGGGTTCTCCAAGATTGCTAAGCCCATGACGGAGCTGGTTAAAAAGGATAAGAAGTTTGAACGGACGTCGGACTGTGAGAAAAGTTTCACCGAGTTAAAGAAACGCTTAACAACTGTGCCAGTATTAACACTTCCAGATAACTACCGCAGCTTTGACGTGTATTGCTACACTTCCTGGCAAGGACTTGGGTGCGTGCTTATGCAAGATGTCAAGGTAGTAGCTTACGCCTCACGACACCTACGACCCCATGAAGGAAATTGCCCCACTCATGATTTGGAATTGGTCGTAGTAGTACATGCGTTAAAAATTTGGAGACACTACCTCATTGGAAAAAGGTGCCAACTTTTTATCGATCACAAAAGTCTCAAATACATATTTACCCAGCCGGATTTAAATCTCCGTCAGCGAAGATGGCTGGAGTTAGTCAAGGATTATGCTCTTGGAATAAATTACCATCCAGGTAAGGCCAACGTAGTTGCCGATGCACTCAGTCGAATGCCCGCCAGTTTAAACGTCATGTTGGAATCTCTGCCTTCCGAACTTAAAGAAGAAATTGCTCAGCTCAACCTGGTCATAGTTGAGGCTAGCATTGCCAATATTCTGACGGTCACCCCTACTCTTGAGGAAGAAATCCGTAAGGCCCAGTCAGGCGATGCCGATCTGCAGAAACACATCAAGTCATCCGATTTCTCGAAGGATCAGTGCGGTACGCTCCGATTCAGGGGAAGAATTTCTGTGCCTAATCAAGCTGAACTAAAGCAGAAAATTTTGTCAGAAGCCCACGAATCCTCGTATTCAATCCACCCTGGAGGTACAAAAATGTATGAAGACCTTCGGCAAATATTCTGGTGGGATGGAATGAAGAAAGACATTGCTTATTTCGTGGCCTGTTGCGACATATGCAACAAAGTTAAGGCAGAACATCAGAAACCAACAGGACTTCTCCAACCATTGCCCGTGTCACAATGGAAATGGGACAATGTTTGTATGGATTTCATAACAGGATTACCCAGGACCCAACGAGGCAATAACGCGATCTGGGTCATAGTGGACACATTAACCAAGGTGGCCCACTTCCTCCCAGTCAAAACCTCATACCGAGCAGATGAGCTTGCCCGACTGTATGTATCTAGGATTGTCAGATTGCATGGAGTTCCCTGAACCATCACTTCGGACCGAGGTTCACTTTGCACCTCTGCTTTCTGGTCCCGTCTCCATCAAGCCCTCGGAATGGAATTGAATTACAGCACCGCTTATCATCCTCAGACAGATGGGCAAACGAAAAGAGTAAATCAAATACTCAAAGATATGCTCCGAGCTTGTGTTTTGGCCCAAGGACCGCAATGGGAAGATTGCTTGACGTACACCGAGTTCTCGTATAACAATGGGTTCCAGACCAGTTTAAAGATGTCACCATATGAAGCTTTGTATGGCCGTAAGTGATGCACTCCATTAAATTGCTCTCAAACCGGAGATAGCCGTATTTTCGGAACAGATCTCATGATGGAAGCCGAAAAGCAAGTCAAGTAGATCCGAGACAGGTTACAACTGGCCAAATCACGACAGAAAATTTATTACGATGCAAAGCACCGGCAGATCAGTTTTGAACCCGAAGAACATGTCTATCTTCGAGTCACGCCCATGAAGGGAATAAAAAGGTTCCAAACCCGTGGAAAATTGGCACCCAGGTTTATTGGTCCATTTCCCGTCATGACGCGAGTAGGTGCTGTGGCATATCAGTTGGAGCTGCCCCCTGAACTGCCGGATGTGCACAACGTGTTCCACGTTTCACAACTGCGACGGTGCATCTCACCACCCTAGAAAAAGGCTGATTTGGTAGAGATAGAACTGGCAAAGGATTTGACCTATGAAGAGAGGCAAGTGAAAATTTTGGATCCAATGAAAATTTTGGATCAAGTGAAAATTTTGCAAGGTTCAATGGATGCATCATACTGAGTCAGAATCAACCTGGGAATCAGAAGAGTTTCTAAGGGCATGTTATCCAGAATGGTTTTCCCAAGCAACTGAATCTCGAGGACGAGATTCATTCTAAGTGGGGGAGGTTTGTGACAGCCTGGTTTTTGTCCTCTTTTTCTTTGCTTGATTTTCAGCTGAGTTGATTTTGAATTTGGAGTTTTGAATCACTTCAATTGGACTTAACCACTTGGGTATCCCTTGATTTTCACCCAAGTCTTCCCTCTCCCCCTCTAAGCCATCATTTCACCCCTGGCCAACCCAACAATATTGCTTGGAATATTTTTCTTAAATAAAAAATATTATTTTTTGCCTCCAAAACCCTAGCTAACTCCTTGAGCTCCAAAGCAACCCTAATTTTTCTTGCCCCAAAAATCCTGAGAAAAATCCCAAATATTCTTTGGACCCTAGGGCACATTTCTGAGCAAAAATATTTCACCACTCTTTGGAGTATTTTGGCTACAGAAAATAAAATCACTCCTGGGCTGAAACCGTAGTTTCTACAGCAACTACGTTTTTACTAGCTCTAATGTAGCTGGTTTTCCCCGAGCTTATTTAACTTAGTAAGATTCAGTAAAACCCCAAAGCTCAGCCCTTGAATCCCTGTGGTTTGACCACAGTAACTCCCCAAAGTTTCTGTCCAATAACTTAACCTCATCACCATTTTACTTCTACTGCACCTGGAACCAAACCGAGCCTTGGTAACACCTCAGTTTACGAAGGACTACACGCTAGACATCATTGTTAGTGCGTAGGTGGCCTGATGTCACGGTCCACGCGGTGACCGTGTTTGTCCGAGCATGCTGGCATGCCAAATGCGCACTCTGCGCGTCGCCAACGCCTCTGTTGAGCGCGTGGTCGCTGCTCGGCCGGCCAGAGCGTGTCTCCCCTCGCCACCATCCTCGTCTCCACCCCCATACCTCCACCCTACTGCTCGCCGATGCCGGAGCTCGCCGCAGCGAGCACGGGCACGGTCCGGCCAACGGCATAGTGTGTGCACACTGTGTTCGTCTCTTTCCCCCTTGTTCCTGTGCTCGTCTGCGCCCGCGTACAATTTCTGTGTGACCTCCGACGCCTTCTCCATCGCTCTCTGGCACCGTTCGTCGCCGGGCGCCGGGGACAGGTGTCCTCCAGCGGAGCCCGAGCCCTCCTCGCCGCCCCGCCTATAAAATCCCCCCTTCGCAGCCACCTGGAGCATCGCAACTCACTCCCACTCCCTTCCAGAGCCACTAGAAGCCGCAGCCCGGCCGGGCAGGCCACGGGCTGCCGTCCCAGAGCCGAGCTCGCCGACGATCCCCTTTGGATCGTTCTCACAGCTCTGGCCCTGCCCAAGCCAAGGCGACCCTGCCAGGGCCTCCGCCTCTCCTTCGTGAAGCCAACACGCCTATCTAGAGCCCCTGGAGCCGCCCTAAGCCGCCATCTTCTTCAACTCCGGCAACCTCCACCTTCTGTCACCGCTGGAGAGGACAAATCTGACGCTGTCCGGCCACCGTTGGCCACCTTACGGGTACGGGCAGGTGTGCAATAGCCTTCTCCATCGATCTCTCCCTCTCGTTTGCCTCCTAGAAGTCTTGTCGCCGGCGTGAGCTCTGGTGAATCGCCGTTCCCCTCTGTTTCCCTCTCTTTCCCCTACGGCCTGACTAGCGGGGCCCGCTAGTCAGCCACTCACTATGCGCGCGAAGCGGTATGAGTGGTGGAGCCCCG
>NC_041391.1:292339567-292376999 GCF_002162155.2 Triticum dicoccoides
GTTCTTATTTTCAAATTCATTTAAATTTCAGGAGACTTCAAATGGCCATAACTTTTATTCTACGAGTCCAAATGCAGTAATTCTTTTTGCATCGTGATCTGTGTCCAAAAATCTAACACCATTCTGATTAGCATCTCAATTCTGATAATGCTAGAAATGGTTCTGGAATTAGTAAATTGAGATGCTAATCAGAATGGTAGCATGAGTTTATGATGGCTCCGTAGGAGCGTGGTTGGTGCAGTCTTTGCATGGTTATGTGATGCATATGTGAAGTGATGCATAGTATAGCAGTATGACACCGGTTATTTTCTTTTCACATTAAGTTGAACTTGATTAATAATTCAACTTGAACATGTTGTTGACCAGGTCGTGGTGCTGCTGAAACGAGTCTTTCCCAGTGCAACCACATTTGCCGGTATGGGACGGCCTTAATGCGTTTCATTGTCATGCCTCTGGTCGGTGCCTCAATTTAGGGAAGGTTTTGGGCGTGATGTACCCTGGCCCGGTAGGCAAGCATAACCTTGTGAGCCCGTTGTTAAGTTAATTTTGGTACCGGATCCCAGAGTGGATCGTGGCCAGGACGGTGGTCGAGGTGTCTGGAGGTAGACACGGGGCCACCCAGGACTTGCCCGGTGGGGTCTGACTCGGAAGGGCCGGGAGAGTGTCATGGCAATGAAATGGTTTCGTCGGAACGCCGTTGGTCCTCCTGAATGGGAGTGCGAGGCCATGGGTTCTGTAGTGTGGGTACCGTGTACTAACCTCTACAAAGTGTTTTTAATCTATCGATAGCTGAGTCCACGGTTACGGGCACGCTCGAAAGTAAGGTACACCATGGGTCAACACTTAATAAATATGCACACTAAATTGCACTAAGGATGGCAGTGAGGTCATCGTGTTGAGTTGGAACTGAGTTGGTCCGGTTGAGATCGCCGTAAGGATCACGGGCCACGATTTGGTCGGGTTGTGATCGCCGTAAGGATCACAGGCCATGAGATGGTCGGGTTGTGATTGCCGTAAAGATCACGAGTATGTTTTTGGAAATGTCATGTTTATTGTTCACATCTGGTAAGCAAGTCGAGAGGATGAGTACCTGTTGAGCATAGTCACAACATGTTGGGTATATAGTTGCATTGTTGATTAATTGGATAAATATCATAATATTGTCTGTCAACATGTTTATGCTTATTGTGAGCTTGCAAGTACATTCAATGTACTGGCCGGGCGTGTCATGCCAGATTTCAGAAAAGTCCCGTTGGAAAGGAATGTTGTACGAGTCTAGACCGTGTCCACGTCGATGTCCTTGTGCTATGGAGTCCCGCTACGTTGTTGTTCCACTGCCGAGTAGTTGTCATGATCGAGGCCCCTTTATGTTCACTAAATAATATACATATTGTTCAGCCGCACCGTGGGTGTCGCTTGGCCTCGCTAACTGTTGTAATATGAACTATGTTGCGCTAGCATGAATAAAGCGGTTATTTTCTGTACCATGTTGTTGTGTGTTGCCAGAAGACGAGGTCTCTGGGCTGGCAATGCAAGGTAAATCGGTCGCTCTGAGCCGGGGTGCCACAAAATCTTATCTTTTATGTGAGCATCATTGAAATCATCATTTCTACCTAAAAAGGCATTAAAGAAAAGCTCTTGTTGGGAGACAACCTAATATTTACCCCTACTATTTTTCTATGTTCACATGCTTACGTTATTGTATTAATCATGTTTTATATCTTTTGTGTCAATAAAGTGCCCAGTAAGACCTTTGGGATGGTCTATGGTGATAGTTCATTTGATCTTGCTGAAACATAGAAACTTTTGTGCTCATTGCCAGAATTTTAGAAATTCACAGAAGCGTTCGTTTGATCTGAATTTTCATAAACAAGATATATATACAAATTTCCCAGATTTTCCTAATTTTTTAGAATTTTTGGAGATACATAAGTACACGAAATTTCCAGATTACTACAGACTGTTCTGTTTTTGACAGATTCACTTTCCATTGTGTTGTTTGCTTATTTTGCTGAATCTATGGGTAGTATCGGAGGGTATGAACCATGGAGAAGTTGGAATATAGTAGTAACAGCAATATAAATTCAGAATGAGTTCACAACAGTACCTAAATGGTGATTTGCTTTATTATACTAACAGAGCTTACGAGTTTTTTGTTGAGTTTTGTGTTGTGAAGTTTTCGAGTTTTGGGTAAAGATTTGATGGACTGTAGAATAAGGAGTAGCAAGAGACTAAGCTTGGGGATTCCCAAGGCACCCCAAGGTAATATTCAAGGACAACCAAGCATCTAAGCTTTGGGATGCCCCGGATGGCATCCCCTCTTTCGTCTTCAATCCATCGGTAAATTTACTTGAGGCTATATTTTTATTCACCACATGATATGTGTTTTGCTTGGAGTGTCTTGTATGGTATGGGTCTTTGCTTTTTAGTTTGCCACAATCATCCTTGTTGTACACACCTTTTGAGAGGGACACGCATTAATCGTGAATTTATTAGAATACTCTATGTGCTTCACTTATATCTTTTGAGCTAGGTAGTTGCTCTAGTCACTACTTCAGGATGCTGCTAACGCGACACTACGATCAGAGACCCTTCGATGAAACTGTGCACGATGCAATAATCGCAAACGATGGTGTGAAAAAACTGTCAAAAAAGGTGCAATGCGTTTGCGATGGCGAAGACATCAAACACGGTTCAGAGTTTAGTTACATGTGTGATGCTGGGCATACGGTTGATCCAGCAGAAGTGTTTGCGATGAGCAACAACAACAGAAATGGGCAGCCATATCAATGTGTGCGCGATATACGGCATACAGTTCCCTCTGATGAACTGTGTGCTATTAGGGAATGCAACAGAAACGGTCAGCTAGATCAAGGTGTGTGTGATATACGGCATATGGTTCACTCGGACAAACTGTTTTCAATTAGGCAAAAGAACAGAAACGGTTCATCTTAACAAGATGTGTGCGATATGCGGCATTTGCGATCAGCCAAAAGAAGACAAATGATTCATGTAAACCAGATGTGTGTGATACGCAACAAATAGCCCACTCAGATGAACTATTTGCGATGAGAAATTATAACACAGACGGTTACTATAGTAAGTTCGTGTGCGATTCTGTTCGTACAAAAAACTTTGAAAAATGCAAACTAGTTGCTCTCGGTGGATAGGATTATCACACATGATGCATCTGCGAGTACTCGTGTGCGATGATTAGTAAGTTACACATAATGAACGACCGCAAGGGTGATATGCTGATCATGGAGTCTGAGAAGACCATCGTCAGAAGGCTGCCAGCTCAGCTTTTTAGCCTATATTTTATTATAATTGTATGCATAAGTAGGTCGGGAGTGTTTTGTGCCTGCCGCATCTTGCATTTTAAATTATCCTGAATATGTAAGACAATTATTAACCGTTGCCATTGAAATTTGCCTCAACAGTGACTAGAGCGTGCGCAGTGACGCCACGGACCCGCAAAAAAACATGGACGCCACGGCAAGCAACCACGTGGTCAACCTTCTGGCACCCCGTGGGAGACGGGACGACGCATCCATAGGACACGATGGTGATATCATGACCGTGTGTGATAGTCAGTAGACACGTACACGTTCATTCGACAACAAGGGCCCATGTTTCGGGTTTCCGATGCCTGGCATACGGTTGATCCGAAAGAACTATTTGCGATGAGGCAGAACAATAGAAACGGGGCTTTGTAGGCCCAAAACCATCAATTAATTTTGACTTTGTTTCTCGTCACATTGAAGATTACAACGCAATAAGTAATTGCAAATCAGTTCACACCAATCAAACTAATATGTGTTCACACTTAGCACCGGGCTATAAAAACTACCCACACAAAAATTACTTCACAGTTCCTCTCCTCATCACCCACAAAACTGGTCTTTCCTATCAAGTAATTCTGCCATGACCGGTAGGAGGAGTTCCGGGTGGGCATATAACCAGGTAGCAAAGACCAAGGCCGCGGAAGCAGTAGAGAGGTCCCGCCATGAAGCAGCAGCCACATCAGAGATATCCCGACGCACCACGGAGCCCTCGAACGAGCTCTCACGGGCATGCGAGGTCTCTCACAAGTGCACCCGCCGCATTGGCGATCGCGACGAGCTAGCATTGCAGAAGTCCTTGGTCAGCGACGATGACATTCTCACTGGCCTCATTAAGCAGTAGGAGCTGGTCGATGGCTTGATGAAGCTGCTCGAGATCAGCAATGCCTCGGTTGACAAGGCGACAGGCCTCGTCGAGCAACTCATGGGTGACAACGCGATGCTCCTCAAGGCGCTCGGCGAGAAGGAGGAGGAGGCCGTCGACTGGAAGATGCTGCATGAGAAGAGCAGTGCCTCAGGGATGACGCAAAGCTGTGAGGAATTGAGGGAGGAGCTAGAGGATTTCATCACCCTGCGATCCATCGAAGAGTAGATACACTAGCGATCTAGATCGTTGTCTGCGATTTCCTTCTTCTCTTCCCCCCGTGTCTTTCGGACCTTGCCGCATGTGGCATTTAAAATTATTCGGAATATGTAAGAGAATTATTATCTGCGCCATTGTCAATTTGTCGTCATACTATCCGTTGCCATTTTATTTGTCGTCGTATTATCCGTTGCCTATGTGGCAATTTAAATTAGGCCAGAATACGAGTTGAAAACACGAACAAAGAAAATGCTGCCATGGGATCACAACCAAACACCCTTCGTCCACCCCTAAAAAAACCTCCGTCCAGGTGCTTTAATAACCCATTAATGGAGAAGTTTTGAGCAAGGCGGGGGGCGGATGTTGCATGGAGGTCAAAGAGCTCGCTTCCCTGTGAGCATGGGTGGCCTTTGCTACTCGCACGTGTCCTGTCGAGCCTGCAAGGTGGACAGGATGCACCCATCCCGTCGAGCCTGTGCGGTGGACTGCTCGCACGCATCCCGTTGAGCCTGCACGGCGGACTTCTCGCTCTCCGTCTGATCAAACAGCTGCACGCACGACATTGAGTATGGTTAAATATCGACACTGTTCAAATACAACTGTTTGTGATATTAACGTGTCAGCTTATTGTTTCAGAAAGGACTTCGTTGGCTACTAATGTGTGCGCCTCTTCTCAAACTGGACGATTTTTTACCACGACATATATGTGCCATGTCATGAAACTATGCCAAGTTTCATGTTTTTTGGGTGATTTTTGACTTACTAGGATTTAAAATCGAGATTCTCAATGTTTCAGGACAACGACAATTTTGTAATTCATTCCCATTCCTTAAATGAGACCTAAACATGCACCCAATGACACATGTATGATTTCCCACCCATTTTGCGTCACTGGAGCATGTGCTTGTAGTTCAAATTTGAATTATGGACTACATTAAATGTGTAAAAAACATAATTAGTAATATATACAATGGCCAAACGAACCCTAAACAGTTTCAAATTTTGGCACGACACTCCTGTTATTCTATGTTGCCTGTAGCAAACAAAGTTCAAGTCTTGAAGAGGCAACGATTATCGTTTCGCCCACCGAAACCATGAGGGTTGCGAGAAGCTTCGGTTCGTAAGAGGCTTGTAATATAGCTTCGCCAAAATTGGACAATTATATGTACCATGTAGTGACACCCTGCCAAGTTTCATGATTTCCTGGTGAGTTTTGGATTTACAGAGATTTATAAACCGAGATTCGCAATGTTTGTGGCCAAGGCAGGATGACGAGACGGTTGAATTCATTCCCATTCGTTCCATGGGACATGAAAATGCACCCCAAGGACAAACATGTACATTTTTTCTAGCCATTTTGGTGCACTGGCTCATGTATTTGTAGTTCAGATTTGAATTATGGACACGAAATGCCTAGAAAACACAATTAATGAATAAAAAAGGTCAAACGAACCCTGAATCATTTCAAAGTTCAGCGTGAATCTCCATTGTTCCGTATTGTGTGTAGAAGAAAATACGAGGCTATAAGAGGGAGCAATTATCGTTTGGCCCACAAGGGGACACATTTCCCTATCGAAACCACGAGGGTTCTTGCGATAGGCTCCAATTTGTAAGAGGTTTGTAATAATGCTTGGCCCAAATTGGCGTTGTTTTTACCACGACATATCTATGCCATGATGTGACACCTGCCACCTTTGATGACTTTCTAGTGAGTTTTGCATTTATGGGGATTTAAAAACCGAGATTCCAAATGTTTGAGGACGAGCCAGGACGCTGATAAGGTTGTAATCCGTTCCCATTCTTGGCATGGAACCTAAACATGCACCCAAGGACACATGTATAATTTTTCTAGCCATTTTGGTGAACTGGAACATGTATTTGTAGTTCAGATTTGAATTATTGACATTAAATGCCTAGGAAACTCAATTAGTGTATAAAAAGTCCAAACAAAACTTGAATAAGTATAAATGTCATCATGGATATCATGACGTTCCATGTTGCTCGTAGAAGAAATTACAAGGCAAAAATAGGCAGTGATTATGTTTCGACAACAAGGGGAACACATTTCTCTATCGGAACCACAAGGCTTCTTTGAGAGAGGCTCCAGTTTGTAAGAGGTTTCTAATAAAGCTTGCCCCAAATTGGACAATGTTTTTACCATGACATATATGTGCCATGACATGAAACCATGCCTACTTTCATGACTTTCTGGTGAGTTTTGGATTTACGGGGATTTAAAAACCAAGATTCCAAATGTTTGAGGACGAGCCAGGACACCGGTACGGTTGTAATTTGTTCCCATTTCTCGCATGGAAACCAAACATGCACCCATGCACACATCTATAAATTTTCTAGCCATTTTGACGAACTAGAGCATGTATTTGAAGTTTAGATTTGAATTATGGACATTAAATGCCTAGGAAACTCATTTAGTGTATAAAAAGGCCAAACAAACCCTGAATAAGTTTAAGTTTCAGCACAGATATCATGTGGTTTAATGTTGCCCGGAGAAGAAAATACAAGGTGAAAAGAGGCAGTAATTTGTTTCGACAACAACGGGAACATGTTGCCCTATCAGAACCACGAGGCTTCTTTGAGAGAAGCTCCGGTTCGTAAGAGGTTTCTAATAAAGCTTGGCCCAAATTGGACAATGTTTTTACCCAGACATATATGTGCCATGACGTGACACCATGCCTACTTTCATGACTTTCCCGTGAGTTTAGGATTTACGGGGATTTAAAAACCAAGACTCCAAATGTTTGAGGACGAGCCAGGATGCCGGTACAGTTGTAATTCGTTCCCATTCCTGGCATGAGACCTAAACATGTACCCAAGGACACATGCATGTATAATTTTTCTAGCCATTTTGGTGAACTAGAGCATGTATTTGAGGTTAAGATTTGAATTATGGACAATAAATGCCTAGGAAACTCAATTAGTGTATAAAAAGACAAAACGAACCCTGAATAAGTTTAAATTTTAGCGCAGATATCTTGTCGTTCCATGTTGCCGGTAGAAGAAAATACAAGGCGGAAAGAGGCAGTGATTTTCGTTTCCCCCCTGGGGACACGTTTCCCTATTCGAACCACAAGGCTTTCTTTGAGAGAAGCTCCGGTTTATAAGAGGCTTGTTATAAAACTTGCGCCAAAATGACAAAAAATATTCCTCGACATATATGTGCCATGTCGTGACACCATGCCAAGTTTCACCATTTTCGGGTGATTTTTGGATTTGTTGGGATTTAAAAATCGAGATTCTTCTCACGAAATGTTTTCAAATAGCGCACGGTTCATTCACGAATGTCGTGTGCCTACCAAATCGTGGCCGATGCACCCCTCCCCACTGCTGAATGCGTGATCTGAGTCGTGCGTTTTGATTGGCCAGAACCCAAACACCACGGATCATATGTCTACCCCCTTGGATGCTCCCAGATCGAACAGCAAACCTCAGCCCTTTCGACAGCACATGGAATACATGGATAAGCACTGTGTGCATGTGTCTTGCTAGCTCACGCTTCCTTCTTTTCTAGTACATTTTCTAAACAGGCTACCGTTTCCCGCCACTCCTCTCATCGGTTTCCCGCCTCTTCTCCCATCGGTTTTCCGCTACCTATGTCAGTGCTCATTGAAGGCTAGGCGGCGACACACCGACCATGTAAATATTGCACACAGTTTCTAAAAACACAAAACTGTGTGATAGCAGGGAGTAGGTCCCATAGGGTGACCAGCGTGAAACACCTTAATGGCAAGGAGGCAATTCCTATCACCAAGGGGCGGCTTCCCATCCACTAGCCTAGTCGAATAGAACGCAGAAGTTAAGCATGCTGGGGCTGGAGTAGTCCAAGGCTGGGTGACCCGGTGGGAAGTTGCATATCTCAAGCTTGATTTAAATGCCAATAGGTCACTATAGAGATAAATATCTCTATAGTGACCTATCATGGCAATTTTATAAACCTTGGGATCCTTGTTTTGCTAATTTGTAGACTATGTTTTTATTGGTTATTTTTGGATGTAAAATCACCACAACTGCGCAAGCGCGAGAAAATGGTGCAGGTACTGGCTTAACCGTGTGCGATGTAAGTGCGCCGTAAAATCACCATGATTGCACAAGCGCGAGCAAATTGTGCAGGTACTGGCTTAACCGTGTGCGATGCAAGTGCGCTGTAAAATCACCACAACTTGAGTGTTTCAAAAATTCGTGGTTCCGCTGCTTTTCCTTATTATCATACACGCATACTAATTTTTATACTATGTTTTTGTTGGTTAATTTTTGCTGTAAAATTACCGCTACTGTGCAAGCGCGAGAAAATGGTGCAGGTACTGTCTTAACCGTGTGCGATGCAAGTGCGCTGTAAAATCACCACGACTGCACAAGCGCGAGGAAATGGTCCAGGTGCTGGCTTAACCATGTGCGATGCACGTGTGCTATAAAATCACCACGACTGCGCAAGCTAAAGGCCGGTAAGTTTACTTATAAATTAGGACGAACGTGTGCGATAGAGCAGCTAGCTAAAAATATAAAAACAAACTACCCAACTTGTGCGTTTCAAAAATCGGCGGTTCCACCACTTTTCCTTATTATCATACACACATATTCTTATTGAACCATGCGCAATCTTGGGCACTCCCGCCCCGCATCAATTCCTTTACCCACATTTTAGTAGCCGTCGTACTTCAACTGTCGCCCACACTCCTCCTGCACCGACCCTATAGTAAAATTGCAGTAGCCGAGGCATTTGAACCGTCGCCCTCACTCGTCCACCACCATATCCACCCACCATTACTAAAAATTTTAGTAGCCGCGGTGTATCCTCAAACACCACCATCCTCCCTCCACAGTCCCCCCATCCGCCCCTCCCCCCCTCAAACCCTAGCTCACGCCCGCCGTCGGCACCGCCGCCAACCCATGCCGGTCTGCCGATTCCTCCTAGCTTAGATAATAAAGTTCAGGTTACCAGTGATTCCCATACCGTCGCCCCACTCCCCTGAGTTTTTAGATGAGGCCTGCGATGTCCCTCCCCACTAGATCCACATCCCCTGCTCCAGAATGTCACAGCCTAAGATCGACCACGTATCCCGAGGAGCCCGACGAGCGTTCAGCCAAGAGGAGGTTTATCATGGCCTCTCCAGGGGACGCTGGCGAGGTGGCCGCCATTTACCCCGACCTGTCAATCCCAGAGCAACACGTCACCGCGGAAGCCAGCGAAGACGTTGACTACGTTGCCATGTCGAAGGCTTCATGTCGGCAGGGTTGCGTATTACTGTATCTCGGGAAAGATGGCTACGACATCAAGCTCATCGACAGCAATGGCTTCATGCGGGCCATGTCACAGGTAACGTGGTCCATCCCCAACCCCTCTGGTTCAACCGCCATTGATCTCTTCGACGACCCTGCCACTGATCTCCTCCGCCAAGTGGTCAAGGATTTGCTATCCTTATGCGCCATCGAGCCCATTTTGTCATTTATGAAGGACGCGTTCTATGGCGGCGGCTTGGGATCCTCAATTGCCAAGTCAGATCTCATCGACCACGATGACGACAGTTAGGAGGGCACCCACAAAGGTTCTTCCAAGGTGAAACAGCCCATCTGTGACATCAGAGAGCGCACCATGGGTCTGTGCTCTTCCAACTGGAAGGATCCCGTCCATGAAATGTGAGGCAACATCCTATTAGCAAATCTTACCTTTTCTAGCTTGCCAACCAGTACCCTTTGTTGTAGTAGCATTTGCCATGCGGTGCTATAACTGTGTCGTGTTTAATTATTCCAGTTATGCAAAACTGTATTATTCAACAGGGCTATGTGATGTTTAAGTATGAATTGTCCACTTCAGTTTCACGAATGACTATATTTGGTTGTTTATAGTGAGTAGATGCCTTGTTTATCTGTGTTTTGTTGTTGGGATGGTTGCAATGAGCATTTTTCCAGTTATCGAGCCGATGCCTTGTTTATATGTATTTGGTTCTTAGTTTGGTTGGAGTGAGCATTTGTGCAGTTATCAAGAAGATGCCTTGTTTATCTATATTTGGTTGTTAGGTGCTTTTTTTAGCATTTGTCCAGTTTTCAAGTAGATGCCTTGTTTATATGTATTTTCTTGTTAGGTTGGTTGCAGTGAGCATTTGTCCAGTTTTCAAGCATATGCCCTGTTTATCTGTATTTGCTTGTTAGATTGGTTGCAGTGAGACTGTCCAGTTTTGAATGGCTATATTTGGTTGTTATACTGATCATTTATGCCTTGTTTATTTCAGTCATTCACATGTGTTGTTAATTATGTGCAAGTCGGAACTGTGCCACTCGACTGCATCAATACCAGTTTGAACGGCTATATTTGGTTCCAATTATGCCTGGTGTAGTTAACACATGCCCTTTATTTCAGTTTTACACATTTACACAGTGATGTTTAAGCACAACATACGTTCTATTCATTTTCAACAATACCAGCTTGAATTGCATTATTTAATGGTTGTTAAGCCTGCTATTGGTAACATTGCCTTCCATTTTATATATGCTTTAACAGCATGCCGAAACGAACACATTCAAGCTATTATTTGGAGATGATATTGTTTATCTTTGCTATATTTGTTTGATGTTAAGGTTGTTGTACTTATCATGTCTTTCCACTACTTTTGCAGGACAACAACGGGAGTGGCCACCACTGAGGTTAGCTTCATCCCTCGGCTTGTACTCCCCCGTCGTTCCATAATGTAGTGCATATAGATCCAGGCCTGGACACTTGTTAGCTTCTAATATTGACTTGTTGCTTATAGGTACATATGCCCTTGGCAAGGATCCAAGCATGGACCCTTTTTGCGTATGGGGCAATGAGATATTCATGAACAAGCATCAAGTGAGGAAACTGATAAGGATTATTAGCAAAAAGATACGAATGGTGGCAAGCAAGTTATTTGTTTATGCTCTATCCAACACAACAGTGAGCTGTAGGATGGTAACTACAAACTCTGCAGCCTTCTCTTTTTACTGCCCATCATGAGTTGTTAGACAACAATGTCTGAATCTTTTTCGTTCACAATGGTTCCCGAAGCAGTTCACTGAAGATTACCTTGCAATATACATGATTGGTGGACACACAATGAAGGTTAAAGTATTTCATCCAGATTACAATGAGCATCAAGAAGTCGTAATGAAGACAGTAAACGATGGACGGGCAGCCATCACAAGGGGTTGGCCTAGAGTCGTGCGTGCATTACGCATGGAGAGGGCACAATACGGGCATTCCACGTCAGCTTCTCCAGCAACCAGAATGTCTCTTGCCTCTCTCTTTATATTCTTTAGTACAACTGTGGTTCATCATTGTTTACTTGGTGCTTCTGTAGTTCTTCAGTATATGTACCTGTGCATCGAATTATGCATTCGTGGTTGAACCTATATTTGTAATAAACTTGGTTGGATATTAAATAAGTGATTGCCTACTATCAAATTCAAAACATATGGTTTTTAAATTAGGGATTAATTAGGGATTAATCAGTGATTACACTGCACACAGTTGGCAAAATCGTAATGTTTGTGATAGTCATGGAGATCAGACACGTTTCAAGGATCCGCTATGTGTGTGACCAATCTCCACTACACACACAATCAGCCAAGGAAAAACATGTGTGATCAATCTCCACTGCACACATGATCAGCCAAGAAAAAATGTGTGTGATTAACAACAGCATCGCACATAGTTCTTTCTTATTAAATGTTTGTGATAGTCACCTTATCACACATGCTTCAAAATTATAGACTGTTTGTGATGTTGTGCGCATCGCAAACATTTGGTACTTCTTGGATTAACTGTGTGGGATGTACATACTAACGGAAACGTATTCCTTGGATGGACTGTGTGGAATGCACATACGAACAGAAATGTTTAGCGGGGACTGACAGTGTAGGATGTACTTACGATCAGAAATGATTTCTCATGTATAATTGTATTTTTTAGCACTACTATACGTATAACCTATTTGAGTGCTCACCGGTCGCAAACGACCTCATTTTGCCGAGCATCTGTGCCAGGAGAGCATATCCCGATGATTTCTGGGTCATGTGGGAAGGGCCCCCCTATTGCCCACACTCACTTGGCGACGGTTCCAAATGTCATCGCGGAAAGGGGTTAAAAACCGTTTGTATAGCACCGACACGTACCCGTGAGTACTTCACTTATATCTTTTTAGAGCACGGTGGTGGTTTTTTTTTTGAAGAAATTGATGAACTCTCATGCTTCACTTATATTATTTTGATAGTCTTTAAACAACATGGTAATTTTCTTAGGTTATGAATTTAGTCCTAATATGATGGGCATCCAAGAGGGATATAGTAAAAACTTTCATATAAAGAGCATTGAATACTATGAGAAGTTTGATTCCTTATGATTGTTTTGATATATAAAGATGGTGATATTACAGTCATGCTAGTGAGTAATTGTGGATTGGTAGAAATACTTGTGTTAAAGTTTGTGATTCTCAAACCATGCACGTATAGCGAACCGTTATGTGATGAAGTCGGAGCATGATTTATTTTTTATTGTCTTCCTTATGAGTGGCGGTCAGGGACGAGCGATGGTCTTTTCCTACCAATATATCCCCCTAGGAGCATGCTTATTAGTACTTTGTTTCGATAACTAATAAATTTTTGCAATAAGTATGTGAGTTCTTTATGATTAATGTTAGGTCCATGGATTATACGCACTATCACCCTTCCACCGTTGCTAGCCTTTCTAGTACCACGCAACTTTCTCAGTGCATTAAACCCACCATATACCCTTCCTCAAAGTAGCCACCATACACACCTATAATGGCATTTCCATAGCCATTCCAAGATATATTGCCATGTAACTTCCACCGTTTCGTTTATTATGACACGTACCATCATTGTCATATTGCTTTGCATGATCATGTAGTTGGCATAGTATTTGTGGCTTGGCCACCATTCATATTTTTATACATGTCACTCTTGATCATTGCACATCCCGGTACACTGCTAGAGGCATTCATATAGAGTCATATTTTGTTCTAGTATCCAGTTGTAATTCTTGAGTTGTAAGTAAATTAAAGTGCGATCATCATTATTAGATCATTGTCCCATGTGAGGAAAGGATGATGGAAGCTATGATTCCCTCACAAGTTGGGATGGGATTCCAGACTTAAAAATAATAAATAAAAAGAGGCCAAAGAGCCCAAACAAAAGAGCCCAAACAAAAAATGAAAACAAATGAGAGAAAAAGAGAGAAGGGACAATGTTACTATCCTTTTTCCACACTTGTACTTCAAAGTAGCACCATGTTCTTCATGATAGAGAGTCTCATATTTTATCACTTTCATATACTAGTGGGAATTTTTCATTATAGAACTTGGCTTGTATATTCCAATGATGGGCTTCCGCAAATTTCCCTAGGTCTTCATGAGCAAGCAAGTTTTCATTTTGAGCTTTCATACACTTATAGCTCCAGCGCATCCGTCGCATGGAAATCCCTACTCACTTGCATCGATATCATTATATGAGCATCTCCATAGCCCATTAGTTTGCCTAGTTGATCCGTGACTTTCTCCTTTTTGTCTTCTCCTCACAACCTCCACCATACTCTATTCCACTTATAGTGCTATATCCATGGCTCACGCTCATGTACTGCGTGAAGTTGAAAAAGTTTGAGAGCATCAGAAGTATGAAACAATTACTTGGCTTGTCATCTGGGTTGTGCATGATTTAATACTTTGTGTGATGGAGATGAAGCATAGCCAGACTATATGATTTTGTAGGGATAACTTTCTTTGGCCATTTTATTTTGAGAAGACATGATTGCTTTATTAATATGCTTGAAGTATTATTGTTTTTATGTCAATATTAAACTTTTGTTTTGAATCTTATGGATCTGAATATTCTTGCCCCAATAAAGAAGATTACATGGATAAATATGTTAGGTAGCATTCCACATCAAAATTCTGTTTTTATCATTTACCTGCTCGAGGATGAGCAGGAATTAAGCTTGGGGGTGCTTGATACGTCTCCAACGTATCTATAATTTTTGATAGTTCCATGCTATTATATTATCTATTTTAGATGTTTTATATGCATTAATATGCTATTCTATATTATTTTTGGGACTAACCTATTAACCTAGAGCATAGTGTTAGTTTATGTTTTTCCTTGTTTTTGACTTTTAGAGAAAAGGAATATCAAGCGGAGTCCAAATGAGCTGAAAATTTACGGTGATCCTTTATGGACCAAAAGAGACCCGTGAAGCATCAGAGCTGGACCAGAAGAGTCCTGAGGAGACCAAAAGCCAGGGGAGTGCCTTGAGGGATTGTGGGCCCCTCGGGCACCTCCTTGACTTGTTTCCGACGCCAAAAATTCTTATCAATATAGAAACCTCAGAAAAAGAACCCTAGATCAGAAGTTCCGCTGCTGCAAGCCTTTATAGCCACGAAAAACTAATTGGAGCCTGTTTTGGCACCCTGCCGGAGGAGGAAACCATCACCGGTGGCCATCTTCATCATCCCGGTGGTCTGCATGACGAGGAGGGAGTAGTTCATCCTCGGGGCTGAGGGTATGTAGCGGTAGCTATGTGTTTGATCTCTCTCTCGCGCGCGCATTCTTGATTT
Organism: Triticum dicoccoides; assembly: GCF_002162155.2. Classification (NCBI taxonomy): domain Eukaryota; kingdom Viridiplantae; phylum Streptophyta; class Magnoliopsida; order Poales; family Poaceae; genus Triticum; species Triticum dicoccoides. The sequence continues at coordinate 292,354,591 of NC_041391.1, forward strand.
GGCACGATTTTGATGAACCGCGAGCTTTGTTAGTATAGTTGGATCATATGGTGTTTCTCCCCCTCTACCTTCTTGTTATTAATCAAGTTTTACCTCTGAGGTTTCACTATTATCAGATTGAATACTATAATGGATTTGAGAACACTTGATGAATGTCTTGCGTGGGATACCCGTGGTGATAATGGGGTGTTCTATTGATTCACTTGATGTATGTTTTGGCACTCAACTCGTGGATTCCCAAGGTGACATTGGGGTAATCTATGCATAGGGTTTTATGCAAGTTTTCATACTTGTTTCTCCGGTAGGTATCTAGGGATACTCTTTGAGGTTCTTCATGTTGGATTGAATATTATGAATCTGAAGTTGTTTGATGCATATCGTATAATTGACCCACGGATACTTCTGGTGACATTGGAGTATCTAGGTGACATTAGGGTTGATTGATGTGTGTCACACTACTGCAGGATGCTGCTAACGCGACACTACGAGCAAAGCCCCTTTGACGAAACTGTGCGCGATGCATTAATCACAAATAGGGATGTAAAAAACCGTCAAAAAAGATGCAAACCATTGGCGATGGCGGAGACATCAAACACGGTTCAGATTTTAGTTACGGGCGCGATGCGGGGCATACGGTTGATCTGTACGAACCGTTTGCGATTAGACAGAAAAAAAGAAACAAGCAGCCATATCAGTGTGTGTGCGATATATGGCATATGGTTCACTCCGATGAAATGTTTTCTGTTAGGGAATGCAACAGAAATGGTCAGCTAGATCAAGGTGTGTGAGATATAGGGCATATGGTTCACTCGGACGAAATGTTTTCGATTAGGGAAGAGAACAGAAACGGTTCAACTTAACAAGATGTGTCTGATATGTGGCATACAGTTCACATAGATGAACTATTTGTGATGATCCAAAACAACACAAACGATTCGTGTAAACAAGATGTGTGTGATACACAGCAAACAGCCCACTCGGATGAACTGTTTGCGATGAGAAATTATAACACAGATCGTTACTATAGTCAGTTCATGTGCGATTCTGTTTGTACAAAAAAACTTTGAAAAATGCAAACTAGTTGCTTGCGGTGGCTAGGAGTATTGCACACGATGCGTCTGCGAGTACTCGTGTGCAATGACTAGTCAGTTACACATACGTTTTCTTATGTTAACACGTGTGTGATAAATAACATGTGGCACCGCATACAGTATTCGGGTTGTGTGTGTGCTCCACTTACTCTTCCAGCGCTCCAGCGAACGCTTCACGTGCTCCACATGGGTGAATTGTAAAATCCACGCCTCTTCCCTCATTGGTTTCCTGCCACCAGCTAATGGCTTGCTACATATAACCTAGGTGGCAACGCACCATCGCGACACTCTGTGCAGATCTCTAGTGCTCACCCATCTACCATTAGTTATTCCAAGCATGCCAAGCAACGACCAACGCTTTGATGTTGACCCCTACCTACATTACATCTTCGTCAAGGAGAATGAGCCAGAGCAGTTCAGGAAGCAAGAGCTTCATCTGCTGGTGCAAGCACCATGGCCCATCGGCAGCAATATCGGAGTGACAGTCCTTGGGCACACAATCGACATATTGCAGAGGAAGTGTGATGAGCAGTCTTCCATCCACCATGCAAAAGATCCAGAGCTGCTCGGTGGCATGATCGATGACCCACCCGAAGAACCGCCGTCACCAGTGCTCATTCAGAGGACCTCTGCGGTTCAGTCAAGACACAGCCAGCCTACGGCTTCATCATTGCCCGCGGCAGCTGTGTTAGCGTTGATCTCGATGATGTGGTGGCCAGGCTCGAGCACATCCTTGGCAGAGTTGACATCCCCGATGAAGCAGAACATCGCCAACGTGATATCTTGAGGATGCAGGTGATGGGCGGGCTTTGATACCTGGCTAGAGACATGAAAATAGAGCGGTTTCACGGAGATATCATGTGCGTGATTGCACGCTGTCAAGCTCTTCTGGAAGAGGCCCAGCAGCCCCAAGAGCCTCCCAACGCTAGTAGCCCCGTAGGCGGAGGCGGGTCGGGACGCTTGGAATGAACGACTGCAAGGGTGCTATGCTGATCATGGAGTCCGATAAGACCGTCGTCGGAAGGCCGCCAGCTCAGCCTTTTAGCCTACATTTTATTATAATTGTATGCATATGTAGGTCATGACTGTTTTGGGCGTTGCCATATGTGGCATTTCAAATTAGCCTGAATATGTAAGACAATTATTAACTGTTGCCATTATAAATTTGCCTCAATGGCGAGCAGAGTGCATGCAAGGACGCCAGAGAAGAGCGTGCCATGGCCGCCTCAATGGCGATCAAAACGCGCAGAAGGACGTGAGGAGAGCGCGTCGCGGCCGCCTCAACGACGAGCAGAGCGCGCCGAGGCCGCCTCAACGGTGAGCAACCACATGGTCAATCTTCTGGCACCCCGTGGGAGGCACAACGGTGATGTCTTGACCATGTGTTATAGTGGGCACACACGCACATGATCCAAGAACACGGGCCCACATTTCGGCCTTCGGATGCACGACATACGGTGGATCCATAAGAATTGTTTGCGATGAGCCAAAATAACAGAAACAGGCTTTGTAGGCCCAGAACCATCAATAAATTCTGACCTTGTTTCCCGTCACATTGACGTTACAACGCAATAAGTAATTGCAAATATATTCACACTGATCAAACAAATATGTGTTCACACTAATAAAAAACTACCCACTCAAAAATTGCTTCATAGTTCCTCTCCTCATCACCCACAAAACTGGTCTTTCCTGTCAAGTCGTTCCGCCATGACCAGTAGGAGGATTTTCGGGTGGACATATAACCACAGAGCAAAGATCAAGGCCGCGAAAGCACTAGAGAGGTCCCGTCGCCACGCGACAGCTGCAGCAGAGATGGCCCGACGCGCCGAGGAGCCCTCGAACAAGCTCTCGCCGGCACAGGAAGGCTCTTACAAGCGCACTCACCGCATCGGTGGATTGCGATGAGATGCTGTTGCTGGCCGGCGATGACGACATTCTCGCTGGCCTCGTTAAGCAGCAGGAGCCGGTTGACAGCTTGATGAAGCTGCTCGAGACCAGCAATGCCTCGGTTGAGAAGACGACCGGCCTCGTCAAGCAACTCATGGGTGACAATGCGAAGCTCCTCAAGGCACTCGTCGAGCAGGAGGAGGAGGCCGCTGACTAGAAGATGCTGCATGAGCAGAGTAGTGCCTCGGGGAGGAAGCTAACAGAGGTCGTCAAGCTACTGATGGGTGACTTGAGGAAGTTCCCGATCGAGCGCGAGCAAGAGATGGAGGAATCTGTGGCTGCTTTCAAGCAAAGTCATGCGAAATTTAAGGATCTGGAGGATGTCATCGCCCGGTGATCCATCAGGGAGTAGAGACAGTAGAGACCTAGATCGTTATCTGGGATTTCCTTCTTCTCTTGCCCTCGTGTCTTCTGGGATTTGCCGCATGTGGCATTTTAAATTATCTGGAATATGTAATAAAATTATTATCCGCACCATTGTAAATTTGTTGTCGTATTATCCGTTGCCACTTTATTTGTTGTCGTATTATTTGTTGCTCTATGTGACATTTTAAATTAGGCCGGAATACAAGTTAAAAACACAAAGAAAGCAAATGCTAATGTTGAGAGAGGCCATGGGATCAAAAGCAAACACCATTCATCCAGGTGCTTTAATTAACCCTGTGTTAAACAGCGGCTTAGCCGCCATTAATGGAGAAGTTGTGAGCGAGGTGGGAGGCTGGTGGATGAAGGTCAAAGAGCTTGCTTCGCGGTGAACATGGGCGGCCTTGCTTCTCGAACGTGTCCCGTCAAGCCAGCGAGGTGGACAGGATGCACGCGTCCTGTAGAGCCTATGCAGCGGACTGCTCGCACGCATCCCATCGAGCCTGCATGGTAGACTTCTCGCGCTCCTCCCGTCTAATCAAACAACTACACGCACGCGACCGGGTATGGTTAAATTTTGGCACAAAATACAAAGATGACCAATGAACGAGGACGGAGGTAGTGCTATCCCATAAGAAAAGATGGACGTGTGGCCGCACTTAAATGGTTACGGGAACACATAGTTCATATAATACAACCGTTTGTGATATTAATGTGTCAGCTATTTGTTTCAAAAGGACTTTGTTGGCTAGTAATGTGTGCGCCTTGTCTCCAACTGGACGATTTTTTTACTATGGCATATATGTGCCATGTCGTGAAACCATGCCAAGTTTCATGTTTTTTGGGTAAGTTTTTGATTTACTGGGATTTAAAAACCAAGATTCTCAATGTTTCAGGACGACGATAAGTTTGTAATTCATTCTCGTTCCTTCACTGAGACCTAAACATGCACCCAATGACACATGTATGATTTTCCACCCATTTTGCTTCACTTGAGCATGTGCTTGTAGTTCAAATTGAATTATGGACTATGTTGAATGCCTAGAAAACTCAGTTAATATACAAAATGGCCAAACAAACCTTGAACAGTTTCAAATTTCAACACGACACACCTGTTATTCTATGTTGCCTGTAGAAAACAAAGTTCAAGGCAAGAAGAGGCAGGGATTATCGTTTCGCCCACAAGAGGGGCATGTTTCCCTACCCGAACCACGAGGGTTGCGAGAAGCTTTGGTTTGTAAGAGGCTGGTAATATAGCTTGGCCCAAATTGGACAATTAGTTTACCATGACATATATGTGCCATGTAGTGACACCATGCCAAGTTTCATGATTTTTTGGTGAGTTTTGGATTCATAGAGATTTAAAAACCGAGATTCGCAATGTTTGTGGCCGAGCCAAGATGCCTAGAGGGTTGAATTCATTCACATTCCTTCCATTGGACCTAAACATGCAGCCCAAGGACACATGTAAGTTTTTTCTAGCCATTTTGGTGCACTAGAGCATGTATTCGTAGTACGGATTTGAATTACGGACATTAATTGCCTAGAAAACTCAGTTAATGAATAAAAAAGGTCAAACAAACCCTGAATAATTTCACAGTTCAGTGTGAATCTCCCGTTTGCGTGTAGAAGAAAAATAAAAGGCTAGAAGAGGGAGCGATTATCGTTCTGCCCACAAGGGGACATGTTTCCCTATCGAAATCATGATGGTTCTTGCGACAGGCTCCGGTTTGTAAGAGGTTTGTAATCAAGCTTGGCCCAAATTGGACAATGTTTTCACCATGACATATATGTGCCATGACGTGACACCATGCCAACTTTCATGACTCTTTGGTGAGTTTTGGATTTATGGGGATTTAAAAACCGAGATTCCAAATGTTTGAGGACGAGCCAGGACGTCGGTACGGCTGTAATTCACTCCCATTCCTGGCATGGGACCTAAATATGCACCCAAGGACACATGTATAATTTTTCTAGCCATTTTGGTGAACTGGAGCATGTATTTGTAGTTCAGATTTGAATTATGGACATGAAATGCCTAGGAAACTCAATTAGTGTATAAAAAGTCCAAACGAACAATGAATAAGTTTAAATTTCAGCACGGATATCCTGTCGTTCCATGTTTCCCATAGAAGAAAATACAAGGCAAAAAGAGGTAGTGATTATTGTTTCGCCCACAAGTGGGACATGCTTCCCTATTAGAACCACAAGGCTTCTTGCGAGAAGCTCTGGTTTGTAAGAGGCTTATGTCGGCATTCTGGGAACGGGGGTCCCCAGACATGCCTGCCTGCGGCCTGCGGCGTGGCTCAAGTGGGGGCCCAATGCAGCCCAGCTTCATCAGCTCAAGCTCAAGACCCTCGCGAGGGGACAAGACTCGCGGGGCGGATGACAGGAAGGTTCCTTAGGAGCAGCCGCCTCAGGCAGGCTCGCGAGGGGGCGGAGAGATCAAGGCAGGGTACCTCCCGAGGAACCCGTGACGCAAGCCATGACGATCGAGACCAGGCGGGCGCTAGGCGGGCGCCGGCCTGCGAAGAATCCTTGTTTCCCTTTCGATGCAAAGGGGGCAAGCACAGGCCAAGGCATCAGGAAAAGGTTACTGTTTCCATGCAACAAGACCAAGGCTAGCAGAACGGCAGGATGGAGGTCATCGTGGAGCCCAGGATGGCATCATCGTCAGAGCCTTTGGCAGCCGAAGACCAACTTTAGTCAGGATAAGTGTACTAGATGTTCCCCTTCAAAATGGCCAATTGTTGGCGCCCTTCCCGCTCATTATTTGGGAAGAGGCCCAGGGCGTCCCTCTATAAATAGGACTAGCCACCATAGAGTGGAAGGGATCCACATCTGGAGAATAGATCGACTAGAGAGAGAGAGAGGCGATTGAACTCATCCAAGCAGTTCATCGCACCAGCTCAAGAACAGCCCTCGCGAGGCTATTCTCCCTTTGTACTGTTCTTCATCAGCCCTTGAGGCAATCCACCACACCACAAAATAGAGTAGGGTATTACAGCACAACGGTGGCCCGAACTAGTATAAACCTCGTGTCCCTTGTGTGTTCATATTTCTTGCTTAGATCCTTGCGAGACTTCGACGCGTGAGCTGGTAGGGGAAAGATCTTCGTGCGCACCCCAGTGTTCAAACCTCAAGGGTCTGCCAGAACCCGAAATCTGACATTTGGCGCGCCGGGTAAGGGTGCGCTAGAATCTTCCTTCCGCTGGTCGCGCGTGATCTTCTGCCGTGTCCATGGCTGACGCTCGGCAAGCTCGCGCCGAGCGTCGGGCTGCTCTCGCCACCCGCGTCGCCCAGACGGCGCCCGTCGGCGGTCGCCCCCATCATTCCCCGTCGCCTGCCGCCGACGCCGCCACCGGCCCGGCAGGGAACGAGTAGCAGGCCTCGTCCCTGCATCCTTCGGTGCGGCGCAATGGCCGCACCGCCACCCCGTCGCTGACTCGAGCCGGTTCTTCGTCCCACGCCCGTCGCGCCCCCACGGACGCGCATGCCACGCTGCTCCTGGTGCGTGAGCTCCTGCACTACCATCCCGTCGACGACCTCTACGAGTACTGGCTTGCCCGCATCACCGAGCTCGTCAACACCGCAGGGGGCTCTCCCATGACGTCCCTCTCGCTGCCTCGCCCTCCATCCTGCGCAGGAGGCATGGAGCAGGAGGTGCCTCCACCACCTCCTCCCCAAGAAGGCGCCCTGGCCCCAAGGCGCGCGGCCCTAGGATGAGACCCTCCGCGTCCGGCGCCTGCGCGACAAGAAAGGAGCTGCCAAGAGATCGCTCGTCCCCAAGAAGGTGCTCGCGTGCTCCCAGCACCGGTGCGCCATGACCGCGCCCCTACACCACCACGTCAAGACCCCGCGCTCCTCCAGGAAGCGGTGCGTGGGAACCCCCAGGAGCAAGCCCCACGTCAGCAGAGAGCTTCGGTGGCCACTGCAGGCTGCCGCGCCTTCACCTCCGAGCTGCATAGTGTCGCATGGCCCGGCAAGTTCAAGCCGAACCTGCCTCCTCGCTCCCGACGACACAACAAACCCCGCGGAGTTCCTCCAGTTCTACGAGCTGGGCATCGAAGCTGCCAACGGGGACGAAAAGGTCATGGCGAATTGGTTTCCCATGGCGCTCAAGGACGGTGCCAACTTCCAAGGCTCTCGCGACCGGCCCCCGGCCATGAGTGACCTGCACCGCATCAAGCAACAGCCAGGAGAGACCCTGCAGAAGTACATCCAGCGCTTCAACAACGCCCGCCTCAAGATCCCCAGGGTGACTAAGGAGGCCATCATCTCAACCTTCTCCGATGGCGTGCGTGACATCAAGATGAAAGAGGAGCTAGCAATCGATGAAGACCTGTGCACATCGCTGGAGCTGTTCAACTTGGCGACCAAGTGCGCCAGGGATGAGGAAGGGCGCGCTCTCTGTCCTTGAGCTTCCGGCTACCGACCCAGAAGAGAAGAAGCCCAAGGTCAATGATGTGAAGCGCGAGGGGGTTAATGTTCTCGTAGCAGAGCCAGACACCAAGCGAGGCAGGGATCAGCCTCAGTCATCCAAGGGCAGCCGGTACTGCGTGTACCACGACCTCCACACCCACAACACCAATGAATGCCAAGAGCTTAGGGCCATGTGAGATGGGCGTATTGGCCGATGCCCCGACCACAATGACCGGGGCTATGGCCGAGGAGGAGGAAGAGGTGGAGGACGATGGGAAGACTGTGGCCCCCGCCAAGGGTGGCGTGACCAGCCTCGTGAGGACCACTGGCAGGACCAGCATTGCGAGGGAGGTTGGAGGGATCAGCCTCGTGAGGATCGCCCTCAAGGCAACGCAGGCCTCCCTCCTCTGCCAGCACCACCAAGGAGGAATGAAGACCATCATCAAGACGAGGGGGCTGGGGGCTTCCAGGAACCGCACGCAATCGCTTGCATCCTGGGCGGCGCTCAGGCCCCAGCTCAGGCCCCACGCGCCCTCTCAGGTGGTGAGCGTGTGCTATCATGTTCAGCTCAGCGGATCAGCTCAAGCGCGCAGCAACTGCCGGAGTCCTCCGGATGCTTTGTTCCCCAGTCATCAGCAATGTGCAAGTCACCAGGACCCTCATCGATGGCGGAGCAAGACTCAATGTTCTGTCCGTCGAGATGTTGAACAATCTCCAAGTGCCATACGATCAGCTTCAGCCGACCAAGACTTTCTCAGGAGTCACTGATGGTTCCACTGTTCCGATAGGGCAAGTTCGCCTTCCTGTCACCTTTGGGTAGCGCAACAACTATCACACCGAGCTCATTGACTTCGACGTCGCCCACATTCGCCTGCCTTACAATGCCATCCTCGGGTACCCAGCTCTGGCCAAGTTCATGGCAGTGACTCACCATGGCTACAATCTCCTCAACATGCCAGGAAGCGGTGGAATCATCACAGTGCCTTGCGAGGAGAGGGATGCAGTGTGTTCTCTTGAGCGTGCCTTCCAGGCCGTGGCAATCGAAGACCCAGATCACAATAGCGGGAGGCTCCCCGAGGCGGTCCCTAAGAAGAAGAAGGCTTCACCTGGCTCGAACCCTCACGAGGCAGGCACCTCTAGAGGCGTTGCGTCAGGATCCACGCCCGTCCAAGGGGCGCCACCCTCTATCGCATAGGAAGGCGTGCCCGGCGCCCTCCTCGGGCAGGGTTCGGGGGCTCTTTCTTGGAGAGCGACCGACCTCGCCAAGATCACGAGGGAGGCGCTCGGGCACCACTTGGAGGCGTGCTTCAAGGCACGTTTCCCTCAGGAAGGCATGAGGCAAGAGGGCCAAACCCTCAGGAGTTCATCGCGAGGAACATTCAGGAGCTACAGGAGTCAAGAGTCATGCGCGGCAGCCGCTGCCTACCCGCCATAGCCCCACATCCCGGCGAGGATGGTGGGATCCATGTCTGCATTGACGTACCAGGGCTCAACCGAGCCGCGTCTGAGGAGCGCCTCTGGCCTTCTCGCATGGGGCGTTGCGAAGGTCCTCCTCACAGCTATGTTCGCATGCCCTTCGGCCTGCCGAATGCGGCTGTTGCCCACCAGCACCTGATGAGGAGCATCCTGGAAGCTCAGGTGACCAGGCAACGCGCGTTCCTAGAGGAGATGGAGATCGACCTTGAGGAGCAGCCCGGACCCCTAGAGCCTCCTGAGGCTCAGGGCTCTAAAGGCTCGTGAGGGGTGGCTTCTTCACCATGCTTCGTCAGCTACTCCGACACTCGCTCTGCAACGGTATCAGGTGACGTCTTTCCAAGTTCCATTTTCAGCTGGGAGCGCCCGCAGGGCCGCATCATTCCCAGGTCGCGTGGGTCCGTCCCTGTGACATGTATCCATTTTTCTTATGCTCTTTACCTACCTTGTTGGGGGCGCCCCTCAGGCTACATTATCCTCAAGCTTCTCGGGCCAGACCCAGTGGCATTTACATTTTCCACATCTATCTAAATGGATTTGCTCCTCCGAGCTTAACCTGGTCCCCATGGTTATCATCTACTGCTAATCGCGGACCTCTCCGCTCGCATGGAAAGCGCTTGCACGTTAAAAGGGGGGCACCTAAGCATCGCGACTCATGGGCTCTTACTGGCTCTTCAGCCCTCACCCCTCGCCTTGACCCACGACATCGCGACCTGTCATACTAGCGGTGGCTGAGCTCGCTCGAGGGCCGGGACCTGAGGACGTAGGGCCTTTGCATTCTAACCACCCTGCAGGAACACACCATTGATAAAGGCCCAGAGCCAGCGCAACCCGCCTCGAGGTAGGGCCTCATGAGTCCCGTGCTAGCTGACGGGTGCCCAGATACACCTCTCCTAGCCCTACCGTGCCGGCCACGTGTCAGGGCGGGGCTGTACACGCCCCGGGGGCTCCTCCCAGAGGGGAGCCCCCTCCCACGTACCAGTGGAAGCACCATGCTCCGCGCTGGCTGACAACACTGCCGAGGAGCGGCTATGCCCGTACACATACAGAAGCACTATGGTCAGCGCTGGTGATAAAAAACTAAGGGCGGCTCACGCCCGTACCAACCTCACGGAGCCCATAGCTCAGTGTCTGGCACCATCGCAACGCCTCCCCTCGGGAGTGCCGCATGAGGGGGCTGCACACGGGGGCTCTGCCCGGGCCATGCCACCCAGCCAGGTCCCTCCGACCTGGTCGTCGCGTGCCCCTCCCCGAGCGGAGCCAAGGTACGAAAGCTCGTTTGCACGTCAAGGGGGACTCCTGAGCATCGCGACTCAGGAGCCTAACTGGTCACGTAGCCCCTCACTCCTTGGTCCCATCCTGGTTTCCAGTCGGGGCTAACGGCGACTGAGGTATGCGCGGGGCCGGGCCCTGCCGACGTAGAACGACAAATCCACTCCTATGCCTCCCTTCCCTACTTGCTGTTTGCGCGTCAAGGGGGACTCCTGAGCATCACGACACAGGAGCCTAACTTGCCACGTAGCCCCTCACTCCTTAGTCCCGTCCTGGTTTCCGGTCGGGGCTAACGGCGACTGAGGTATGCGTAGGGTTGGGCCCTGCCGACGTATAACACAAGCAAATAGGAGGGAAAATGCAAATTCTAGGGAATTCAAAAGCAAATATTACAAGCCAAAGATTGTTTCACGACGCCAAACACGAGTTTAAACGCCTCCACGAGGCATGGTGCATGTTGCAGGAGTTAAAGCAGGAGAGAAGCTACGAAGGGATCACTTTCCAGTGGAGGCTCCACCGCCTAAGGCCGCGGAGCTGGCGGCATCGCGCTTGGTCAAGGTGTTGAAGGCACGGAACCTCCCCAGCAAAGCCTCGGCTCGGCCCTTCACGGCCTCAGGAGCAGCGGCGGTGAGGTCGCCGCTCACAGGGTCCAGCAGACTGTCGAGGTCGGCGTTGGTGTCGCGAAGGTAGACGTGGATAAGTCCACGCGTCAGCGTTGCAGACGACAAGGCATGCGCCTCGGCCTCGGCTGTAGGGCCAAGGCCGTCCGCGACATCTTCAAGCGCACAGACCAGGAAGGGAAGCAGCTCGGCAGGGCCGTCCTCTTCGCCAGCCAACAGCTTCTCTAAGCTGCCCTCATAGAGCGTCTTCAGCGCAGCACGAGCCTTCTCCTCCAGCTTGGCAAAGGCCACTCAATCCTCCCGCAGTCGGCTTAATTCATTGGCAACCTGGTCCAAGACGGCAGAGGGATTAGAAGAGACGGGAGCTCGTGGAGCAGGCGGAGAGGACGGTTGTGTGATCACGGCTTGGGAGGAAGGAGCCTCCTGGGCCTTGGGCATCTCAGCAGCAGCATCAAGCCCAGGCACCTCCAGGGTCAGCAGGGCCACGGGGGCTGACTCCTCGCCAGAGTGTCCCTGCTGGGCTCGCGAGGATGACCGGGCACGGGAGGCACGAGCCTCGATGCCTCCTTTCACTGCCGATGAAGGCGCTGCCTCGGCAGACAAGCTCGCCTCAAGTGGGGTCACAGAAGCCCCTTTCAACTTCTTCGCTGCAGGTGCCGGCCTGGCCAAAAGAATGCAGACGTCAAGCCTCGGCGGCAGAAACAAAGCAAAGCGCGGATCGAGCAATTACTGGTCGTTGTTTGCCAACTCAAGCAGCCTCCGACCAAACTTGAAGCCCAAGAGCTTGCAGCTAGGTCAGCCTTGGGAGGCACGGAAGCAGAGGGCGCGTCGGGAAGGCCGGAGCTGGCCTCAGACTGCCCCGGAGCCAGAGCGGATCCTGGGAGAACCAGCCCCGACCTGCCCTTCCTTGGGACTAGGGGAGAATCCTCCCCTCCTCGCCTGGCGCCGGCCTCGTCATCGTCTGGCATGGAGCGGAGGGCGCGGGACCTACGTCGAGGGAAGGAATCCGCCGACTCCTCGCTAGTCGCCTTGGAATCAGACTCTTTTTCCTCCTCCTCCTCTTCTTCCTCTTCACTCCCGCTGGAGTCGCTAGAGGAAACATTCACCGTCGGCAACGCCGCGAGATCCTCGGGAGCCAGTGCGGGCACCAGCCCCTCACCGTTGAAGGTGGGAATGGCGTTCACCACCTGCCCCCAATCGCCACAAAGAAACAGGGGGACAGGAGCACCCTGCGGCCTCGCCACGTCTCTGCCGACCAAGGAGTGGAGGGCCGCGACCAGATCTTCGTCGGCCAGGGCTGCAGAGCTCAAGCAAAGGGCAAGGTCCGCTTCCCCAAGCCTCCACAATGGGAGCGAGTGCTCCCGGAATGGAGCCACCCGGTGCTCCAGGAACTCCCTCAGGAGAGTGGCCCTGGTCAGCTTCGCTGCCCCCAGGTTGCTTGGCCTCAGGTCCGCATTCATCCTCTTCAGCACCGCCCTCGCGCGGGGGTCGACAAGCTCCGTGCGAGACCATGCATCAACGGCCTTGGGCTGCCCCATAGGCAGCACCAGTCGGGGGTGGATGCGCCCGGCGTCCACCATGACCCACTTGCTCTGGAAGCCTTCGATACTCTTCCCCGGCTTCGAGATGGCATTGGAGCTGGAGTATGCGATAAGGCTCGCGCATGTGGTGATTGGGCCACGAGAAACCCGGAGGTAAAAGTAATGATGCAGCAAGGCCGCCTAGGGCTTCACCCCAACATGAGCCTCACAATAGTAGGCGAAAATCGCCAGGAGAAGAACAGAGTTGGGGTGGAGGTGCAGAGCTTGCAAGTTGTATAGGCGAAGAACAGCGAGGAAGAACTCGGAAAAAGAGGGCACCAGACCGGCGATAATGGCGCTCACGAAGAGCGGGTAGAAGGTGCTCCCCTTGCCTTCAGTCTGGTCGGAGCCGGCCTTGAACACTGTCGCTCCCACGATGCCCTGCGCCATCGTCCTCTGGCGCATGAGGGTGAGATTCTTCTCCGACACATTCGGGGGATCCAAAGCCGGCGAGTACCAGGTCTCGGTCGGGGTCTTGCAAGGCGCCATGGCTTGCCGGATGGGAAGGATTGAGGCGGATCTGGAGGATTTCAGAAGCAGGAAGGAGAAGAGTGAGAAAGGGGATCTGGAGCAAGGCAAGCGAGAACAAAGCAGGTAAGTCTGGCCCGGGCACCTCTTTTTGTCAGATGGGCGGTTGCCGAGGCATCGTGGGGAAGCGGAGACGCCCACGTCCAATCAATCGACACGCGGCGCCCCAGGCCGCAGGCTGTTGGGGCCCGCGGTGCTTCGCACTTGCCCCTTCGCTTCTCTGCTAAGCCAAGTCCGGGCGCGCCTTGGGCCCGGGGGCTACTGTCAGCGTTCTGGGAACGGGGGTCCCCAGACTTGCCTGCCTGTGGCGTGCGGCATGGCTCAAGTGGGGGCCCAATGCAGCCCAGCTTCATCAGCTCAAGCTCATGACCCTCATGAGGGGCCGAGCCTCGCGGGGCGGACGACAGGAAGCTTCCTCAGGAGCAACCTCCTCAGGCAGGCTCGCGAGGAGGCGGAGAGATCAAGGCAGGGTAGCTCCCGAGGAGCCCGTGACACAAGCCATGACGATTGAGACCAGGCGGGCGCCAGGCAGGCGCCGGTCTGCGCAATGTCCTTGTTTCCCTTTCGGTGTAAAGGGGGCAAGCACAGGCCAAGGCATCAGGCAAAGGTTACCGTTTCCATGCAACAAGACCAAGACCAGCAGAACGGCAGGATGGAGGTCATCATGGAGCCCAGGACGGCGTCATCGTCAGAGCCTTTGGCAGCCGAAGACCAACTTTAGTCAGGATAAGTGTACTAGATGTTCCCCTTCAAAATGGCCAATTGTTGGCACCCGTCCCGCTCATTATTTGGGAAGAGGCCTAGGGCCTCCCTCTATAAATAGGACTAGCCACCACAGAGTGGAAGGGATCCGCATCCGGAGAACAGATCGGACTAGAGAGAGAGAGAGAGGCGATTGAACTCATCCAAGCAGTTCATCGCACCAGCTCAAGAATAGCCCTCACGAGGCTCTTCTCCCTTTGTACTGTTCTTCATCAGCCCCTGAGGCAATCCACCACATCACAGACTAGTGTAGGGTATTACACAACAACAGTGGCCCGAACTAGTATAAACCTCGTGTCCCTTGTGTGTTCATATTTCTTGCTTAGATCCTTGCGAGACTTCGATGCGTGAGCTGGTAGGGGAAAGATCTTCGTGCGCACCCAAGTGTTCGAACCTCAAGGGTCTGCCGGAACTCGAAATCTGACAACTTATAATAAAACTTGCGCCAAAATGGACAAAAAAATTCCTTGACATATATGTGCCATGTCGTGACACCATGCTAAGTTTCATGATTTCGGGTGAGATTTGGATTTATGGGGATTTAAGCCCGAGATTCTTCTCACCAAATATTTCCAAATAGCACACGGTTCATGTTGGGGAACGTAGCAGAAATTCAAAATTTTCCTACGTGTCACCAAGATCTATCTATGGAGAAACCAGCAACGAGGGGAAGGAGAGTGCATCTACATACCCTTGTAGATTGCTAAGCGGAAGCGTTCAATAGAACGGGGTTGAAGGAGTCATACTCGTCGTGATCCAAATCACCGGAGATCCTAGTGCCGAACGGACGGCACCTCCGCGTTCAACACACGTACAGCCCGGTGACGTCTCCCATGCCTTGATCCAGCAAGGATAGAGGGAGAGGTTGAGGAAGACTCCATCCAGCAGCAGCACAACAGCGTGGTGGTGGAGGAGGAGCGTGGCAATCCTGCAGGGCTTCGCCAAGCACCTACGGGAGAGGAGGAGGTGTCACGGGAGGGAGGGAGCTGCCAGGGCTTCAGGTATGGATGCCCTCCCTCCCATCCACTATATATAGGGGCAAGGGAGAGGGGGGAGGCGCAGCCTTGCCCCTTCCTCCAAGGAAGGGGTGCGGCCAAGAGGGGGGGAGGAGTCCATCCTCCCCAAGGCACCTCGGAGGTGCCTTCCCCCTTTAGGACTCTCCCCTCCCCAAGTTTCCTTGGCGCATGGGCCTCTTGGGGCTGGTGCCCTTGGCTCATATAGGCCAAGGCGCACCCCCTACAGCCCATGTGGCCCCCCGGGGCAGGTGGACCCCCCCCCCCCGGTGGACCCCCGGACCCCTTTCGGCACTCCCGGTACAATACCGATAAAGTGCGAAACTTTTCCGGCGACCAAAATAAGACTTCCCATATATAAATCTTTACCTCTGAACCATTCCGGAACTCCTCGTGACGTCCGGGATCTTATCCGGGACTCCGAACAACATTCGTTAACCACGTACAAACTTCCTTTATAACCCTAGCGTCATCGAACCTTAAGTGTGTAGACCCTACGGGTTCGGGAATCATGCAGACATGACCGAGACGTTCTCCGGTCAATAACCAACAGCGGGATCTGGATACCCATGTTGGCTCCCACATGTTCCATGATGATCTCACCGGATGAACCACGATGTCAAGGACTCAATCGATCCCGTATAGAATTCCCTTTGTCTAACGGTATTGTACTTGCCGGAGATTCGATCGTCGGTATACCGATACCTTGTTCAATCTCGTTACCGGCAAGTCTCTTTACTTGTTCCGTAACACATCATCCCGTGATCAACCCCTTGGTCACATTGTGCACATTATGATGATGTCCTACCGAGTGGGCCCAGAGATACCTCTCCGTTTACACGGAGTGACAAATCCAGGTCTCGATTCATGCCAACCCAACAGACACTTTCAGAGATACCTGTAGTTCACGTTTATAGCCACCCAGTTACGTTGTGATGTTTGGTACACCCAAAGCATTCCTACGGTATCCGGGAGTTGCACAATCTCATGGTCTAAGGAAGAGATACTTGACATTAGAAAAGCTTTAGCATACGAACTACGATCTTTGTGCTAGGCTTAGGATTGGGTCTTGTCCATCACATCATTCTCCTAATGATGTGATCCCGTTATCAACGACATCCAATGTCCATAGCCAGGAAACCATGACTATCTGTTGATCACAATGAGCTAGTCAACTAGAGGCTCACTAGGGACATATTGTGGTCTATGTATTCACACGTGTATTACGATTTCCGGATAATACAGTTATAGCATGAATAAAAGACTATTATCATGAACAAAGAAATATAATAATAACACTTTTATTATTGCCTCTAGTGCAACTATGATGTTCGGACACACCATCACACTATGGTGTTCCAGGCGGTATTAATTGTGAAACAATTTCCACAATGTCTTAACTGTGTGCCAAAACTCGTAACTCAGATATTCATCTCTATGATCATATCATAGACATTCTATCCTCTTGTCACGAAGATCTTCAACTTCACTCTGAAATTACTTGAACCATTCAACAATTCAGACTTGTGTTTCAAAGTAAATATACTCAACATCTACTCGAATCATCTGTGAAGTAAGAACATAATGATATCCACTGCGTGCCTTAGCACTCATCGGACTGCACACATCAAAATGTGTTGCTTCCAACAAGTTGCTATCTTGTTCCATTTTACTGAAACCGAGGTTTTTCAGTCATCTTGCCTATGTGGTATGATTTGCATATCTCAAGTGATTCAAAATCAAGTGAGTCCAAACGGTCCATCTGCATGGAGTTTCTTCATGCTTATACACCAACAGACATGGTTCGCATGTCTCAAACTTTTGAAAAACGAGTGAGTCCAAAGATCCATCAACATGGAGCTTCTTCATGCGTTTTATACCAATATGACTTACATGGCAGTGCCACAAGTAGGTGGTACTATCATTACTATCTTATAATTTTGGCATGAAAATGTGTATCACTACGATCGAGATTCAATAAACCATTCCTTTAGGTTCAAGACCTTTGAAGGTATTATTCAAATAAATAGAGTACCATTATTCTCCTTAAATGAATAACCGTATTGCGATAGACATAATCCAATCATGTCTATGCTCAACGCAAACACCAAATGACAATTATTCAGGTTTAATACTAATTTTGATGGTAGAGGGAGCGTGCGATGTTTGATCACATCAAACATGGAAACACTTCCAACACATATCGTCAGCTCTCCTTTAGCTAGTCTCCGTTTATTCCGTAGCTCTTTTCTTTCGAGTTACTAACACTTAGCAACCGAACCGGTATCTAATACCCTGGTGCTACTAGGAGTACTAGTAAAGTACACATTAACATAATGTATATCCAATATACTTCTATCGACCTTGCCAGCCTTCTCATCTACCAATTATCTAGGATAATTCCGCTCTAGTGACTATTCCCCTTATCACCAACCATCAACAATTGATGCTCCTTCTTGATTTCTACTTTCGCGGTGTCAAACATCGCGAATACCTCAAGGATCGTCATATCTATCCCTGATATGTTATAGTTCATCACGAAGCTCTAGCATCTTGGTGGCAATGACTTTGGAGAAACATCACTATCTCATCTGGAAGATCAACTCCCACTCGATTCAAGTGATTGTTGCACTCAGACAATCTGAGCACAAGCTCAACGATTGAGCTTTTCTCCCTGAGTTTGCAGGCTAAGAAAATCATCGGAGGTCTTATACCTCTTGACGTGGGCACGAGCCTGAAATCCCAATTTCAGCCCTCGAAACATCTCATATGTTCCGCGACGTTTCGAAAACGTCTTTGGTGCCTCTACTTAAACCATTTAACTGAACTATCACGTAGTTATCAAAACGTGTATGTCCGATGTTCGCAACATCCACAGACGATGATTGGGGTTCAGCACACTAAGCGGTGCATTAAGGACATAAGCTTTCTACTGTCCGCATAATCGCTACTGTCAACTTTCAACTATATTTTCTCTAGGAACATATCTAAACAGTGGAACTACAGCGCGAGCTCACGACATAATTTGCAAAAGGTCTTTTGACTATGTTCAGGATAATTAAGTTCATCTTATGAACTCCCACTCAGATAGACATCCCTCTGGTCATCTAACTGATTACATGATCCGAGTCAACTAGGTCGTGTCTGATCATCACGTGAGACGGACTAGTCATCATCGGTGAACATCTTCATGTTGATCGTATCTTCTATACGACTCAAGCTCGACCTTTCGGTCTCCGCGTTCTGAGGCCATGTCTGTACATGCTAGGCTCGTCAAGTTAACCCTAAGTGTATCGCATGTGTAAATCTGTCTTACACCCGTTGTATGTGAACGCAAGGATCTATCACACCCGATCATCACGTGGTGCTTCGAAGCGACGAACTATAGCAACGGTGCACAGTTAGGGGAGAACACTTCTTGAAATTGTTGTAAGGGATCATCTTATTTACTACCGTCGTTCTAAGTAAACAAGATGCATAAACATAATAAACATCACATGCAATTATATAGTAGTGACATGATATGGCCAATATCATATAGCTCCATTGATCTCCATCTTCGGGGCTCCATCATCATCATTGTCACCTGCATGACACCATGATATCCATCATCATGATCTCCATCATCGTGTCTTCATGAAGTTGTCTCGCCAACTATTACTTATACTACTATGGCTACCGGTTAGCAATAAAGTAAAGTAATTACATGGCGTTGTTCAACCACACGCAGGTCATACAATAAATAAAGACAACACCTATGGCTCCTGCCGGTTGTCATACTCATCGACATGCAAGTCGTGATTCCTATTACAAGAACATGATCAATCTCACAAATCACATATATTCATCACATTCTTCTCGGCCATATCACATCACATAGCATACCCTGCAAAAACAAGTTAGACGTCCTCTAATTGTTGTTTGCATGTTTTACGTGGCTGCTATGGGTTTCTAGCAAGAACGTTTCTTACCTACGCAAAACCACAACGTGATATGTCAATTGCTATTTACCCTTCATAAGGACCCTTTTCATCGAATCCGTTCCGACTAAAGTGGGAGAGACTGGCACCCGCTAGCCACCTTATGCACTAAGTGCATGTCAGTCGGTGGAACCTGTCTCACGTAAGAGTACGTGTAAGGTCGGTCCGGGCCGCTTCATCCCTCAATACCGTCGAAACAAGATTGGACTAGTAATGGTAAGCATATTGAACAACATCAACGCCCACAACTACTTTGTGTTCTACTCGTGCAAAGAATCTACGCAATAGACCTAGCTCATGATGCCACTATAGGGGAACGTAGCAGAAATTCAAAATTTTCCTACGTGTCACCAAGATCTATCTATGGAGAAACCAGCAACGAGGGGAAGGAGAGTGCATCTACATACCCTTGTAGATCGCTAAGCGGAAGCGTTCAAGAGAACGGGGTTGAAGGAGTCATACTCGTCGTGATCCAAATCACCGGAGATCCTAGTGCCGAACGGACGGCACCTCCGCATTCAACACACGTACAGCCTGGTGACGTCTACCATGCCTTCATCCAGCAAGGAGAGAGGGAGAGGTTGAGGAAGACTCCATCCAGCAGCAGCACAACGGCGTGGTGGTGGTGGAGGAGTGTGGCAATCCTGCAGGGCTTCGCCAAGCACCTGCGGGAGAGGAGGAGGTGTCACGGGAGGGAGGGAGGCACCAGGGCTTCAGGTATGGATGCCCTCCCTCCCCTCCACTATATATAGGGGCAAGGGAGAGGGGGGAGGCGCAGCCTTTCCCCTTCCTCCAAGGAAGGGGTGCGTCCAAGAGGGGGGAGGAGTCCATCCTCCCCAAGGCACCTCGGAGGTGCCTTCCCCCTTTAGGACTCTCCCCTCCCCAAGTTTCCTTGGCACATGGGCCTCTTGGGGTTGGTGCCCTTGGCCCATATAGGCCAAGGCGCACCCCCTACAGCCCATGTGGCCCCCCGGGGCAGGTGGACCCCCCCCCCCCGGTGGACCCCCGGACCCCTTTCGACACTCCCGGTACAATACCGATAAAGTGCGAAACTTTTCCGGCGACCAAAATAAGACTTCCCATATGTAAATCTTTACCTCCGGACCATTCCGGAACTCCTCGTGACGTCCGGGATCTCATACGGGACTCCGAACAACATTCGGTAACCACATACAAACTTCCTTTATAACCCTAGCGTCATCGAACCTTAAGTGTGTAGACCCTACGGGTTCGGGAATCATGCAGACATGACCGAGACGTTCTCCGGATAATAACCAACAGCGGGATCTGGATACCCATGTTGGCTCCCACATGTTCCATGATGATCTCACCATATGAACCACGATGTCAAGGACTCAATCGATCCCGTATACAATTCCCTTTGTCTAACGGTGTTGTACTTGCCCGAGATTTGATCGTCGGTATACCGATACCTTGTTCAATCTCGTTACCGGCAAGTCTCTTTACTCGTTCCGTAACACATCATCCCGTGATCAACCCCTTGGTCACATTGTGCACATTATGATGATGTCCTACCGAGTGGGCCCAGAGATACCTCTCCGTTTACACGGAGTGACAAATCCCAGTCTCGATTCGTGCCAACCCAACAGACACTTTCGGAGATACCTGTAGTGCACCTTTATAGCCACCCAGTTACGTTGTGACGTTCGGTACACCCAAAGCATTCCTACGGTATCCGGGAGTTGCACAATATCATGGTCTAAGGAAGAGATACTTGACATTAGAAAAGCTTTAGCATACAAACTACGATCTTTGTGCTAGGCTTAGGATTGGGTCTTGTCCATCACATCATTCTCCTAATGATGTGATCCCGTTATCAACGACATCCAATGTCCATAGCCAGGAAACCATGACTATCTGTTGATCACAACGAGCTAGTCAACTAGAGGCTCACTAGGGACATATTGTGGTCTATGTATTCACACGTGTATTACGGTTTCCAGATAATACAGTTATAGCATGAATAAAAGAATATTATCATGAACAAAGAAATATAATAATAACACTTTTATTATTGCCTCTAGGGCATATTTCCAACAGTTCACACAGGAAAGTCGCGTTCCTACCAAACCGTGGTTGATGCCCCCCTGCTACGCACGAGATCTGAGTACTGCATTCTGATTGGCCAGAAGCCAAACCCCACGGATCGTACGTCTGCACCGTTGGATAATCCCAGATCGAATGGAAATCGTCATCCATTTCGATAGCACATGCAGTTCTGGTTGTGATTTTATTTATATGGGTAAGCACTATGCGCATGCATCGTGCTAGCTCACGCTTCCTTCTCTACTAAGTTTTCTATATTAATGTTGTTACGTATCCAAATATGCTACCGTTTACCGCGACTCCTCTCATCAGTTTCCCACCTCTTCTCCCATCGTTTTCCTTCTGCCAGTGTCGGTTCTCATTGAAGGCTAGGCGGAGACACACCAGCCATGTAAATATTGCACACAGTTTCTAAAAGCAGAAATCTGTGTGATAGTAGGGAGTAGGTCCCATAGGGCGACCAGCATGAAATGGCAAGGAGGCAATTCCTATCAGGAAGGGGCAACTTCCCATCCGCTAGCCTAGTCGAATAGAACACAGAAGTTAAGCATGCTCGGGCTAGAGTAGTCTAAGGATGGGTGACCCGGTGGGAAGTTGCATATCTCAAGCTTCATTTAAATGCTATGACACGGTCATTATAGAGACCAACGTCTCTATAGTGACCTGTCATGGCGATTATATAAACCTTGGGATCCTTGTTTTGCTAATTTGTACGATATGTTTTTTATTGGTTATTTTTCTCGAAAATCAAAGAATGATCGACATTTGTAGGCCCACAAAAATTATCCCTTTGACTCAACGCATGAGAAGGGTTTACTCTTTGCTCCATGTGCTATGTTAGAGCAAATCAAGTTTCAGCACATGCGTTGGACGACACCCGGCCCGTCCCCCCCCCCATCCGCCTCGAAGTTGCTCTCCCAACATCGTACGTCTTTAACATAGCCGCCGGGGGTACAATGTTTAGTTTTTGATGTTACTGATGTAGTTGGTGCCCCATCGAACTTGTGCTTTAAGTATTTGAACAAATCACACACCAGACCCATACATTTTTTTGGGTCGCTTGCAGGGATAGGGGGCCGGGTGTTCCGATCAAGCATGTCTCCCTTGTGCGGTTTACAGACGCCGCACACATCTATGGGCTGCCCAAGGTATATATATTATCCTTAACCGATAACAAGAGGGCCCACATAATCTATCCCTTTGACCCAACATACGAGAAGGGTTTGACCATGATGGTTTCCTATAGCTATGTGTGCCATATTAGACCAAATAAAGTTTGAGTGAATGG
>NC_041391.1:292377411-292389325 GCF_002162155.2 Triticum dicoccoides
CGCTGCCTAGAAGTTGGGAAACCGACATTGTACGTGTTGAACCGGGCTTGTCGGGTACGGTCTTCCATTTGTAATGTAGTTGGTTGATGACCCACAAGTTTAGGGGATCTATCTAGTCCTTTTGATAAGTAAGAGTGTCGAAGCCAACAATGAGCAGAAGGAAATGACAAGCGGTTTTCAGTAAGGTATTCTCTGCAAGCACTGAAATTATCGATAATAGATAGTTTTGTGATAAGGTAATTTGTAACGGGTAACAAGCAATAAAAGTAAATAAGGTGCAGCAAGGTGGCCCAATCCTTTTTGTAGCAAAGGACAAGCCTAGCCAAGTTCTTATAGAGAAAAGTGCTCCCGAGGACACATGGGAATTATCGTCAAGCTAGTTTTCATCATGCTCATATGATTCGCGTTTGTTACTTTGATAATTTGATATGTGGGTGGACCGGTGCTTGGTTACTGCGCTTTCTTGGGCAAGCATCCCACTTATGTTTAACCCCTATTGCAAGCATCCACGACTACAAAAGAAGTATTAAGGTAAACCTAACCATAGCATGAAACAAGTGGATCCAAATCAGCCCCTTACGAAGCAACGCATAAACTAGGGTTTAAGCTTCTGTCACTCTAGCAACCCATCATCTACTTATTACTTCCCAATGCCTTCCTCTAGGCCCAAATAATGGTGAAGTGTCATGTAGTCGACGTTCACATAACACCACTAGAGTAAAGAAAACATACATCTCATCAAAATATCGAACGAATACCAAATTCACATGACTACTCATAGCAAGACTTCTCCCATGTTCTTAGGAACAAACGTAACTACTCACAAAGCATATTCATGTTCATGATCAGAGGGTTATTAATATGCATTAAGGATCTGAACATGTGATTTTCCACCAAATAAACCAACTAGCATCAACTACAAGGAGTAATCAACACTACTAGCAACCCACAGGTACCAATCTGAGGTTTTGGTACAAAGATTGGATACAAGATATGAACTAGGGTTTGAGAGGAGATGGTGCTAGTGAAGATGCTGATGGAGATTGACCCCCTCCCGATGAGAGGATCGTTGGTCATGACAATGGTGATGATTTCCCCCTCCCGGACGGAAGCTTCCCCGGCAGAACAGCTCCGCCGGAGCCCTAGATTGGTTCTGCCAAGGTTCCGCCTCGTGGCGGCGGAGTTTCGTCCCGTAAGCTTGCTTATGATTTTTTTAGGGTAAAAGACTTCATATAGCAGAAGATGGCCACCGGATGGCTGCCAGGGGGCCCACGAGGCAGGGGGCGCGCCCAGGGGGTAGGGCATGCCCCCACTCTCGTGGATGGTGGGTGGCCCCCCTCGGGTATTTCTTCCACTAAGTATTTTTTATTAATTCCCAAAATGACTTTCATGGAGTTTCAGGACTTTTGGAGCTGTGCAGAATAGGTCTCCAATATTTGCTCCTTTTCTAGCTCAGAATCCCAGCTGCCGGCATTCTCCCTCTTCATGTAAACCTTGTAAAACAACAAAGAACAGCCATAAGTATTGTGACATAACGTGTAATAACAGCCCATAATGCAATAAATATCGATATAAAAGCATGATGCAAAATGGACGTATCAACTCCCCCAAGCTTAGACCTCGCTTGTCCTCAAGCGGAAGCCGATAACGAAAAATATGTCCAGATGTTTACAGATAGAGGAGTCGATAAAATAAAATACGGACATGAGGGCATCATGATCATTCTTATAACAACAACATATATATGTTGTCATATAATTTCTTATGCTAAAGTAACAATCTATTCACAATATCAAGTATGAATCAGAAACTTCATTTAGAACCGACTATGATCTCGGTCATTGAAGCAATTGCAATTGATCATAACATCGGAAATAGTCAATATAAGAGCTTTTCAGCAAGTCCACATACTCAACTATCATTTAGTGTTTGACAATTGCTAACACTCACGCAATACTTATGGTTATGGAGTTTTAACCAGACACAGAGAAAGATAGGGGCTTATAGTGTTACCTCCCAACCTTTTACCTCAAGGGTAATGTCAACAATAATAGTTCATGCTAACTTACATTCAACTGGATATATGTATTAGGATCTTTCCAACACGAGGTGCTTGCCAAAGTATAAAATGTAAAAGGGAAAGGTGAAGATCACCATGACTCTTGTATAAGACAGAAAATAAAAGATAGGCCCTTCGCAGAGGTTGTCATGTGCTTTTATGGTTGGATGCACAAAATCGTAATGCAAAAGAACGTCACTTTATATTGCCACTTGTGATATGAACCTTTATTATGCAGTCCGTAGCTTTTATTACTTCCATATCACAAGATCATATAAAGCTTATTTTCTCCACACTAATAAGTAATACATATTTAGAGAGAAATTTTTATTGCATGCAACATGACAACTTACTTGAAGGATCTTACTCAATCCATAGGTAGGTATGGTGGACTCTCATGGCAAAACTGGGTTTAAGGATATTTGGAAGCACAAGTAGTATCTCTACTTGGTGCAAGGAATTTGGCTAGCATAAGGCAGAAAGGCAAGCTCAACATGTTGGATGATCCATGACAATATACTTTAATTAAGATATGAGAAAACATAACCCATTATGTTGTCTTCCTTGTCCAACATCAACTCTTTAGCATGTCATACTTTAATGAGTGCTCACAATCATAAAAGATGTCCAAGATAGTATATTTATATGTGGGAACCTCTCTTTCTTTATTACTTCCTATTAATTGCAACGATGACCAAAACTATGTTTGCCAACCCTCAACAAATTTTAATCATCATACTTTTTATATGTGAAGTCATTACTCTCCATAAGATCAATATGGTCTATTTTATTTATTTTTACTCTTTTTATTCCTCAAGATCATAGCAAGATAGTAAAGCCCTTGACTCAACACTAATCTTTATTATATATAGCTCACGCACTCGATTACAGAAAGGGATCATATAGAAAAACTCAAAACTAAATCATACCAAAACTTTATTCTACTAAACCAAGATATATCGAAAGGATCGAACTAACAAAAACGGTAAAGACAGGAGTGTGATGGTGATACGATACCGGGGCACCTCCCCCAAGCTTGGCAGTTGCCAAGGGGAGTGCCCATACCCATGTAATTAGTTCCTCAGAGGTGGTGATGATGGAGTCATTGATGATGTAGGCTTGTCATCCGTCTTCCGAGGCATAGGCTCACCATCATAGAAGGATGATCGAGTCTTCGGGATCCTCAAATCTGCAGCCAAACTCATCCTCTTGAATCTATATTCATACTCACAGTTTTTGTTTTGCAGGTCATAGATCTGGGCTTGGAGGTGCTCGATTTTCTCATGAAGCTTGAAGATGGTCTCCCCAATGTTCTTGGCGTCCAGCTTGTGGTTGTTGGTGAACTCCGCGATCATCATCTGGTTGGCGTTGAGTCTGCATTCCACCATCCCTTGGCACTTGAAAACTTGTTGTTCCATTTTTTCGAGCTTTGTCTCCATGCTTCCGGTAATCCTTGGTCCCTCAACATCGCGGATGTGCAGCACCCCCTCACGCATCTGAATGGTTTGAGGGTGATGCAGCACCTCCGCGATGTAGGGGTTGATGACCCTCTCGAAAAACTTTTCCTTGGGGGTGCTTGAAGATGTCATGGTGCTCTAGATCTATCAGAAAAATAGCTCGAAACAAAGACAGAGGATATTTGTGTGTTACGATGGTCAAAACCTTCGGGAGATTATATAATGAAATTGTACCGACCAAAAGAAGTATCGTGCAAGAAAACAGAGTCCGGAGAGCACACGAGGTGCCCACGAAGCAGGGGGGCACGCCCAAGGGGCAGGGCGCGCCCTCCACCCTCGTGGATGCCTCGTGTCCTTCCCGGACTACTTCTTATTTTGCTATTTTCTTAAATATTCCAAAACAGAGAAAAATTGCTATTAGAACTGTTATGGAGTCTGTTTACTTACCGTACCACATACCTATTCCTTTTCGGAGTCTAAAACATTCTAGAAAGTGTCTCTTATGTATTCCTCCGGGGTTACGGTTTCAATAACATTAGTTTCAACATTTATAGGATTACCTGAGATATAATGTTTGATTCTTTGACTGTTCACCACCTTCGGGTTTGTGCCTTCAAAGTTGTTGATTTTTATGGCACCAGAACGATAGACCTCCCCCATAAAGTAAGGACCTTCCCATTTAGAGAGAAGTTTTCCTGTAAAAAATCTTCAATGAGAGTTGAATAGCAACACATAATCACCTACATTAAACTCACGCTTTTGTATCCTTTTGTCATGCCATCTTTAACTTTTTCTTTAAACAGTTTGGCATTCTCATAGGCTTGGGTTCTCCATTCATCAAGTCAGCTACTATCAAATAACCTCTTCTCACCGGCCAGTTTAAAATCATAATTGAGCTCTTTAATGGCCCAATATGCCATATGTTCTAGTTCGAGAGGTAAGTGACATGCTTTTCCATAAACCATTTTATAAGGAGACATACCCATATTATTTTTATATGCAGTTCTATAGGCCGATAATGCATCAGCAAGTTTCTTGGACCAATTCTTTCTTGATCTATTCACAGCCTTTTGTAAAATTAATTTAAGCTCTCTGTTACTCAATTCTACTTGACCACTAGACTGTAGGTGATATGGAGATGCAATTCTATGATTAACATCATACTTAGCAAGCACTTTACGAAAAGCGCCATGAATAAAATGTGAACCACCATCAGTCACTAAATATCTAGGGACTCCAAACCTTGGAAAAATAACTTCTTTAAGCATCTTAATAGAGGTGTTATGATCAGCACTACTAGTTGGAATAGCTTCTACCCACCTAGTAACATAATCAACAACAACTAAAATATGTGTATATCCATTACAGGAAGGAAATGGTCCCATATAATCAAAGCCCCAAACATCAAATGGTTCAATAACAAGAGAATAATTCATAGGCATTTCTTGACGTCTACTAATATTACCAATTCTTTGACATTCATCACAGGACAAGACAAACTTACGGGCATCTTTGAAGAGAGTAGGCCAATAAAAACCGGATTGCAATACCTTATGTGCAGTTCTATCTCTAGCATGGTGTCCTCCATATGCCTCGGAGTGAAACTTGTGTAGGATCTGTTCCTATTCATGCTCAGGTAAACAACATCTAATAACACCATCTACTCCTTCTTTATAAAGGTGTGGGTCATCCCAGAAGTAATGTCTTAAATCATAGAAAAACTTTTTCTTTTGCTGGTATGTGAAACTAGGTGGTATGAATTTAGCAACAATGTAATTAGAATAATCAGCATATCATGGAGCAGTACGAGAAGCATTTATGACGGCTAATTGTTCATCAGGAAAGCTATCATCAATAGGTAGTGGGTCATCAAGAACATTCTCTAACCTAGACAAGTTGTCTGCAATGGGGTTCTCAGCTCCCTTTCTATCAGTAATATGCAAATCAAATTCTTGTAGTAGGAGAACCCATCTAATAAGTCTAGGTTTAGCATCTGTCTTCTCCATAAGATATTTAATAGAAGCATGATCAGTGTGAATAGTTACTTTAGAATCAACAATGTAAGGTCTGAACTTATCATAAGCAAATACAACTGCTAAGAATTCTTTTTCAGTAGTAGCATAATTTCTCTGGGCGTTGTCTATAGTTTCACTAGCATATTGAATAACATTTAGTTTCTTATCAACTCTTTGTCCTAGAACAACACCTACATCATAATCACTAGCATCACACATTTAAAAGGGTAAATTCCAATCAGGTGGCTGAACAATATGTGCAGAAACCAAAGCTTTCTTAAGTATTTCAAATGCTTCTACACAATCATCATCGAAGACAAAAGGGAATATCTTTTTGTAATAGATTAGTCAGAGGCCTAGAGATTTTAGAGAAGTCCTTAATGAACCTCCTATAAAAACTAGCATGAGCAAGGAAACTTCTTATACCTTTAATGTCCTTGGGACACGACATCTTTTCAATTGCATCAACTTTAGCTTTATCGACTTCAATACCTCTTTGAGAAATTTTATGCCCCAAGACAATGCCTTCATTAACCATAAAGTGGCACTTTTCCCAATTCAAGACAAGACTAGTATCTTCGCATCTCTGCAAAACTCGATCAAGGTTGCTCAACCAATCATCAAAAGAGGATCCATAAATGGAGAAATCATCCATGAATACCTCACAAATATTTTCACAAAAGTCAGAGAATATAGCCATCATGCATCTTTGAATGGTAGCAGGTGCATTACATAAACCAAAAGGCATACGTCTATAAGAAAAAGTACCGAAAGGGCAAGTAAAAGTGGTCTTTTCTTGATCCTCTGCTGACACAGGTATTTGAGAGAAACCAGAGTAACCATCTAGAAAGTAAAAAATGTGTATGTTTGGATAGTCTTTCTAGCATTTGATCAATACAAGGTAAAGGGTAATGACCCTTTCTAGTAGCTTTATTTAACTTACGGAAATCAATTACCATCCTATAACCTATAATAATTCTTTGCGGGATCAATTCATCTTTATCATTAGGAACGACAGTAATACCTCCCTTCTTAGGGACACAATGGACAGGACTTACCCACTGACTATTAGCAACGGGATAAATTATACCTGCTTCAAGGAAATTTAATATTTCCTTTCTTGCCACTTCTTTCATCTTAGGATTTAACCGTCGTTGGTGATCAATAACTGGTTTGGTGTCTTCCTCCAATTTTATTTTGTCTTGGCATAGCGTGGGACTAATGCCCTTAAGATCATCAAGAGTGTATCCAATAGCAGCACGGTGCTTCTTTAGAGTTTTCAATAATCTCTCCTCTTCCTACTCTGAAAGGTTAGCACTAATAAGTATAGGATATATCGTTTTTTCATCAAGATAAGCATATTTAAGAGTATCAGGTAATGGTTTAAGCTCAAACATGGGATCACCCTTGGGTGGTGGAGGATCCCCTAGGATTTCAACAGGCAAGTTCTGTTTCAAAATAGGTCCCTGTTTAGAGAATACTTCATCTATCTCCCTTTTTTCCTTCATAAACATATCATTTTCATGGTCTAGCAAATATTGTTCTAACGGATCATTAGGAGGCACGACAATAGAAGCAAGACCAATAATTTCATCCTTACTAGGCAATTCTTTATCATGGGGTTGTCTACGAAATTTAGCAAAATTGAACTCATGAGACATATCTCCCAAACCAATAGTCACAACATCCTTTTCGCAATCTATCTTAGCATTAACAATATTCAAGAAGGGTCTACCAAATATAGTGGGACAAAAGTCATCTTGTGGGGAACCAAGAACAAGAAAATCAGCAGGATATTTAACTTTCCCACACAAGACTTCAACATCTCTAACAATCCCAATTGGTGAAATAGTATCTCTATTAGCAAGCTTAATTGTAACATCAATTTCCTCAATCCTAGCAGGTGCAATATCATGCATGATTTATTGGTATAAGGAATGAGGTATTGCACTAGCACTAGCACCCATATCACATAAGCCATGATAACAATGATCTCCTAATTTAACAGAAATAACAGGCATGCCTATAACAGGTCTATATTTATGTCTGTCATCTGGTCTAGCAATTCTAGCAGCTTCATCACAGAAGTAAATAACATGCCCATCAATATTATCACCAAGAGATCTTTAACCATAGCAATACTAGGTTCAACTTTAATTTGCTTAGGTGGTGTAAATGTTCTAGTATCACTCTTACGAACCACAGTTGAAGCTTTAGCATGATCCTTTATTCTAAAAGGGAAAGGTGGTTTCTCAACACAAGTAGTAGGAATAATATGATCATTATAAGTGGTAATCTTTTCTTCAACTTTAATAGGTGCAACTACTTTTACTTTAGTGGGAGGATTATATTTAAACCACTTCTCCTTAGGGAGGTCCACATGAGTAGCAAATGATTCACAAAAAGAAGCTACTATCTCAGAGTCAAGACCATATTTAGTGCTTAATCCACGAAAAGCATAGGTATCCATAAAATATTTAACACAATCAAACTTAGGTGTTATACCTAACTCCTTACCTTCAGCGAGATCTCAATCTTCAGAGTTGCGTTTAATTCTTTCCAATAAATCCCATTTGAATTCAATAGTCTTCATCATAAAAGACCCAGCATAAGAAGTATCGAGCATGGAGAGATTATTGAGAGAAAGCCGATCATAAAAATTTTGAATAATCATTTCTCTTCAGAGCTCATGATTGGAGCATGAATATAACATTGACTTAAGCCTCCCCAAGCTTGAGCGATGCTTTCTCCTTCGTGAGGCCAAAAATTATATATATAATTACGATCACAATGAACAAGATGCATAGGATAAAACTTCTAGTGAAATTCCAATTTCTATCGTTTGTAGTCCCATGATCCCATATCATCACATAGCTTATACCATGTCAATGCATCTCCATTCAAAGATAAAGGGAAAACCTTCTTCTTTACTGGTTTAGTAGGTTTAGTAGGTTGAGGAGCAACTCTTTTCAGTAGGTTTAGTAGGTTGAGGAGCAACTCTTTTCTTTACTGGTCGGGGTGAAGACACCCTAAACAAGCCCCTCAAAGGATTAGTTTCAATAGTAACAAGTGACAGTAAATTTCATCACACTATATAAATGTTTCCTTACGAAGTTCCACTTACCAAAGGAGCTTCACTCCCCGGCAACGGCACCACAAAAGAGTCTTGATGACCCACAAGTGTAGGGTATCTATCATAGTCCTTTCGATAAGTAAGAGTGTCAAACCCAACGAGGAGCAGAAGGAAATGACAAGCGGTTTTCAGTAAGGTATTCTCTCCAAGCATTGAAATTATCGGTAACGGATAGTTTTGTGATAAGGTAATTTGTAACGGGTAACAAGCAATAAAAGTAAATAAGGTGCAGAAAGGTGTCCCAATCCTTTTTGTAGCAAAGGACAAGCCTGAACAATTTCTTATATAGAGAAAAGCGCTCCCGAGGACACATGGGAATTATCGTCAAGCTAGTTTTCATCACGCTCATATGATTCGCGTTCGTTACTTTGATAATTTGATATGTGGGTGGACCGGTGCTTGGGTACTGTGCTTTCTTGGACAAGCATCCCACTTATGATTAACCCCTATTGCAAGCATCCGCAACTACAAAAGAAGTATTAAGGTAAACCTAAGCATAGCATGAAATAAGTGCATCCAAATCAGCCCCTTACGAAGCAACGCATAAACTAGGGTTTAAGCTTTTGTCACTCTAGCAAACCATCATCTACGTATTACTTCCCAATGCCTTCCTCTAGGCCCAAATAATGGTGAAGTGTCATGTAGTCGATGTTCACATAACACCACTAGAGGAAAAACAACATACATCTCATTAAAATATCGAACGGATACCAAATTCACATGACTACTAATAGTAAGACTTCTCCCATGTCCTCAGGAACAAACGTAACTACTCACAAAGCATATTCATGTTCATGATCAAAGGGGTATTAATATGCATTAAGTATTTGAACATATGATCGTCCACCAAATAAACCAACTAGCATCAACTACAAGGAGTAATCAACACTACTAGCAACCCACAGGCATCAACTACAAGAGATGAACTAGGGTTTGAGAGGAGATGGTGCTGGTGAAGATGTTGATGGAGATTGACCCCCTCCCGATGAGAGGATCATTGGTGATGATGATGGTGATAATTTTCCCCTCCTGGAGGGAAGTTTCCCCGACAGAACAGCTCCGCCGGAGCCCTAGATTGGTTCCGCCAAGGTTCCGCCTCGTGGCGGCGGAGTTTCATCCCGTAAGCTTACTTGTGATTTTTTTTCAGGGTAAAAGACTTCATATAGCAGAAGATGGACACGAGGGGGCCCATGAGGCACGGGGGCGCGCCAGGGGGGTAGGGAGCGCCCCCACCCTCATGGATGGTGGGGGCCCCCTCAGGTATTTATTCTGCTCAGTATTTTTTATTCATTCCCAAAATGACTTTCGTGGAGTTTTAGGACTTTTGGAGCTGTGCAGAATAGGTCTCCAATATTTGCTCCTTTTCCAGCCGAGAATCCCAGTTGGCGGCATTCTCCCTCTTCATGTAAACCTTGTAAAATTCGAGAGAATATCCATAAGTATTGTGACATAACGTGTAATAACATCCCATAATGCAATAAATATCGACATAAAAGCATGATGCAAAATGGACGTATCATTGGTGGCCCATCGAAGTTGTGCATTCGGGATTTAAACACATCACACACCATCATAGCCATACATATTTTTGGGCCGCATGCAGTGTATATGGGGTTTTCTGATCGACCACGTCTCCCTTTTGCGGTATTTTTTGTGACGACACACATATTTGTGGGCTCCCCGAGTGTATATATATCATCTCTTTGACCGATAATGAGGGGTATGTGTTGGCCACGAATGGATTCCTCCTAGTTCGTGTTAGGGCCGTTCACCGTCACATGTCGTTCAACCAAAGCTCGATCTCATGTGTTCTTAGGATTCCCTCCCACATGCTTGGATTGCTTGGTTCGACCGACACCGTACCCTACGTATCTCGTCCTTAACTACCTAGCTTTCATGGTTGTTGTCTGTATTGAGAGGCAGGCACCGCATCGAAATTGTAAATTATTATATATTGAAAACACACATAACCCTTCTAGCGTACAACATTTTGGGCCGCATGCAAGAGGTGTTGGTTTTGTGGTCCCCCTTGTGCGATTTTTTATAATGGTTCAATCTATTGACCCAAACGGTTTGTGGACAACAGTTGTGTTTTGACCAAATGATAGATTCACTAGTCTGTCTTATGGTAGGTCATGGCGACATGAATGTATGACCAAAGTATCATTACGTGCATCCGCCCCGCTGACACAAAGTCGGAGGTGAGTCAAGCACCCTAGCTAGCTACGACATTATGTCATTATAGATATATCCAAGGGTGCTTTCGGGTTTGCGAGGCAGGTGCCACCAAAGTTGTGCATTGTTTACTTAAAGTTTTAAAAATCACACCCTATATTCCTACATATATTTGGCCACTTCCAGGTGGTTCTTGACTTCTGGCCCCTCTCATCGATCTTCGACGATGCACACAACCATGGGCCCGCGTGGTCAAAGTTGTGCATTGGAATTTTGAATGTCATAAACCACCCTTTTCACTCATATATATTAGGGCCACATGCTGATGTGGCTGTCTTCTAACCCTCTCTAACTTTTTTTGCTGCAAAGACTCTGATGACACTCAATGGACACGGGTATAATGTATTAACTGTGTGCGATGGAAGTGCACTGTGAATCACCACGATTGCGCAAGCGCGAGGAAAGGTGGAGGTACTGGGTCAACCGTGTGTGATGCAAGTGTGTTATAAAATCACCACGACTATGCAAGCATGAGCAAAGGTGGAGATACTGGATTAACTGTGTGTGATGCAAGTGCGCTGTAAAATCACCACCTGCACAAGCACGAGCAAAGGTGGAGGTACTGGCTTAACCGTGTGCGATGCAAGTGCGCTGTAAAATCACCACCTGCGCAAGCTAAAGGCGGGTAGTTTATTTAGATTGAATTCCATGTTTGCATTTGAAAATTAGGACGAACCTTGTGCAATATACCAGCTAGCTACAAATCTAAAACAAACTACCTGCCTTGAGCTTTGCAAAAATCAGCAATTCCGCCACTTCTCCTTATTATCATACACGCATAACCGTGCGCGATCTTGGGTACTCCCCCCCCCCCGCATCAATTCATTTACCCAATTTTTAGTAGTCGTCATACTTCAACCGTCGCCCACACTCCTCCAGCACCGACCTTTTAGAAAAATTGCAGTAGCCGAGGAATTTGAACTATCGCCCTCCCTCGTCCACCACAATCTCCGCCCACCATTACCAAAATTTTTAGTAGCCGTGGCGTATCCTCAAACACCACCAACCCCCTCCA